>NW_026652296.1:3912459-4093586 GCF_009828535.3 Hylobates moloch
TTAATTTTTTTTTTTTTTTTTTTTTGAGACAGAGTTTTGCTCTTGTCACCCAGGCTGTGGTGTAATGGTATGATCTTGGCTCACTGCAACCTCCACCTCCCAGATTCAAGGGACTCTCCTACCTCAGCCTCCCGAGTAGCTGGGACTACAGGCACCTGCCACCACGTCCAGCTAATTTTTGTATTTTTGGTAGAGATGGGGGTTTCACCATGTTGGCCAGGCTGATCTTGAACTCCTGACCTTAGGTGATCCACCCACCTCAGCCTCCCAAAGTGCCGGGATTATAGGCATGAGCCACCGCGCCCGGCTTGCTAACTTGTAATTTTAGTAGAGAAGGAGTTTCGCCATTTTGGCCAGGATGGTCTCAATCTCTTGACCTCGTGATCCACCCACCTCAGCCTCCCAAAGTGTTGGGATTACAGGCATGAGCCACCATGCCTGGCCCCCTTTTCTTTTATTAAGCCAGTTTGCAACCAACATAGTACTGAATGAGTATCATTTTTCCCCATTTTATAGAGAGGACACAGAATTTGAGAAGTTAAATCGCTTTCTTTATGGCCACAGTAAAACTGGCAAAACTGGGATTGAAACCCCAATCTATGTAACCCTGAAGCCAAAGAGCTCCCCATGACATGAGGCTCCTCGACATCCACGCATTATCTTAAGAGGCTAAAGAACATAACCAGACACCAGACCAGCAGGCGCAAGCACCGCTGGAGAGAAGCAAAGAATTAGAAGAGGCATGGAGCTCTTTCAGCTCAGGGTAGCAGACTCGACCACAGTGGCTACTTGGGAGGTGAGGAAATTGCATCTAGAGCTTTTTTTTTTGACATGTGGCTAATGGTTTCTCTCAGAGGAAAGCAGCATTTCTAGCAGAAATGCAAAGTTTTCTCATTCAGAGGTTCTTTTCTTTAATATAATATATGCCTGGACTTAGATTTCTAGGCTGGCCATTAATAATGTACATTTAAAACTGACACAAGCCTTCCAAAGCCACACAGAGCGGTAACATTCTGTATTTCGATCCTGTTTGCTTAATTGCTGCATTGATGCCATTAGTCCCAGTGGGCCAGTAGGGGAAACCGGGTTATGACTTTGAAATCCTCCAAAATGGCTAGATCCACCCGAAATCTGATTTCACTCTTTAAAAAAAAAAAAAAAAAATTCCAAACATTAATTGAGATTTTTAAAAATCTGCATAAATATTTGCAATCAGCATCGCTTGGACTCTAAAGATAAACAGTCATAAAACAATATTGTGACCGCATTTTCCCCTCCTGCTAAACAACTTCCTCATAGGGGGAAAGGTTAGACTAATCAGAAGTAAATTAACTACAGCTGCAGCCAACTTTTTTCTTTTTTCTTTTTCTTTTTTATTTATTTATTTTTTTTGCCATCAGTCCTCAGTGCCTGGCTACAGTGGCAGTAACTGGCCATGTCCAACCCACATGGGTCAAGGCCCTGGAGAGAGAGCCTTGCTGGTTGATGCTGCTCTTCCTAGGACACTCTGGAAAGGTCAGCCGCGGCTCTCACTGCGGCAGGGGCGTCATGCGGCATGCAGCCAGGGTCCCTGTCTTCTGTTGACAGTCTCATGAGCTGGATGTTAATTCAAGGGTATGCATGTTTAGAAATGTTATTTTTTTAAAAACAGCTTATTGTTTTAATTTACACAGCTAGAAGCTGCCATGCCTTTCAGTCTGCCGCCAAAAGAAATTTAGCTTCCTGATTTACTAAGTCATCATCTAGTTCATTGCAAGTGGATACTATACGGGAAGCAATACGACAGTTGCAGCTTGTTGTCTCTCAAACCCAGGCTTTCCTGGATCCCAGTTGACTTTGTCCTCAACATCAGTCACCAGCCGAGGCTACAGGGCTCCCCAGCCCCATCCTTGTGGCCCAGCTAGTGGCTAAACGCTTTCAGGGTTAAGGTTAAAGTAAAGCGATGCATCTATTCATTCATTTAACACTTATCCAGTGTCCACAGGGCACCAGTACACTCTCCTTGTGTACTAGAGACACAAAACAGCAAAGTCCTGCTCTAAGAAGCTTACATTCTACTAGGAAGCTTGCGTTCTAGTGGAGGAAGACAGAGAGTGAACAATATACAAATTGTGTGTGTGATGCGGGGTGAGGGCTATGCAGAAAAATGAAGGAGGGCTGAGAGTTTGGAGCGTGGGGAGGAGTTGTGCCATTTCATTTTTTATTTGCTTGTTTCTTTACACTAGGTTGTAATAGTCCCTTTTCTTACAAATGTCTTTGTTCAATAGGCCTCATTTTTCAGGCCCAAGAGGTTCTGATTAGTCCAGTGTTTCAGAGCTCAGGTTCTGGAGCCAGGCAGGGATTTGAATCCAGGCTGCTACTCATGAACTTGAGATCTTGGGTGACCTCCTTTACCCTGTAGTGCCCTCGTTTTCCTTACCTATAAAATTAGGTAACAAATCTATTGTAGGTTACAGTAGACACAAATAGCATGCATAGAGAGAGCTTCATTGCTGTGTTCAGTGGAGGGCAAGCATTTAATCAATATTACTTATTATTAATACTTACAGCTCTAAGTATTCCTTTCGATAGCTGCCTGACATGCTGGATTGCAGACATGCAATGACGCATGTCACCTATTGCTGGGGTGCAGGATATTTCCAGGCATTGCACGTCCTCTTCTGTTCATGCTCATTCGCTCCTACTCTTATTACTCTTTTTTTCTCCCCTGGAGAGAGAGTCTTGGTCTGTTGCCCAGAGCTGGAGTGCAATGGTGTGATCTCAGCTCACTGCACCTTCTGCCTCCCGGGTTCAAGCAAATCTCCTGCCTCAGCCTCCTGAGTAGCTGGGATTATGCCCAGCTAATTTTTGTATTTTGGGTAGAGATGGGGTTTCACCATGTTGGCCAGGCTGGTCTCAAACTCCTGACCTCATGATCTGCCCACCTCAGCCTCCCAAAGTGCTGGGCTTACAGGCGTGAGCCACTGCGCCCAGCCCCTACTTTTATTACTCTTATTGCTAAGGGCCAGCTCTCTAAAAGTGAGAATAAGTTCATGTTCTAGTATAATCAATATCACTGTCTTACTTTTTCCAGTAGTTGTACTCAGAATGTATGAGGGTGCCTGTTTCCTTGTACTTTCCCTAGCACCGAATATTACCAGTCTTTTAAGTGCTGGCAACTCTGAGGGGGGAAGGCTGACACCCTACAATGTTTGATGAGCATTTTGCAGACCTCCAGTGAGACTGAACATTTTTTTTTTTTTGAGACAGGATCTCACTCTGTCACCCAGGGTGAAGTGCAGTGGCACTATCACGGCTCACTGTAGCCTCAACCTCCTGGGCTCAGGTGATTCTCCTGCCTCAGCCTCCCAAGTAGCTGGGACCACAGGCATGAGCCACCACACATGGCTAATTTTTTTTGTATCTTTTTTTTCTTTTTGTAGAGACAGGATTTTGCCATGTTGTCCAGGCTGGTCTCAAACTCCTGGAATCAAGCGATCTTCCTGCCTCGGACTCCTAAAGTGCTGGGATTACAGGTGTGAGTCATCATGCCTGGCCAACGTCTTTTTAATAGAGTGTTTTGACTGTGCATTTTCACCCTGGTGACTTGCCTGTTCATAGCCTTTAACCCCTCTCTGCTATTACACACACCCCCCTTTTAAACTAAGCATCTGTTTTCGTGAAGAAAAAGTTCAATGTGCATGCATGAAGCCAATTTGTCATGTGAAGGAAGAAGCATCAGACGATAGCTAATGTTTTTAAAGCACAGTCTATGTGCCAAGTATCAGGCTAAGATGGTCTGTGAATTCTCTCCCTTCATCACCACAGCATTCCTATTATAAGATGGGCATCAATTATTTCCCTAAATTAAAAAGAAAAAAAATGAAAGCACAGAGAGGCTTAACCACGTATGCAAGGTCACACAGCTAGGAAGCCGCAGAACTAGGACTTGAATACTGGCCAGTCTGGCCCCATCTTAATGACTCTACCAAATTGTCTCCACAAAGCCACCCCCGCAGCCTCTCAGCCTGTCACTTCAGGCTCTCTCTTATGAGCTGGGCCCGTAATGTGGGAAGATCAAAGGAAGGAGGATGAGTATATTTTCCTCCACCATTACATTTTCTCCTCTCCTTCTGCCTAAATAAATACGTCCTTCAGCGATTTAAACACAGCAACAATACCCTCCCTGTGACCGTGTCTTCTTGTCTGCATGGGCTTCCTTTTTGGGTGGCATTAGCGAAATCCCTCAGAAAAAAACAACCCCCCGCCCCCGCCATCCCAGATCCTTTTGGTTATGGATTTAGCTTTGTTTTTTTCTGGTTTTTAAACCGCAGCCCATAGTGTGTTTAGCCCAGTTGAGAAGCTCCGAGGTTTCCTTGCAGGGAAAGGGAAGCTAGATGTTACGGCAAATATTGGTTTATCAGTTGTAACTGCTGACGTTGGAATGCGGGAGTCATATTTTTCTTTTAAAAAGTGTGTGAGTTGTAAAAGCACCTTCAGGAGCATTTTGGGGAGTTTGCCGTGTATTATGCCAGGCATTTTTATTGCATTATTTTACTGATTCTTCAAATAAATAAATAAAGCAAGGTATGGCTGTTAGTGCTCTCTTTTTATGGAGCAGTGAAGCTCAGAGAAACTCCAGTTCTCTAGCCAGTGAGGGATGGGACTGGTTCGTACTCAGGGCTCTGGAATTCTAAAGCCAAGGACCAAATCTGGCCTCTGCCCTAGAAGAAGACGTCTAAAAGACACCAGAGGTACAGCTGGGAATAGTTTAAAGTATTTCAGGCTGTGTGCGGTGGCTTACGCCTGTAGTCCCACCACTTTGGGAGGCCAAGGCAGGTGGGTCACTTGAGGCCAGGAGTTCAAGACCAGCCTGGCAAACACGGAGAAACCCCATCTTGGTGTAGGCAGGTCTTTTTGTTCCCATCAGATCCTGATGTGAGGACTGGGGCGGTGTGGCCTGTCTCCTGCAGAGGCTTGGGGGCTCCTGGCTAACCCGTGGTGGGCACTCACCCTCGGGTCATGGTCTCAGCCCTTCACACTGACCCGGTGCCACGACACTGTGAGGGCAGGCCATTGTGCCTCATTTCATATTTGCAAGTTAGGTGAATTCACTTGCCCAAATTCAGTGAGGAGTTAATGGTGGGGTCGGGAGTCACACAAAATCTGACTCTATTTCTCAAATCCCAAATCAACTCACTTAACAGAAACACTAAGGCAAGACATTTAAGACATGAATAAAACTGGGAAAACCCAAGCCAGTTATCACTGTTCCTTTTTCAAGGTGAATATTTTGCTGAGTGTCTGATCTGCCTCCATGGAGGGATGACAGGTGTGAGCAACAGGGCACTGCCTGGCTGGGCTCCCACTTGGGTCCAAGCAGGCACCTGGAGAATAGCATGTGTGCACCGCATGGTGGGGCCATCTGACCTAGAGAGAAAATACAAGCAAGGAGGGCTGAAATGAGGTGACTGCACCTTAGTCTACAGAGCAGATAAATGATCTAAGTCTGTGGTTCTCAACTGCAGGCAATTTTGCCTGCCAGGAAACATTTGGGAATGTCTAGAGATGTTTTTGGTCATCACAATGAGGTGGGAAGAGTGAGGATATAACTGGTAACTAACGGGTAGAGGCCAGGATGCTACCAAATGTCCTACAATGCCCAGGACAGGCCCCACCATGGAGAATTCTCCAGGACCAAATGTTAGTGGTGCCGTAATTATGAACCCTTTTCGTAGAAGCTTCCCTTTAATGTAGAGTGCCGAGAAACCACACCGTTGCTAGGGCCTCATGGGGGACAGTGACCTTCCCCGTCTTTGGCTTTGGGCTGGCCACGTGATTTGCCCAATGGACAACTTTAAGCTTTTATATTTGAAAACTCCAGAGTAAGATACCTCTCCCCCAGGCCACTCAATAGAGAAAAGGCTGGGCAACAGAGAGCAGCCCCCATAGGGCTCCTGAGTGCTGGCGCCCAGACTTTCACCGCGGAGAATTACCTCGCTGTAATGGGGACTCCCAAGAACAGCCTGGTAGGCTGCTCCAGAGGCCATAGGACAGAAAGGCTCACAGACCAATTCACGACTCCCTCATTTCATAATTAATTGAATTCATCTAAAACATAGCATAAGAAGCAAGGGGAGTGATTTGGGGTGAGTTAACACTTAAGATGGGAGCAAGCTGATAGAAGAGCTACGCACATCCAGTTCTCCTTCCTTCCTTCCTCTTTCTTTCTTTCCTTCTTTTTTTCCTTCCTTCCCTCCCTCCCTCCCTTCTCCTTTCTTTCTTTCTTTTTCTTTCTTTCTTTCTATCTCTCTCTTTCTTTCTTCCTTCCTTCCTTTTTTTTTTTTTTTTTTGCAACCTCTGCTGCCCAGGTTCAAGCGATTCTCCTGCCTCAGCCTCCCAAGTAGCTGGGATTACAGGTGCGTGCCACCTCAGCCGGCTAATTTTTGTATTTGTAGTAGGGACGGGGTTTCACCATATTGGTCAGGCTGGTCTTCAACTCCTGACCTCATGATCCACCCACCTCGGCCTCCCAAAGTGCTGGGATTACAGGCATGAGCCACCGCGCCTGGCTCGCTTGGTCGCTTTCTTTCCTTTCTTTCTTTCTTTCTTTCTTTCTTTCTTTCTTTCTTTCTTTCTTTCTTTCTTTCTCTTTCTTTCTTTTCTTTCTTTCCTCTCTCTTTCTTTCTTTCTCCCTCCCTTCCTTCTTCTCCTTCCTTCTTCTCCTTCCTTCCTTCCTTCCCTCCTCCCTCCCTCCTTCCCTCCCTTTCACTTTCCGCACTGACAGCGTTGTTACAAGGACCAGAGCTGAGGGTGAGCAATGGACTCAGCACCCAGGAGGTGCCTGGAGCCAACGCACACCTGGCTCTGGATAGAGTTGAGGGAGAACATCTGCACGCAGCTGTAACTCACAGAGAACCTGCCGAGCAGCCATAGATTTCATCTGTTAATCTTGGGCTGACGACATCTGGGGCCAGAATTTACAAAAGGCACAACTGTCAATTTCAAGGAGATGGGATCAGTGCCTTCTGAATCTTTCAGGTTTGCTGGGGCCTCCCATTTCTTCTTATCTACAAATAACACTCACTCTCCCACCCTATTCTCTATGCCTAGCGCACTTGCCCCTCTATTCTGCCTGCATCCAGCATGCTCATGGCTCCCTAACTCACTCACTATCTATAATTAACACATCTTATGAATTTCTTTCATTCCATTTGTTTTTATTGCTCTTGATATCAGCATTGAATATTTCTGAATAATACAGAAAGCACATCTTGCAAGAATCAGCAACATCAAGCAGTGCAGGTGGCAGGTGACTTTTTAGCAGAAGGACCAAAAAAAGTAAAAACCAAAAAAGTAAAAACAATGGTGGTCATCTCTGTCCAGCAATAGACATCCTTCTCTATAGCTCTTAGAATACTATTAAATGGCTTAATCATTCATTAACCAGTCCTTTAGTGATGGACATTGCTTTTCTATAGTTTCCTTAGAATACATTCCTAGAAAACAGAGGTCAACCGACTCTTTCTAGAAAGAACCAGGGTGTAAATATTTCAGGCTTTGCAGGTCAGAAAGTCTCTGCTGCCAAGGCTCAACTCTGCAGAAAATACATAAACAAATAAGGCATGGCTGTGCATGTGCCAATCAAACCTCATTTATGGACACTAAAATGGGAGTTTCTATCATCTTCAGTGTCATTTCAGCAAATTCTATCATTCCTGCCCTGGTTCATGTTAGCGTTTTGGGTATAAAATATTCTTCATTTTTTAAAAATCATGTAAAAATGTAAAGACCATTTTTAGTTTTTGGGCTGTACAGAAGCTGACTGCGGGACCTGTACTTTTTTTTTTTTTTTTTTTGAGACAGAATTTTGCTCTTGTTGCCCAGGCTGGAGTGCAATGGCGTGATCTCGGCTCAACGCAACCTCCGCCTCCCAGGTTTAAGCCATTCTCCTGCCTCAGCCTCCTGAGTAGCTGGGACTACAGGCATGAGCCATCACACCTGGATAATTTTTTGTATTTTTAGTAAAGATGGGGTTTCTCCATGTTGGTCAGGCTAGTCTTGAACTCCCAACCTCAGGTGATCAGCTGCCTGGGCCTCCCAAAGTGCTGGGATTACAGGCGTGAGCCACCGTTCCTGGCCCGGGCCCTGTGCTTTTACCATCTCTGCAGTTCACAGACCCTTGCTCTAAACAGAATTTCTGAGTCAAAGACTATGTGTGCTTTTACATTTTGATGAACATTGTGGAGGCTCTTTTGTTTAAGGCAATACCAATTTTTATTTCCATAGTTTATGAGCAGCCCCTTTCTTTAGGTTCTTACCAACTCCAGGCACCTCCCACAAATGCGCCAAGTTATGAAATTTGTATTCCAGTCTCTTTCTGTGAGACTCCAGATACTACGTGACTCAGAATTCAGGTTTTAAATTTGTCCAACCATATTGAGTAGGAACAATTGCTTAAGAAATCTTTCTTTCTTTATTTTATTTTATTTTTTTTTTTTTGAGACAGTGTCTCTCTGTCGCCCAGGCTGAAGTGCAGTGGCGCTATCTCAGCTCACTGCAAACTCCACCTCCCTGGTTCATGCCATTCTGCTGCCTCAGCCTCCAGAGTAGCTGGGATTACAGGCGCCCGCCACCACGCCCGGCTAATTTTTTTTGTATTTTTAGTAGAGACGGGGTTTCACGTGTTAGCCAGGATGGTCTTGATCTCCTGACCTCGTGATCCACCCGCCTTGGTCTCCCAAAGTGCTGGGATTACAGGCGTGAACCACCGCACCTGGCCAAGAAATCTTTCAAATTTGCTAATGGCCTGTGATCAGGGAGAAACCAAACTTGATCTGATGTCCCAGTGGCCGCCTTGCACCTACATTCCAGCCAGCCTCACAGGAATGAAGACATTTACTTCTTGCAGCAAATTACTTAGAAACTTTCTCTCCACGAATTGGGTGGTGTAGGCAGAGCTATAGATGTTGTCAAAGAGATATTGGGCTAGTTTGGGTCTTAGAAAGTGGCCTGGGGCTGCGTGCCTCTGTTGACGGTAGAGCTATTGCAAAAGAAACTGAGAGGGCCACCTTGGCTTAGGTCAGGGGGTCTCCCTTCCGTGGTTAAGTCTTTTCTGTTACCAGACAGATAGATTAACCAGGGGAATCACAGGCTCCTTGGCAACTCCAGATCCCATTGTGCTTAAAATAATCTCCTCTGCTTTCCAAAGATTTTCTCAGAAGCAGTGAAAATCAGGCTGGGCGTGGTGACACATGCCTGTAATCCTAGCACTTTGGGAGGCTGAGGTGGGCAGATCACCTGAGGTCAGGAGTTTGAGACCAGCCTGGGCAACATGGCGAAACCCCATCTCCACTAAAAATGTAAAAAATCAGCTGGTCATGGTGGTGGGCACCTGTAATCCCAGCTACTCAGGAGGCTGAGGCAGAGGGATCTCTTGAACCCCGAAGGTGGAGGTTGCAGTGAGGTGAGATTGCGCCACTGCACGCCAGCCTGGGTGACAGAGCGAGACTCTGTCTCAAAAATAAATAAATAAATAAATAAATAAATAAATAAATAAATAAAAGAAGCTGTGAAAATCAGCTGATTTTAGGTTGAATTAAGTCAGCTAATTCTTGATTTTGGCCAAAGGCAAATTTTGCAGAGTGAAGTAACAGATACAAAACCATCCTTAATAAAAGCATCAAGGTTTCAGAGATAGAACAGAGCAAGAACGAATTCCTGTGTTCACAAACACAGATTTAGAGGGTTTATTAAAATGAAAAAAATTGCCAGACTAATGTAATCTCATGTTGATTTGATTGACTGATCAAAGTAAGTTTAAGTTTTTATTCTGGCAAGATTCAGCGCAAAGAAGGGAGAGATTCCAGATGTTTCCTGTCATATGTTGATTAAGGCATATGTCGCTTGACTATCTCTGAAATCTTGAGTGAAAACAAGATGGAATTTTCAGAAAACCCTCCTAAAAGAATTCTAGATACCTAGGTTGGACTGGGCCTTTATGCCTGACATTCTAGAGATGGCAAAACCAGGAGGCAATGGTCTAGTCACTTTTTTTTTTGGAGACAGTCTCCCTCTGTTGCTCAGGCTGGAGTGCAGTGGCACGATGTCATCTTACTGCAATCTCGGCCTCCCAGGTTCAAGCAATTCTCATGCCTCAGCTGAGATTATAGACCGTGCACCACCATGCTCAGCTAATTTTTGTATTTTCAGTAGAGACGGGGTTTCACCATGTTGCCTAGGCTGGTCTCGAACTCCTGGGCTCAAGTGATCCTCTCGCCTCAGCCTTCCAAAGTGCTGGGATGACAGGCATGAGCCACTGTGTCTGGCCTGGTCACTCTTGCATCCTAAGAGTTGGGCAGAGTCCCTGGTGGATGGTAGAAGTTTGGGCAATGTTTGTTAATGAATGAATGAATCAGTGAATACCCACCACTGAAATTCTCCTTCCAGGATGCTTCTTCCAGGTCAGCTTTTGACCCCCATGATGGGAAGACAAAAGTTTGAATCATCCCCAACTTGGAAAACTGTCTCAGATTATGGAGAAATGTCAGTTTTATTTTTACTTTGATCTTCTATCTATTTTGGGAAGCATTTTGGGGAACAATCTCTTCCAACATGTCTGGGCTTTTCTTGAGAACTCTTTACAAAAGGGCCAATGGGTAAGCAAAAAATTAGGAGGCTAAGGCATTTCAGCGAGTTCTAGCATTCCCCCCCGCCAGTTCCTGTTAGCATTTTGGGCATTCAGAGCGGGCTCCATTGCTGGAATAAATGGCCTCATTGTCCTGGCTGCAGGGATGTGTCTCTGCGAGTTACAAGGCTGGCATTTCTTTTTTCTTTTTTTATTTATAACTTCTATTAATAGATACTCCAAGGATGAAGGGAATTTTAAGAAAGGGAAAAGCTGGGCTTCAAATAATGCATTGATTCTTCTAGCCCTCACATCGTCACGACAGAGCCAATGACTGGGAGATAACTCAGTGTGCTGGGAGCTCTCAGAAAACGGCTCACCCTTTACTTGTTTATATTTGGAAAGTAAGGCGAGCTACCCACTGTATTTAAGAGGTGCTATTGCCTCACCATCTTAGCATTAGACAATGGATGTGGGATGCATTCAGTTTCCTACTTAAGTGAGAAGAGCCAAACTTACCCATTGCTGACACAGGAGGAAGACACAGACCCTGTTCAAAAGGCTCCAGGCCATCCTTTTCCATGAGAAATCTCAGCAACAAGAAGGTTGATCAGCTATGTCAGGGGTCAGCAAATTACAGCCCAAGGGCCAAATCTGGCCCACTACCTAATTTTGGACAACCTACAAGCTAAGAATATTTTTTATATTTTTAAATGACTAAAAAAATAAATCAGAAGAATATTTCGTGACACATAAGAATTACACAAACTTCACATTTCAGTTTCCATATATGATATCCTCATTATTTGCGGATTCTCAGTTTGCAAATTTGGCTACTGGCTGAAATGTATTTTTAAGCCCAACACCAATTCTGGAGGTGCTTCTGTGATCATTCTTAGACGTGCACAAAGCAGGAAAAAGTTTAAGTTGCCCAACGCACGTGTTCCTCACCGAGGCCAAACAGGGCGATGCCCTGCCTCTTTGTTTCACACTGCGCTAATGTCTTTTCTGTGGTCTGTTGAGTGCCATGATTTTCACATTTTGTTGCTTTTTATTGGTGATTTCAATATTTAAGGTGGCCCCCAATGCTAGGCATGGTGGCTTATGCCTGTAATGCCAGTACTTTGGGAGGCCAAGACAGGAAGATCACTTGAGCCCAGGGGTTCAAGACCAGCCTGGACAACATAGTGAGACCTTGCCTCTACAAAAATTTCTTTCAAAGAATTAGCCAGGCATGGTGGTGCACACCTGTATTCCCAGCTTTGGGAGGCTGAAGTAGAATGATGGCTTGAGCCTGGGAAGTCAAGGCTGCAGTGAGCCGTGATGGTCCCACTGTACTCCAGCCTGGGCAATGGAGCAAGACGCTGTCTCAAAAAAAATAATTGAAACAAAATACAACAAAATGGCCCCCAAGCGTAGTGTAGAAATGCTGGCTAGTGTTCCAAAGTACAGGAAGGCCGCTACGTGCCTTAAGGAGAAGCTACGTTTACACATCTAGCTTTAGCTCATCTGACACCTGAGCACTGTTCAGGGATGAGTTATAGGGCTGTTGACCTTGAGTTCAATGTTAATGAATCAATGATGCATATTAAATAAGGTATGTTTAAAGAGAAACACACATAAAATGAAGTTATGTATCGATCAGTTGACAAGATATTGCGACCAAGGGCAACCTTGCCTGCCCCAAGAGTATTTGCCAATTCAGGCTTCGTGCAACTTCATAGAACGTAACTGCTATGAGTACTGAGAATTGACTGCATAAGTTTTATTGGAACACGGCCACGCCCAATTGTTCCTCTGTCGTCTCTGGCTACTTTTGAACGATAACGACAGAGCTGAGTTGTTGGAACAGTGACTATATGGCCTGAAAAACTGAAAATATTTACTCTCTGGCCCTTTGCAGAAAAAGTTTTCTGACCCCTGTGCTAACACACAAGGAAATTCAGCTGATAATGGAGAGAAGATGAACAAACATTTCAGTTCAATTCAATCGTGACCTGAAACATCATTTTCATTTTGCCACAGGCTGGTTCTTTGATTGCTAGACAATTGAGAGGGGCAAATAGTCACAGGCCAAAAGGCTGTTGTTGATTTTAGTCACTTCCTTATAACCGTGTCTGGTGACCGGAACTAATGACTTTGGAGTGATTTGACTGGTCAGCTGATCTCAACTTTTCCAACAAAATCCTTTCTTTCTCAGACGGTTTCACACATGTCGTGTGCAGCTCAAAGACAGGGTACTCTTGACTGAGGGAAAAGGGTAAAAACAAAGGGTAAAGGGAAAAGGGTGAATGAAGCGACAACAGGACACTGTGGGTTCAAATCCCAGCTCCATCACTTCCTAGCTGTGCAACCTTAAGACAGTGACTTTTTCCTGTTTCCTCACCTGTGCAATGGGGATGACAATTGTGCTTTTATTGTTTGCTAATTACCAACTGGACCTACGCGGCAAAAGCTCAAAGAATGGGCATTGTTTATTGTGTAATTGTAATAAAGCACCTGATCTGATGCTTGGCCTATACAAAGTGCTTTTTTTTTTGAGACAGGGTATATTGCTCTGTTTCCCAGGTTGGAGTGCAGTGGCACAATCATGGCTCACTGCAGCTTCAACTTCCCAGGCTCAAGTGATCCTCCCACCTCAGCCTCCCAAGTATTTGGGACTACAAGTATGCACCACCACACCCAGATGTTTTTTCTATTTTTTTGTAGAGATGGGGGTCTCACTGTGTTGCCTAGGGCTGCTCTTGAACTCCTGGGCTCAAGTGGTCCTGCCTTGGCCACCCAAAATGCTGGGTTTATAGGCGTGAGCCACGTGCCCAGCCCAGCTCTATCTTTTTAAAATATAACATGGCTATGATCGTACCACTGCACTCCAGCCTGGGTGACAGAGCAAGACCCTGTCTCTAAAAATAAAAATAAAATAAAATAAAATATAAAATAATCTTATTGGGTGGTTTGTTAGGGTCTCACAGCAGGGATACAGTAGGTGTTCAATACTGTTACCTGATAAATGTCATCAAGTAAGTGAAGAGAAAGTTCTGTAGCTTATTTGAATTTTCTGCACCTGGCCTCAACCTCAGGCCCAATAAGGGGCCTGGTCAGAATTGCTCCCAAAGCATAGACAATGACTTCAGAGGGTATGGGGTGCCATTTTTTAGGCCCACATGAGCTTCTGCAAAACCTGTGAAAACTCGCATGATCCTGAAAGCAAGGGCCTCCATAAACCCTGCACACCGGGTACCCCTCTTGCCTCCCCCAGTCCCAATGCTATTGGAGGTCTGAGGAGTTGAGAGGAGGCCAGCGTGGCCAAAGTGACAGTTCCCATGGTGGGTGGTGGGGACATCACAAGGGGTCTCCCAGAGAATGTGAAAGGCCTGGCTTTTATTCCAGGTGTGATATGGAGCCATTTGAGATCTTTGAACAGAGGAATGATGAGATCTCATTTCCATTTTAAAAGGCTGACTGCAGTTTAAATTTTAAAAGGATCATCAGCAGAAAAAAAAAGAATACTCTGAGAGTGAAGTCATTGGCCCAAGGACAGGAAGCTACCAAAATTCTGTTGTCTCTCCCTCACTCCCAGTGTCCTTAACCGTGAGGCAGCACTGTCTCTCCACAGGACACCCACTGTTTCTTGAGGGCTCTTTGTCCGCCTCTGAGCTTCAGGCTTTACTTGGGTTATCTCGGAGAGCACAAGTTCTGGAGACACGTGCAGTTATTTCTGTTGTACAGATGAGGAAACCCAGGGTGTGGGAGTTTAAGCAGCTTTCTCAGGGCCACACCGCCAGGAAGTGGCCACAGGCCATTCCTTGAACCTCCATGTCCAGCCCTTTCCGCCAAGATCCTCAGTCCAAGTGTCAGAGGCGTTTGAACCAGAGCAATTCCATCTTGAATAAGGACCGGGTAAAATAAGGCTGAAACCTGCTGGGCTGCATTTCCCATTGGTGGGGCGTTCTAAGTCACAGGATGAAATAGGAGGTCAGCACAAGATCCAGGTCATAAAGACCTGGCCAATAAAACAGGTCGTAGTAAAGAAGCCAGCCAAAACCCACCAAAACCAAGATGGCAACAGGAGTGACCTCTTGGTGTCCTCGCTGCTCATTACCTGCTAATTATAATACATTAGCATGCTAGAAGGCACTCCCACCAGCACCATTTCAGTTTACAGACGTCATGGCAATGTCTGGAAGCTACCCTATATGGTCTAAAAAGGCGAGGAGCCCTCAGGTCCGAAATTGCCCATGCCTTTCCTGGGAAAACTCATGAATAATCCACCCCTTGTTTAACATATTAAAAAAAAAAAAAAAAAAAACATAAAAATGGGCAACCAGCAGCCCTCAGGGCTGCTCTGCCTATGGAGTAGCCATTCTTGGATTCCTTTACTTTCTTGATAAACTTGCTTTCCTGTTTATGGATTTACGTCAAATTCTTTCTTGTGTGAGATCCAAGAACCCTTTCTTGGGGTCTGGATCGGGACCCCTTTCCGGTAACACAAGTGTCCACCTCTCTACTTCCACAGTGCAGATTCACGGGGTCCACCATTGCAATTCCATGTGTGTCCATTGTTGCTAATACAAACGTATGCTGTTGGGTATAAAGTATAACTCACTGATAATATTACTTATCCTTTTGACTATCATATGTGCTCCCTATTTAATCTCTCTTTTTATGGAGTGGCACTTAATTTTCCTGTGATCCAAACGCACAGATGATGGAATTATAAGGAGCCAGGGTTTAGATTCCTACCTCTAAAAGGGTTGCCAAATTAAATACAGGAGACCCAGTTAAATGTTAATTTTAGATAAACAATGAATACTCTTTTTTTTTAGTATAAGTCTGTCCCAAATATTGCGTGAGAAAGACTTATCCTTAAAAAAATTATTGTTTATCAAAAATTAACATTTAATTGAGTGTCCCATAGTTTGATTTGCTAAATGTGATGGGCTTAACTCTGGCAACGTGGGAACATCTTCATATTTTACTCTGCTCCCCAGAAGAAATTATAAAAAATAATTAGTGAGTACTTTTTCCCTTTAGACACTAAAGTGGCATTTAACTTGTTTTCTTGATGGTAGATCAGAACCCCTTTGCTCGCCTCACCCTCCTCCCCCTTTGTCCCTTCACCCTTCAACCTGAGAAATTCAGGCTTCAGTGAGTGCGGTGAGAATCCGAGTATAAATGCCTTTCTGAATAATCGGCAATCGAAACAAATAAATCCGCTCCCCATTACCCTGTGTAGTTGGTTTTTCTTTCTGTTTACTGTATTTTCTACTTAAATGAAGGCCATAATGATACACTCGCTATTCTTGTCATTTTTGCTCTGTTTGATGCTTAATGATGTGCTCCTTATAAATGGCATTAAAAAACATCCCTTGTCTGTCATGGACGCCTGGAGGCATGAGCAACCTTGCTCAGCACTCAAAAGTAATTAAAGACAATCAACCAAAAATGCAAGGGGTTTGTGGGACCCCAGATTCCAAACTCCACCTACGTACAGCGGGAGCCAAGCGTCCTGGAAGGAGGAGCTATTTACATTTAACTCTTTGATGCATCACAGCTTCGTGCTGCTCAGACTCACCAGAGCTTGCTGAAGGCACAAACACCTGAGAACTTCATTTAAGAACGAATGGATAGATTCCTTTCAAGAGTTAGGGAAAAAAAAAAAAAAAAAAAAGACTCCCAGCCTTGAACACCAGAACACTTTTGTCCCCCTTTGGCTGTTTGCAGGTCATTTATTTCTAGTTTCTTAAAAATATTTATAGGCAACAAGTGAGAGGAGATGAAAATTGTAAGGTAAAAATTTTCTTAAACCAATGCAAATGTTATTTTTCTGAAACAACAGTCAATGAAGTTAGATTAAAATTTTGTTGTAGCAGAAATACATTTTCATGTCATTAAAGTCTTTATAAATGTTCAAATGCAGGATAATGTTCCAGATTTATGTCAATATCCAAAATGATGACCAAGAATCATTTTCCTTGGGGTGAAAAAAGCTGCTTATTCTGAGAAAGAAATGAGTGAGAATCGTGTATTCACAGAAAGTGCTGCTGGTTGGGCCAGGCTGACAAAATTGTGTAGAGAACAACTTGGAAAAATGAGAAATTAAGTGCTCCAAATTCCTCCTTGGACGTGAATTTAAAAGGAAGCAAAATGCAGAGAGGCCCCCCCAAAATACAAAAGATTGAGTTGTCTTTTTAGCAGGTTAGCAGCTGAAATGCCCAATGTACCTTAGTCTTTCAGGAAATCACAGCTGAAAGGAAATATTTTATACCAGACCCTTTTCGTGGGCTTTACAAGCAGCTGTGTAAAAAGACAAAGAATTGAGGGACTGTCGTGTATGCAAAAATTTTGCTCAAATATCATTCAAATAGCAGGGCGCAGTGGCTCACGCCTGTAATCCCAAGGCTTTGGGAGGCCCAGGCGGATGGATTACCCAAGGTCAGGAGTTTGAGACCAGCCTGGCAAACATGGCGAAAGCCCGTCTCTACTAAAAATACAAAAAAAAAAAAAAATAGCTGGGCATGGTGGCAGCCACCTGTCATCCCAGCTACTCGGGAAGCTGAAGCACAAGAATCACTTGAACCCGGGAGGCAGAGGTTGAAGTGTGCCGAGATCGTGCCACTGCACTCCAGCCTGGGGACAGAGCGAGACTCTGTCTCAAACAACAACAACAAAATAAACCATTCAAATATGTAATTTCGTTCATTTCCAATGCAATCAGCCCTGTTTATTACTTGGGCAAGGTTGAGGTGGGAGGTGGGGAAGGCATGGGAATTTCAAGGAGGCTTTGGGTGACATCTGGGAACGTGGGGATCTTGCTGCCTTCTGTAGTTAAATATGCTTAAGCAGGTGAATCGTTCGGAGTGGACAGGTCCTGTCCGGGGTTTGACCTCTCAAAGCAGCCAGGTGGTGTCCCTGCTGCTGGGTCCCCAGGGGGCCCTTGGCCCTTGGGGTAAAGTGACTGTCGGCGGCAGGGTGACGCCAGGCAAAGGAAGGGGCCCCCACCCTCCCCCGCCCCCGCCACCAGGGCACAGGCCCTCCCTCATTCATGCAGGGTAAACACAACCCACATGCCCTTCCTTCTCATGGGGTAGACATTCCATGGGGCCGGCATCCCTTAGAATTTCTAACTCCTGGCTCAGTGGGGGTTTGGAGCCCATCACTCCACTCTCCCTTGGAGCTCAGTTTCCAGCCAAACTCATATAGGCTGTTTAGCAATCAGAAATGTCATGAGACCATTTCCCCAGATCTGGTTGAGGAATGAAAAAGTTGACAAGACATTGAAGGGGCAAGTGTGCTGGGAAACAGGCACTCTGAAACCCGATTTGGGGGAGTGCGAATTGGAAGGGTTTCTTTGGAAGGCAGTCTGGCAACAGTGACCAAGACTTTGAATGCACTTTCAGCCCAGTTTCCGCGGTAGCGATTTCACAACAGACCTGGTTTACCTGGGAGAGAAGACCATTGTAGCAAAAGACCGAGCCCAACCTTTTTATTAGCAAGGGGTTAAACTGTGGTTCATTTGCACAAAAGGAATACTGGTTCAGATATTTTAAGTGAAAAGGGCTAAATGCAGGACGATGTGTCCGGCATGTAACTTACTGGGTAAAGAGAGAGATGCCTACATATGTACAGCTTGTTGATGTGTGCAGAGAACTTTTATGGGGGCAGATGTAAGAAAATGGTAGAAATGGTTGCCTCTGGGAAGAAGAATCCTGAAGCGGGAGGGGGGATGAGGTAGGGGAGAAACTTTTCACTGTTTTTGTTTGGGAAAAAAATGTCTACTATATACCTACATTGTTTTATTAAAACTGAGTAGAATTTTTAGATGCTTAAATACCACTCAATTCCACTTTTGTTTTCTGTCTGAAGATGAATTTATCCTGCAGACTCGATGCCACTTGCACATCACATGGGCAGCAGCGCGTTCTGAAGCACGGCTTGCATTTTCTTACGCTTGACAATTTCATTTCATCGACTTTGCGATGTCATTTACTGTCGTTTGCTGTGCCGAGTAGTGTTTCCAAATGCGGCTTTGGGACCTCCAGCTAACCTAGTGCTCAACCTGTGTGCAAATGTGTGTGTGGATCTGTGAGAGGGTTATGACTCCGGGGAAGCAATCAAAGATGAAGCTATTTGTAATTGTGAGCTATGAAGAAAAGACTTCACCGAATGAAGAAAAGAGTGGATAAAATAAAATCAGAGACAACCCCCTTTCCCTACAGTGACCCCAATTTCTGCAAGAAGAAGGAAGTTTCTTAATTGGAAAGGATGAGTTTAAATCGCAAGAAGGAGGAGAGAATCGGCAGCTAGGTGCATTTCTATGAATATGCATATGTGATCAGGGCTAGATTACTGACTAGGTTGGATTCCAGCCCTAAATATAGGATATATAAGAGAAATGGCATCCTTTACCCTTGAAATATTAATTATTCATCTTAAGGAGATCATTGGAAGAGTGTACAAAGAGTATATATTTGTAATATATGTACAAACATATTCATAGCAATATTGTTTTAAAGGGGGAAAAGCTGGAAACAACCTAAATGTCCATCAGTGGGGGATTGCTTAATTAAATAAGGACAAATCCATGCTGCAAAACACTAAGCAGGCATTCATGGGAGAATATACATAGATCTTTACTGATACAGAATAATGTCAGTGAGTGTAGGGTAAATCAACTTTAAAATGTCATGTATCATTTGATCCCTCTCATAAAAGCAAAGCCATGTAATGTGATACGTGACATGTGATGTGTAGTATATAATCTTATAAAGGGAACATACACACGTCTTAACCGATGATGAAGAATGATTACTCTCTCCTTACTCTGTTGGTGTAATTTAAGTTTTCTAGAATGCAAGGATGAAAGAGTATTACCTTCCTTTTATTCTGTTAGTATAATTTTTCTAGAATGCCAACTATTTGCTTCAGAAACAGAGTGATTATTTTATCCACAAGAGAAAGGAAAAGATATTCCACCAGTGGGGGAAGGGCAAAGAACAGGAGAACTAATTGTCTGTACACACTTCTATATTCATTTTTTACCGATTAATTCATTCAACAAACACTTATTGAATTCTAGTACCATGTACAATGTGCTAAAAAAGACCCAGGCTGTGTGTAAGTCCCAGAAGCTGAAAAAAAATCAGAGTTCTCACGTCTGCAAAATAATTCACCATGAACGCATTTGCTGCTGTTCTGATGGAAGCGTGACAGCCCAGGGCTGAACCTTGTAAACGTGCCGGCTTCGCAGGCCAGCAGTGGTCGGAGACCGGCAAGCTCCTACGGTGCAGCCTCATCATTGATCATTCTTTCGACAGATCAGATATCCAGTTCTCTTTTTCCTCTTCTCCCCTCCTGCAAAATATTGGAGGGTAGGGGCTGCTCTGAGGGTGCCCTTGGCCGGGGCCAAGTCGGCTTCTGGGGAAACGCACAGGTGCCGGGAGGGGAGCCAAGCGCGAGACGGTTTGACTCTTGTCATTGAGACAAGAGGTTTGGAAAAAATGCAAAACCACCTTTCTCTCGGCTGCATCGGGAGACTGGCGGCTGCCCATCGCCTCGCACACGCGGGTGCGCTCGGAGCCCGTCCGCGTAGACACGCCTGTGCGCGGGGCGGGGGTCCTCGGCGCGGCCGGGAGCGGGTCCATCTGCCCGGCGAGGGCTTCCGTCCCGCCAGCCGCTGACCTCCAATCTGTCACTCTCTCGGCTGAAAGGCGGCCGCGGCAAAGGACGCCTCCCGCTCCGCCTATTCAAAGCGTGAATGCAAAGTGGTCCAAGTTGACCCGCCGCCAGTCTCTGCGGCTCCGAGTCGGCGAGGCACCCTACAGTTTACACAGCCCGGCCTCAATGCAGCCTCCAGGCGCCCCATTCAGGCGGGCCTGCATGCAAAAGAGCCGGCCATTAGATCATCGTAATTATCCCATTGACATCGCCCAGGGCCCCCGTGGGGCACGGGAGCCCATCAAACGCGTCTCTAATGAGGCGCTCCGGGCCCATTGTGCGCGCCGCCGCCCCCCGCGCCCGCCGCCGCTCCGGCCGCAGACAGGCGGTCCCTTTCAGGCGCATTCACTCCCCCTGACCCCCGACCCCCAGGGTTATGACATCAGCAGCCCTGATTTGTGACCATTTTTATTGGCACACACTCAACGCTTGTTTCCTGTGTTTAACTCTGGGCCCCCCTCCCACTCCGCCCTCCTCCCCTTTTTAGGCGAAACTGATTGGAATCTAATAGGCGTAGGCCCCGCACTACAAAGTGAGCCTGCAGCGTTCTCACAGCGCGCCCGGGCCCTTCTGCCAATAACCGCGACCAGGCTTCATTATCTAGGTGCACGGATCCGCTAATCACCGCCGCGGCGAACAATCCCAACCAGATGTCCACAACTTTATGAGTTTTAATTAAAATGTTCTACTTATTTTTTATCAATGCACTTTTTTTTTCCCCTGAAATGAAAAAGATGTTACTTCCTAGGAGTGTTTTGCAAATTACGCCTTCATAAGGGTGATTAAGAGACGCTTATTTGGAACTAATCAGGTTCCCCCTCCTTTCCCTTTTAACATGCTGCTGCTAAATTATTTTTTAAAAAAGAATTAATTAAACTCGAGGTTTAAAAAGATTCTGTTTTCTTATGTCACAACAACTCCGTATAGCAGGGAAACTGTGTACGTTTCTTGCTTCGGATGCGAAAGATGGCAATTTACACGAATTCCTTAATTTCAAACGTGGCTTGACAGAAAAACTCGACCGAGCGTTTTCGGTTTTCTTGCGTCCTCCAATAGCATTTTCAGTTCGCGTTTCTTTCCAAAGTGTTTGACTCCCTGAAGGACGTCATTGTTGCTCCCTGACTGCAAGTTTATGAAAGACCCACTTTAAACAGAGCAGTTGGGCTTTTTAAAGTATAAACGTGATACTCTCCTTAAAACTTCTTCAGCACATATGGTTTTTAATGTAATTTTGTTTAACCACAACCATAATTTAATTTGCCATAAAACTGAAATGAAAGGACATTACAAACGAGCTTTTGACTTGAGTGTCAGTTAAAATAACCATTTGCCGAGGGGCCAGAACTTAAAGAAAGTGGCATCGTTTCACTGCAAGTAGGGTGCTAGAATTTGAAATTAACAAAAATAATTTCTGTTTTCAAAGGTTATGAGTTATCTATGATTGCAAAACCTTAACCTTCATAGAAAATAATATCATGACTCCAGTGGTATTCCCCAGGTGCCAAAATAGTCTTGTCCTTTTGCGAAAATTAGTTAGGAAGATGATTCAGTCAGAATGATACATAAAGTGCATTCTAAAAAGAAAAATCTTGCCTAATAATTTTCAGTTGGTGAAATTCTCCACCAGTAACTGCAGGAAGTGAAAAGTAAAAGAATAGGAAACATTTTATTCATTATCATTTCCCCCTGCCCCCACTCAGAGCTTCAAAAAACCAGATGATGTCTCCATTACCAAGATTCTTGGGTTCTAATATAAAGAATAATCTTTTTTCTTTTGTAGACACGTAAATTGTTTTACCTTCTATTTAGGACTTGGTTTAAGTCCCACACATTTTTTCAGAAACTTTGCCTTTGTGCAACCTGAAATTTTGCAATCTGGCACTCTGCATATGGCTTAACATCAATTACTTCTCAGTCCGTCTTTAAGCACTCCTGATTTTTCCTCAATTTTCTCTCTTATGGCCTGAGTTTCCGTTTCCTTTCACTTCATATGGGAATGCAGAATGTCACCAGGAGAAGACATCTCTTCTCACCCCGTCCACCCCAAGATGGAGTCTTGCTCTGTCGCCCAGGCTGGAGTACGTGGTGCAATCTTGGCTCACGGCAACCTCTGCCTCCCAGGTTCAAGTGATTCTCCTGCCTCAGCCTCCCGAGTAGCTGAGATTACAGGCTCAAGCCACCACACCCAGCATTTTTTTTTCTTTGTATTTTTAGTAGAGACAGGGTTTCACCATGTTGGCCAGGCTGGTCTCAAACTCTGACCTTGGGATCACCCGCTTTGGCCTCCCAAAGTGTTGGGATTACAGGTGTGAGCCACCACACTCAGCCGAGAAAACTTCTCTTCTGAGGCTTAGTAAAACAGAAAATAGTGGCCACAGCCCAATTTAATGAAATTAGATAGTTTTAACACACACACACACACACACACACACACACACTCACAACCACAACAAATTATGCTTTCTTGTTCCCAGCACCCAACTTACATTTTCATTAGCAGCAACTTAAAATCTTTTGCCAAGTCCCCTTGGAGTGGTGAGCAGTGTGTTTTACGTATAGCCTGAAGCTCTTAGAATTCCTAACTTTTTATTCTACAACAGATTAGGAGGGTAATTGAGTTTGGCCATTGAAAACACCACTATTACTTCCAAAAATGCAACCACCAGCGAACACCCGAAATCAGGTCCTGCCCTTTTGCAGATACCTGTGGCCATCTCCCAGCAGACTTGACCTTGCACTTTGAAGAGATGTCATCACATCTCCTTTCTCCGGGGCCGCAGGATTAAAGGCAGTTGAAATGAAAACCGTGTGCCTTGCGATGATTAGGTTTATACAAATTCTGCAAACATGTTGGAGCTGTTCGAAATGCAACCTCAGAACTGTAAATATTTATCCATCCAAATCCCTCGGCAGGATCTTCAGAGAACAGGTTTTTGCTGTGGTTCCCTGGAGCAGAGCAGAGTTCCTTGAATGGTTTACCTGCTCACTCCCAGGCAAAAGATACTCAAGTTCAAGCTTAGAAGATGCTGAAGAGCATCACCATCCAATAGAAACATAATATGAACCACAAACGTGAGCCACATGTGGAGTTTTACATGTTCTAATAAGCCAAATTTTAAAAAGCAAAAAAAAAAAAAAAAGAGCCAGGTGAAATTAATTTGAATAATGTATTTTATTGAAGCCAATTTATCCAAAATATTATCATTTCATCATGTCACCAATGTAAAAACTTATTAATGAGATCTTTTACATTCTTTTTTCGGTACTAAGTGCTTGAAATCTGGTGTGTGTTTTACACTTGCAGCATGTCTGAATTAGGACCAGCCACATCGCAAATGCTTAAGAACCACATGGGGCTAATGGCTGCAATATTGGGCAGCATCCTGATGTGTAGCAAGTGAGAGATGGTAAGAGGGCTGAGGAGTCAGCAAGGCAGTGAGGGGGCTTTTTCAATAATCCAGGAGAGAGATGATGATGATTTGGGCAAGGGTAGTATCCATGGAGGGCATACATTGAAGGTAGAGCCAAGAAAATATGCGGATAGATTGGATTTGGCATAGAAACAAGAGAGGTGCCAAGGGTGTGGCAAAGACTACAGCCAGAACCACTGGGTCACAGTTACTGGTTAGTTGAAATGGAAAAGTTTGTCATGAATTCACCATGTACCAGGGACTCTGCTCAATGTTTTTCTACCTGGGTTATACATCTTGCAGCAATTGTCTGAGACAGGGACTCTGCTTGTTCCCATTTTGCAGGTGAAATAACTGAGGCTTAGAGAGATGAGACCACCCACCCGACAGCTGGACTCACTGAGTTCAAATACCGCTCCTGCTATATCCAGAGACCAAAGGTTTCACCTCCACACTCTACCAGCTCTCTTGTCTTCCCCAGCATCTTAGCAGAGGTACGGGATGGAAACGTATCCCTCTGCTTGTCTCTCCTAAGTACCCCTGGGCTGATGGAGAAGGGGGCTGCTGGGGCAAGAATCATCCTTTCCCCTGGAGTCTTAAAACCTCTAAGCCTGACTGGGGCCAGGCTTGCCTGAGTGCTCTTTGCTTGGTCTGGGTGACAAATTCTCTGCCTCCTACAGGGGAAGAGTGAGCCCCATGGCTGTAGTTACCCTTTCCCAGGCCACCATGAAATCTCTACAGTAAGGACTCAGCCTGTGGGAGACACATCTTTGAGGGCTGCTGATTAATGACCTCAAAGACATCCAGGTCCAAATCTCTGGAACCTATGAATGTTACTTTGCACAGCAGAAAGGACTTTTGCGGATGTGATTAAATTAAGGATTTTTTTTTTTTTTTTTTGAGATGGAGTCGCAGTCTCTCACCCAGGCTGGAGTGCAGTGGTGCGATCTCAGCTCACTGAAACCTCCGCTTCCTGGGTTCAAGCGATTCTCCTTTCTCAGCCTCCAAGTAGCTGGGATTACAGGCATGCACCACCACGCCCAGCTAACTTTTGTATTTGCAGTAGAGACAAAGTTTCACCATGTTGGCCAGGCCCTCAGCTGATCCACCAACCTCAGCCTCCCAAAGTGCTGGGATTATAGGCATGAGCCACAGTACCTGGCCAAGTTAAGGATCTTAATATGGGGACGTTATCCTGGATTAGCCCCATGAGCTCTAAATTCTATCACAAGTGTCCTTATTAGACAAAGGCCAAGGGAAGACTACACAGAAGAAGCCCATGTGACATGAACAAGATGCTACACTGCTAGCTTCAAAGACAGAGGACAGGGCCATAAGCCAGGAAATGCAGCCTCCAGAAGTTAAAAAAGACAAGGAAATGGGTTCTCTCTAGAACCTCTAGGTAGTACAGCCCTGCTGACATCATGATTTCAGTCCAGTGGGATTCATCTTGGACGTCTGACCTCCAGAAATGTGAGAGAATAAATGCCTGTTGTTTTAAATTTCCGAGGTTGTGGTAATTTGTGACAGCAGCCCTAGGAAACTCGTCCCCCTCCCTTACCCCTTCTCCAGATGATTCAGTGCTTGAATGTGCAGAACCTGGGATCAGACTGCCTGGACTCAGACCTGACCCCACCACTGGCAGCTCTGTGACCTTGGGCAAGTGGATACTGAGCCAAGATTTCCTCACTTTAACAAAGGGGAAGTTGACTTGAAGAACTTAAGAGAATCTAACAAATGCCAAGCCCTCTCCCCTAGACGTTCATACCCATGGCACTTTTTTCTACCATTCCAGAAGCTGCAGTAGACTGTTTGGAGGTTGAGATGGGCAAGATTTCATTCATTTTTCTGGAACTTCCAGCATATTAAGAAATATGCTTAAAAAAAAAATGTGGGCTGGGCGTGATGGCTCCTGCCTGTAATCCCAGCACTTTGGGAGGCCGAGGCAGGCAGATCACCTGAGGTCAGGAATTCAAAACCAGCCTGACCAACGTGAAGAAACCTCGTCTCTACTAAAGATACAAAATTAGCCGGGCATGATGGCACATGCCTGTAATCCCAGCTACTCAGGAAGCTGAGGCAAGAGAATCGCTTGAGCCTGGGAGGCGGAGGTTGCAGTGAGCTGAGATCGCACCATTGCACTCCAGCCTGGGCAACAAGAGGGTGGTGGCTTATGCTGGTGAAACCCTCCTGTCTCTACTAAAAATACAGAAAAATTAGTCGGGCGTGGTGGTGCATGCCTGTAATCCCAGCTACTCAGGAGGCTGAGGCAGGAGAATTGCTTGAATCTGGGAGGCGGAGGTTGCAGTGAGCTGAGATCGCACCACTGCACTCACTCCAGCCTGGGTGAAAGAGTGAGACTCCGTCTCAAAACAAAACAAAACAAAACAAAAGCTGTGCCTCTTCTTTTTTTTTTTTTTTTTTAATTTAGATGGAGTCTCACTCTGTCGCCCAGGCTGGAGTGCAGTGGCTTGATCTTGGCTCGCTGCAATCTTCACCTCCCGGGTTCAAGCAATTCTCCTGCCTCAGCCTCCCAAGTAGCTGGGATTACAGGCGCCTGCCACCATGCCTGGCAATTTTTGTATTTTTAGTAGAGATGGGGTTTCACTATGTTGGCCAGGCTGGTCTCGAACTCCTGACATCAGGTGATCCACCTTCCAAAGTGCTGGGATTACAGGCCTGAGCCACCGCACCAGTCTGGCATATTTTTAATGTTTGCATTTGAAGAGGTTCAGATCACACCATCCCATAATATGTACCTTTGGCATATTGATTATTTTGAGTTCAATATGACTGAGAAAAGGCAGATGCAGAAAAGGCTCTTTGACCTCCTTCTTTCTATCTAAAAGCAGGGCATACGTTTTCATGAGAAAGCTGCCCTCCCTGTATCAGGAAGAGGAGAACATTCTTATCACTGGAGAAGGGGCATCAATACTGTGAATCTGTACCTACAAGTCTGCTAAAATAATCTTTATCTTCCATTAGTTCCCCCAAATATTTTCTTTTTTTTTCTTTCTTTCTTTCTTTTTTTTTTTTTGTGACAGAGTCTTGCTGTGTTGCCTAGGCTGGAGTGCAGTGGTGTGATCTTGGCTCACTGCAACCTCTGCCTCCCGGGTTCAAGCAATTCTCCTCCCTCAGCCTCCCTAGTAGCTGGGAATACAGGTGCTCACTACCACGCCTGGCTAATTTTTGTATTTTTAGTAGAAACGGGGTTTCACCATGTTGGTCAGGCTGGTCTCGAACTCCTGACCTCAGGTGATCCACCCGCCTTGGCCTCCCAAAGTGCTGGGATTATAGGCATGAGCCACCACACCCTACCTCCCCCAAATATTTTCTAGTCACTTACCCACAATTCACCGCCCCTAGCCCAAACATCTGTTCTCTTGGTCTTGATATATCTCCACTATTAATTGTTCTTTTTTAAAGTTATATATAAACCCTCAGGCCCACCTGCTTCTCTGGGTCTTCATTTCTTATATATGAAAGCGTCCAGGTACACATAGTAACGCTAACACCAAATATAATGTGTATGCTTTCTTCCTGTTAAGTTGTCTTTTGTCAGTTAATTATGAGGCCTGGCCACAGAACCCAAGAGAGTAGAAGAAAAGCCTATTCCTCCCCTATACACTTAACAAAGCAATTCTTTTAATACACACAATCATAATGCCATATAATTGTGTTATTCCTGGGATGGCTGTGGGATCTATTAAAAAATAACGTTTTATGGTACCCTATGGGCAGAGCGGTCTGGGACATGAGGTAAGAGACAGGATGGTTGGGAAGTTTGTGTCTTTGCCATTCCCGTTAGGTAGGTTCTCAGGCTCTGCGCACAACATCACAAGAAGTAACAGTCAGTGTTCACACCCGAGGCCTTCCAAGAAGGTCCAGCCCTGTGCTGAAGGCCTCTACTGTACTGGCTCAGCCCCCTGAGGCTCATACAAGGCCCACTAATACAATCCAGAATCCAAAGTTACAGCAAACAGTTGTGCACAGGTGTGTGACTGCAGTGACTGGCCAGTACTTACGGAGTCATAGCAAAAACTGGATCCGTCTTTAGCCCAGAGGGGTTCGAGCTATTATTGGAAGGATGTGGCGAGGGAAGCTATGTTGAGGAGGGGCGGGACTATGAGAACAAAGTCCTCATCTTTCATTAAAGGAAATCAGAAGACAACGTTTAAACCCGAGAGAGCATAAAATAGCAGTATAGGTTATGTTAGAAAGTGACCATCCACAGAAAACGGCAAATGGAATCCACCTTAGTTGGTTCTAGGGAATGGGAATTGGGATTGGGGCGGGCAGAAACAGGAAAATGTTCTGTTGGTCCTGTTGTTATAAATTTTGAGTATCTTTGACTTTTAAAATTGTGTGCCTGTGTTTTTTTGTTTAAAAGATACATGAATTAAATGAAAAGGTAACCAAAAAACTTAAGTGAAATAAAATAAACCAATATGAAAGAACTGAAAATGAAGTAGAGTCTCTGCCGCTTTGCAGGCTACAGGTGGCCGGTGCTGGAGTGGGAGAAGGAAGACGGATCCCAAGAGGCAGATTGTGGGAAGAGGAGGGTCCCGGGAGGAGGGAGGATTTTCTCCGATAAAACAGAATCTATGGGAACAAGTATTTTCAAAACCCTCTTACCTTTAGTGCCATCTCCAGGTCTTTGAAGCCAGACCCTCCAGAGCAGGCAGAGTTGAGAGGGGCCTGCCCCTCCTACTCAGCCTGAGGGGTGCTCCTCTGCCGGAAACCCCCTTTCAGAAGCAGGAGGGAGCCTTCAACAGAATGAGAGAGGAAGGGCTGGAGCCTGGGAAACTGGCTTTATTCAGTTTTGCACCAATGGCATTCAAGGATGGGGAGAACAAGGAATAATAAAAATAAGAATAAGAATGGCTGTCAGGGAGCAGGAAGCTTGACTACAGGGCCTTGGTTTCGGGACCTTACTTGGTCCAATTCTCACAACGATCAGGGTAGGTAAGGAGTGAAAGACATAAACGCATTTGCTGATAACATGCAAAATCAGAATGTAAAAGGACTACCTTTTAAGTTCCCATTACAGACCAGGCACTGAGCCAGACGCTCCACATGAAGCATCTTACTGCAATACGGCTGCCAGGTGGAGCAAATGAAAAGTTGGGCCTTATGAATTAAAAAAAAAAAATCATCGCTTATCTGAAATTCAGATTTAATTGGTGTCCTGTATTTTATTTGGCAACTTTGTACTGAGCCCTTACAACAATTGATAGCTAAAATGATCACCCCATTTCCAGATATAGACTCAGCCTCAGAGAAGTTAAGTTACTCACCCAAAGCCACACAGCAAGTCAGTGGCTAGTGTGGCCTTTTCACCACGGTCAACTCCTTTAAGGAGCCCCAGTTGCCTGATGTCAAGAGAATGCAAGAGTACATTCCCAACCACTGTGTCACCGGGCACTTTCCCTGGGTCACACACGTTTGCTAGGCACTTTACAAACAGTCTTCTGCAAACTCATTTTGGGTATCATTGCTGCCATGTTACAGATGAGGAAACTAAGGCACGGGGCCTTTGGTCAACTTGACCAAGCTCACACAGCAAGTATGTCTCCAAGTCAGTTCTTGGAACCGTTACCCACTATGTGGCAGAACCTGCGCTGGATCCCAGCTCTCTTTTTGTCCCACCTCGCTGGCTTTCCAGGGAAAGGTGGCCAAAGCATGGTGGAGGTGGAGGATGCCTTGACCCCGTGGCTTTGCGCAGTGAGTGGTTATTAGATGTCCAGGAGCCATTTGGACAGGTAAGTGTGCAGAAATCTCATCATGGGAAAAAGGGCATGTGGCACTCTTTTTTTTTTTTTTTTTTTTTTTTTGAGATGGAATCTCACTCTGTCACCCAGGCTGGAGTGCAGTTGCGTGATCTCAGCTCACTGCAACCTCCGCCTCCTGGGTTCAAGCAATTCCCCTGCCGCAGCCTCCCTAGAAGCCGGGATTACAGTTTGCGCCACCACACCCAACTAATTTTTGTATTTTTAGTAGAGACAGGGTTTCACCATGTTGTCCAGGCTGGTCTTGAACTTCTGACCTCAAGTGATCCACCCACCTCGGCCTCCCAAAGTGCTGAGATTCCAGGCATGAGCCACTGTCCCCGGCCCCCTGTGGCATTTTTTAAGTGCTATGTGCTTCCCTTGGTGTAATAAGACAAGGCAGGGTGGGGGACTGCAGCTGCTTCTATATGCCTAGAATCTTCTGAATGATGCTCAAGGAGTGGTCCCAGTGGTTGACCCAGAGGAAAGAAGAGAATTATATTTTTGCTCCACATCAGGGGTTGGCAAAATTATCCAGATAATTGAGAACTCTTGAGTAATCAAGTGTGCTTCCGAAATACATTGTGTAAAGCAGGGGTCGGCAAATCACAGTCCTGGGCCGAATCCTGCCACCTGTCTGCTTTTGCAAATAAAGTTTTATTGGCACACAGCCAGCCCATTGGTGATGCACTGACCATGGCTGCTGTCACGTGTGGTCTGTCTGGCCCTTTACAGATAAAGCCTCATATCCCCTGCTGTTATACCTCTCTACTGTTTAAATATTTTTTGTGTAGGTGTTCGTTTTTCATTAGGAAAAAAAAAAGGATTCAAGGAAAAACATTTTCATTTGAGTTGGCTTCATTTCCATAATTGGTTAATAAATCATCTTTCCTCGTCTGGGTGGTCCAGGTGGGCAGTCAAAGGCGAAGGCGGCTGTGGAAGTCCCCTCACCCTTGAGGGCCTTCTTCAGAACACTTGGTGCCTCTGCTCCCACCATCTGAATGCTCACCAGGAATGATGCTGTTGCTGTGAGAACCCTTAGTGAAAATTTCTTTTGGGGTCTAAATTATGTTGTTCTTTCATCTGTTGTACTTTGTGGATCACAAAACTAGTGGGGCTTCACTCTGACTGGATGGCTACTGAGAGCTGAATTTGTTCAGTATTGGTCTCCAAGACCATCTAGCATATGGGCATTAGTTTCCAATGGCTGTAACAAATTACCACAAACACAGTGGCTTAAAAAAACACAAATTTATTATCCCATAGTCTTAGAAGTCAGAAGTCTAAAATAAGTCTTAGGGAGCTAAAATCAAGGTGTTGGCAGGACTGCATGCCTTCTGAAGACTCTAGAGAATTCGTTTCCTCACATTTTCTACTTCTGGAGGCACCTGGTCTTTTGCAGGTTTTTAAAAATCTTTTTCTTGTAGACTGCTCCTCCATCTTCAAAGCCAGCAGCTTAGCATCCTCCAGTCTGCCTCTGTCCCTCTCACTGACTCTTCTGTCATCAAGTGTGTTTCAGAAACACATTGTAGAAAGCAGGGGTTGGCAAACCACAGTCCTGGGGCCAAATCCTGCCAGCTGTCTGCTTTTGTAAATAAAGTTTTATTGGCACACAGCTAGTCCATTCATGATGCACTGACCACGGCTGCTGTCACATGTGGTCTATCTGGCCCTTTACAGGAAAAGCTTGTAGATTAGTCTCCCTCGGTCTTTCTCGTTCACTGACACTTCTGTCTCTCTTGTATAGAGACCCTTACAAGCCAAGTGTGGTGGCTCACGCCTGTAATCCCAGCACTTTGGGAGGCCAAGGTAGGGGGAATCAGTTGATGTCAGGAGTTCAAGACCAGCTTGGCCAACACGGCAAAACATGTCTCTACCATAAATACAAAAAACTAGCCAGGTGTGGGAGTGCATGCCTGTAATTCCAGCTACTTGGGAAGCTGAGGCATGAGAATTGCATGAACCTGGGAGGCAGAGGTTGCAGTGAGCCGAGATTGTGCCACTGCACTCCAGCCTGGGCAGCAGAGTGAGACTCTGTCTAAAGAAAAAAAAAAGGAGGCCCTTGTAATTACACAGAGTCCATGCAGATAATCCAGGATAATCTCCTCATCTCAAGACTTAATTTAATTACATCTGCAAAGTCCTTTTACTACATAAGGTGACATATTCACAGGTTCCAAGGATTAGGAAGTGGAATCTTCTGGGGGCCACTATTCTGCCTACCGCAGCGTGTTTATGTAGCCTTTTTCCCAGCTTTATTTTATATTTTTATCTTATCCTTACTATTGTTTCTCTATTTTCTTTTTCTCCCAACTTCTAATTTAGGTTTCCTTCTTGTATTTTATGTATTCTTTGAGTGTCTTTAAATTCTCTTAAAAGGAAAGGTAAAAACAAATTGTTAATTTTTTTTTTTAACCCAGCAGGTGCTTGCTGAATTGATGCTCAACCACACAAATTTCCAAGCTTGGTTCTGGGACAGCGGAGGTCAGTCTGATGAATCAGATTTTATTCCTGCTCCCAGGAGGTGAGGTGCTACCTAGGTGCACCTGTCCAAGAGCAGGTGGCCTTAGGAACTCTACAGGTGGGTCAAGTGTGGGGGAGCTGTGTACCCAGCTTTGAGGAGTGAGGGAGGGCTGGGGTGATTGGGGGCCTCCCTAGAGGGAGAAGGTTTTTAAGGCAGTGGAGGAAGATGAAAAGGAGGCAGTCAGATAAAGAGCCGGCCTCCCTTCCCAGGATGATATGAAATCAGTTAATCAATTCATTCATGGCTGATGATGGGGATGCTCTTATACCCTGAGCAGAAACAGGTTGAATGTTGTATGCAAGACACTTGAGGCAGTAGTGGCTCTGAGAGCTACTGACCTGGCTCAAATTCCCATCCCACCATGTCCTCGTTATGTAACCCAGTGACCCAGGATCACCCAGTCTTCATGGACCTCGGTTTGTTTGTTCGTAGAATGGGGATAATCATGGTACCCCTTCATGTTTCATTGGGAGGACTACACACGATGGTGCCTGCAGAGCACTTGGGACTGGTCAGGCATGGATTGGTCAGGCATACAACACCCACAGGCTGACCACGGAATCTGCAGGGTCCAGGGCAAAGTGAAAATCTGAACCCTTGTTCAAAAACTATTAAGAATGTTTTTTAAAACTGTCAAGAATTTCAAGACATTAAGAGCAGAGCATTAAACCAAGCGTGACTAGCTGGCTCACACCCCCATGAAGCCAGAGATAAAGAATAATCCAAAAAGAGGGGGAGATAGAAATACTCATTCCCAGCTCTGGGTCTTCCAAGGAGGCAGGGAGGCTGTGGCCATCTGGGCGCCTTATAGAGGATGGAACCAAAGCATGAGAATCCAGGAGGCATCTTTTCAAACAATTCAACTCATTTGCACAATGCCTCAGGTAAAGCTGTCTGGGCTTCTCATGTGGCGTGTAGACAGTGTGCCTCTGTGACTGGGGACCCATGCCCAGAGAGGGCAATGGACTTGCCCCAGTCATGATGCTGGTGACAGAGCAGAGCTCATGGCTCATCACCCATGGAGCCCACCTGCAAACATGTTCAGCTTTCTGAGCGCTTGTGCCCTCCTCTGTGAGATGGGGGCAATAGTGGTCATCATGTTCATTTGTACCACAAATTCAGGTGGAAAATCTCCCAATGCCTGGCACTGTTCTCATCTGGCAGGGAAGGCAGAGCAGGGCAGACAAGGCTCCTGGTCTCAGGGTGTTCACATTCTGGTGGCAGAAGACAATAGAGGAGAGACAAATATGCAACCAGCAGCAATTTGGGTAGGGTGCAATGCTGCAGGGAAAACAGAACAACGTCATGGGTGGCAAGTGATGAAGGAGATGCAAGGGGAAGATGTGGATGGGGCCCTCTGGAAGCAGAGCCTGAGCTGCTGGGTTTATCAAGGCAGGGCTCCCAGGAAAAGGGGTGTGAGGGCAGCAGGGGCAGAAGGCAGGAGGGCAACAAGGACGTGGTCTCAGCTGAGGCTCCCATGGGAAGCTCTGGAGTGGGATTCCCACCCTGTTGCCCAGTGCCAGCCCCTGCGGGCACCCTGGAGCTGTGTTGGTTGGGGAAGCGGTGCAGACGTCTTTGGTTGAGAGCATCTCTCCACAGAAAGAAGTGGCTGTGGGTCCTGAGCAACCAACATTCAGCAAGTGGCTGGGTGCGGGAGCCCTGCAGTCAGCGCTGGCCTCTGCGGAAGCAACCAGGAGCACAGAGTGGATGTTGTAAAGCAATGTCCCAAGGAAGAGCCAAGGCCCTGAGGAGGAAGTGAGCTTGGCGCCTGAAGCAGGAGCCAGCAAACTACCTCTAGCTGTAGCAGCCAAATCTGGCTGACTGCTTGTTTTTTATAAATAAAGTTTTATTGGCTGGGCACGGTGGCCCACGCCTGTAATCCCAGCACTCTGGGAGGCCGAGGAGGGTGGATTACAAGGTCAGGAGATCGAGACCATCCTGGCTAACCTGGTGAAACCCCGTCTCTACTAAAAATACAAAAAATTAGCCGGGCATAGTGGCGGGTGCCTGTAGTCCCAACTACTCCGGAGGCTGAGGCAGGAGAATCTCTTGAACCCCGGAGGCGGAGGTTGCAGTGAGCCAAGATTGAGCCACTGCACTCCAGCCTGGGTGACAGAGCAAGACTCCGTCTCAAAAAATAAATAAATAAAATAAAGTTTTATTGGCACACAGCCATGCCCACTTATTTACACATTTTCTATGGCTGCTATAGTGCTACAATGACAGAGTCGAGTAGTCGCTGTAGAAAGCAGCTGGCAGCAAAGTAGGGCCACCAACTGTCCTGGTTTGCCTAGCACAGATGGGGTTTCTGGGGACACAGAACCCTCATGCTAAAACCAGGTGGCTTCCTAGCAAACCACAAAGCCTAAAACATTTGCTACCTGTCCCTTTGAAGAAAAAGCTTGCCACTCCCTGCCAGGGAGCCACTGAAGGCAGCCAGGATGGTGGGAGCAGAGAGGTCAAGGTAAAGGGTGGCAGAGTGAGGTGTGAAGACAGGCAGGCTCTGGAACAGAGGATGGGTGAAGATGCCACCTGCCTCTCAGGGTGCAGGCAGGGAGAAGCGAGATGGTGTCCACCAAGGGTCAGCCCTGTGCAGGCTCGGGGGAAGCCCCAGATAAAGGGAGCTCCCGTCTGTATCATTATTTCTGTTGCAGGCGTTGCCTCCTCTGTGCCCTGGCTCTGGAATAGCCTACAGATCCTGGAGCCCTCTGTCCACTCGCATTCCCAGCCAGGAGACATGGGATGCCCACCAGAAATGGACTGTGGAGATCAGAATCCTTGAATCTGCAAAATTTCACTAAATCTCTAAACAAGAGGCAGAGCCTGTCAAAAACACCCAACTGAGGAGACGGGGGTAGTGGAGCCAGTGTGCAAATGAGAACCATTGCACGTGGTCCCTACCAGGAGTCTTTCCTACTAGACATGGGGAAGGCAGGCTGGGGGAAGTCTGAAATGTCAGCAGTGCAAAAAATAAATATTGATGTTAATTCTAAGGAACAAGGTTTTTTTAAAATTTACTTTTATCCAGAGCAGATCATTTTCAGCATAAACTCGTCGTCCTGACCACCACAAAGCAGATGGCATTTTCCCGCACATGGCCAAGAGGGGAGGGGACATGCTCCCGGGTGGCTCTTCTGTCTGTTTCTGGAAAGGCTGGTTTCCAATGTAGGTGCTGGCAGAGGCTGGCAGTCATGTGGGATCCGGTTTGTGAGTTCAGATGATTTTTTGAACTCTTAAATTCTTACAGAAGCGGGGAGTGTGGGGAAGGGGAGAGAAATAGGCTTGGGTGATCTTCGAGATCTGGGGTTTGCATATCAAATACAAATGAGGGGGCAGAGAGCGAGGGACCCAGAGTGTTAGTATAATAAACTGCCAACTTCTTTGTTTGCTCACTTGATAAATACTGGAACAAGTTACTGCCGAGTGGAAGGTCCCAGAAAGCGGGTCCTTTGGGAAGTGTAAGAATAAATCCACCGTAAACCCCAAAGACCATTTCTCACCTTGGTGATTGTGAGAGACTGCTGACTTAAAGGTTGCAAGCTGAGGCCCGGGTGTGCTTTTGTCTGTCACACATGGTTTTGGCTGCCACTTCTCAAAAACAACCCAAAGACACATTATTTGCCAACAGTAAATATGAAAAGATTGAAGAATGGGAAGACTCAGGAGCAGTGGGTCTCCATTCCCATGGGGCAGCATTAGCTGGTGCTGAGTGGTGGCTCCCTGTAGACCAGCCTTTCTTAGCCAGGGGTGATTTCACCCTCCAGGAGACACCTGGCAATATCTGGAGACATGTTCGGTGGTCATAACTGGCATCTAGCGAATAGAGGCCAGGGATGTTGCTAGATGGTGTACATTGCATAGTCAGCCTCATGGAACAGAGAATTTCCAGCCCCACATGTCAATAGTGCTAAGATTGGGAAGCCGTTCTGCAGACAGGTGAGCCTGCACCAGTTCACCACAGTCCCCACTACTCCCTACTGTTTCCCAGACAGTGGAGCCAAGTGTGAGTTGACTTTTGTCATCTTACATGGGTCCCTTCATTGATTTTCATTATGTGCCCCCATAGGACCCTATCCTAAAAGGAGCCCCAGCCAGCCCCCATGCATGCCCACCCATTCCTGACACTGCCCGTGGGAGTTCTTTTTATAACTCAAATCAGATCCTGTTACTCCTTGGCTCAAAACCTTCATCCCTCAGGATAGAGACCAAGCTTCTTAGACCAGCAGACAGGGATCTTCCCCATCTGCTCATCGTCCACCTGTCCCAGTCTCTCCTCTGCCCCCAAAGATGTGCATTTAGCCAAACTGAAACAATAGTGTGGGCCTCTGGGCTTCCAGACATGCCCTTCCCTCTCCTAAAAATTACCCTTCACTTTCCAGCCTGGCAAATGCGCTCAGGAAGCCTTCCTGGCTCCTCCCTGGGTTTTCCTGGGGCTCACCTTTCTCATGGTACCTATGACATTGCACACTCATTGTTGACCGTGCACCCTCCTTTCAGAGGGTATTGAACTCCAAGATCCAGGCAGGGAATACAGATCACTGAGTGGGACTCATTTGGAGGGGGCAGCGATCTGCTGCTCCAACCCATTGTTGCTTCATCTAATTCATTACTCACAAGTAACTTCTGACCTGATGCCAGGCACTGTGTGAGGCACCAGAATAGAGCAGTGAGCAAAGCAATATCCCAGCCTCTTGTGGAGCCCACATTTTAGGGAATGGCAACAGCTAAAATGCAAATACACTTACATGTTTATATATCACATATATAAATTACGCGATACATAATATTAAACAAGCATTCTAATTATGGAAATACGGGCCCTGTATTGCTAGATCTGCTCATTTTTCCAGTGAAGCCAGAAATCCGTTTCTGGAAGGGTGATTCCCAATTTTTCAATGTTGGCAGCTACTAAATTTGTAAACGCTGCGTGACATGGTCCAGGCAAAGCAGTCTGCCTGTCTGTTCTGGTGTGCCCGCCGCCTCTTTTCAACCTCTGCTGGGATTGTACCTTCCCTCTCTGGGTCTCCTGGCCTGGCTAACAGCTGGGGCTCCACAAATGGACAATTGGCGGAGTTTATAGTCACCAGGGGAGAGAAACCTAGAAACAGAAAGGCTTAACTCAAGGTGGAGGCCGGGCACAGTGGCTCATACCTGTAACCCCAGCACTTTGGGAGGCCAAGGTAGGTGGATCACCTGAGGTCAGGAGTTCAAGACCAGCCTGACCAACATGGTGAAACCCCATCTCTACTAAAAATACAAAAATTAGCTAGGTGTGGTGGTACATGCCTGTAATCCCAGCTACTCGGGAGGCTGAGGCAGGAGAATCTCTTGAATCCGGGAGGCGGAGGTTGCAGTGAGCCAAGACTGTGCCATTGCACGCACCTGTAATCCCAGCACTTTGGGAGGCCGAGGTGGGTGAATCATGAGGTCAGAAGTTCAAGACCAGCCAGATCAACATGGTGAAACACGTCTCTACTAAAAATACAAAAATTAGCCGGGCATGGTGGCACATGCCTGTAACCCCAGCTACTCAGGAGGCTGAGACAGGAGAATTGCTTGAATCCTGGAAGTGGAGGTTGTAGTGAACCGAGATCGCACCACTACACTCCAGCCTGAATGACAGAGCGAGACTCCATCTCGGAAAAAAAAAAAAAAAAACAACTCAAGGTGGAAAGTAATACAGACTTTAGGAGGGAGCCAACTGTACTTCCTGGGGAGTTCAGAGGAAAAGGAGGTGGAAATTCATTTTGACTGGTGGATCAGGGAAAGTTCTGAAAAGATGTGGACAGTCAGTGGGGCAGCCTGGGGCTTGCCCAATATTACAGGTCAAGTGTGGCCGAGTTCTGCTTTCTTTCCCTTCGATCTTCCCTCTCCTGCTCTATCCTAGTCAATGGTACAGCTGAGAGCCTGCCTCTCTGATGAGACTGCACTTCCCAGAGTCCTTGCAGCTCAGTGTGGCCCAGTGACTAGGTCCTACCTCATCGGATATGACCAAAGTACCGAGGGTAAGAGATTGTGAAACTGTATCCAGTTCTTCCCTCCTTTCTGTATCCTTGCTTTTTTGCCCCATACAAGGCAGCTCCTTCCCTCTCCAAGCTATCCTGGGCTAGCCAAACCCTGGATTCTGAGCTCAGTCAGGTGACTCGCTTTGGCCCTGGGACGTTAGCAGATAAGATGAATGCAGAGGCCAGAAGTGGGCTTGTGTGCTGGGTTTGTGCTGTCGTGCCTCTGCCGTCATGGCAGTGAGAATACACCCAGGCTAGCCTGTTGGAGGGTGAGAGTCCTGGGGGGCCCAGTCAACTTGGTCTATTTGGCCCAGTTGAGGACAGCCTGGGTGCACTGACAGCCAGCTGATTCCCAGAGCGTGAGTGAACCCAGCTCAGGTTGGGAGAGCTGCCCAAGTGACTACCCAAGATACTTGAACAAAAGTCCAATACAAACCTATTGTGTATGCTCCTAAGGGTCCGTGGATTTTTATTAAGTAGGAATAAATCCCTAACACACCTTCAGAAATAAAGGAGCATGTCCTCCCTTGTCTTTTCCCTTCATTCCTCTGGCTGGAATGCAGACACAGTGGCAGGAGCTGAAGCAGCCATTTTAGACTACAAAACAGATTCCTCTTATTGAAGACAGAACAGAAAAAAGAGAAGGGGCCTGAGTTTCTGATGCCATCAGCCTACTTACGCTGAGATATAAAAGGGAAAAAGGACCAGGTGTAGTGGCTCACGCCTGTAATCCCAGCGCTTGGGGAGGCTGAGGTGGGTGGATCACTTGAGTTCAGGAGCTCAAGACCAGCCTGACCAACATGGAGAAACGCCATCTCTACTAAAAGTACAAAACTAGCCAGGCGTGGTGGCACATGCCTGTAATCCCAGCTACTTGGGAGGCTGAGGCAAGAGAATTGCTTGAACCCAGGAGGCAGAGGTTGTGGTGAGCCGAGATCAAGCCATTGCACTCCAGCCTGGGCAAAAAAGGAAAACTCCATCTCAAAATAAATAAATAAATAAATAAAAAGGGAAACAGACTTCCATCTGGTCTTAGCCACTATTATCTTGATCTTTATTCCAGCAGCCATAACAGTACCCTAACTAATAAGATGAGTTAGTGCCAGAGGGTCTAAGAATCTGGGTCCTTATCAAAATGTGACTTCATGCAAGACCTTTGATTGACCTCTCTGATTTCAGTTTCCTCTGCTACAAAAATGGGGCATTTTTGTGATTTCATGGGTCCCTTCCACCTCCAGTTTTTATCTTCAGTCCCATCCCCACTTTCCAGGAGAGAGACACTAAGCAGCATCTCTTAAGTTAATGGGACCTTTTCGGGAGGCACCTGGGGTCCCTGAACACCACTGGGAAGAACTGGACTGGAAAATCTCCTCCTCCTAACACTCTGAATCTATCATCTTCCAAGGAAAGCTGGGCAGAAATGGCTGCACTTGAGCCTTCTCCACCTGGCCTGAGGGCGAAGGAAGGAGATCACCTAAGGAAGATAGGAGTCTGAGGAGTCCCCAACAGGAAATGAAGGAATCGGCGACCACACCTGCATTTATTCCAGGAAGAAAAGCTATGGCTCCGACTTAAAAGATTGCCCCAAACTATGACATTTGCCAGGAAAATCTTGACATGCCTAAGTGTGGGGTGGTGCTTCACAAGCTACCAGTGGGGAAGAATCACGGGTTTTTTAAATTAATTTATTTATTTTCATTGTCAATACATCACAGACCAATAAATGGTCCTACTGTGCATGGCAAGTACATAGCATGTACCTTACTGACCCACCACATGAGACCCACCACACAAGCCTGACCACACCTAAACTGTCCGTACTGTAAGAGCATATATTCTAATCAGCAAGAGATTGTGCACTTGGATGTGGTATAAATGTCCAATTGCTGTAAAAGCTTTACAGCACTTATTCTCCATTTCCTTAAAGACAAACCCAGCAGTGTATAGGCAGTCACCGGAACCGCAAACCACACTTCAGGTAGCCTTGGTGAAGGGCATTTGCTTGCCCTTGGGTGAAACTGGTTGGAATTGAAAGATACAGATTTGTGGAAGTTGGGCCAAGCTAAAGGCTGTGACGAAGCGAACCATCCATAGCTTTGCCTCTTCATCCTGAAGGATGTTGTATTGGACGGAACACCTTTTTTCTCAAGGAGCCTACAGCAAACTGAGCTAGCTTAAGCAACTGATCCCAATGAGGGGGCGATACCCCGGAGAAATGAGTGCCTGGGGTGTAGCCAGGGCTGGGGAAGGGACTGGAACAGAGATGTAGAATCCCAACTCTTTTTCTCGCTCTGTCTTCACCTCCTGTTTGTTTTTCTCCCCATGACTATGCAAAGGCTGTGATCCTGTTTCTCTGCTGCTCTTGCAGACAACTACCCAGCCCCTCTTGTAGCTACTTGTTGCCTGGTGAGATTGTGTCCTTAAAGAAAATAGATAGCCCCCGCCCCCCACAATAAATTAGGGACTGAGACCCTCGTTTTGCTGACTGTTAGCCACACCATGCTCAGCTCCCAGAAGCCACTCTCAGGCCTTTTTCATGAGCCCCTCCATCCGCCCACCAGCCACCAATCCTCAAGGCCAGCAACTAAAGAGCTCTCTTGTTTTGAGCCCTTCTCATACTTTGAATATCTGAATTTTCCTGCTACCAACTGGAGAAAGCGCTCTAGTTTTTGTTTGTTTGTTTTTGAGATGGAGTCTCGCTCTGTAGCCCAGCCTGGAGTGCAGTGGCGTGATCTCGGCTCACTGCAACCTTCGCCTCCTGGGTTCATGCCATTCTCCTGCCTCAGCCTCCCAAGTCACTGGGACTACAGGCGCCCACCACCATGCCCAGCTAATTTTTTGTATTTTTAGTAGAGATGGGGTTTCACTGTGTTAGCCAGGATGGTCTCGATCTCCTGACCTCGTGATCCACCCGCCTCGGCCTCCCAAAGTGCTGGGATTACAGGCGTGAGCCACCATGCCCAGCCAAAGCGCTCTATTTTTAAGGGGCTCATGTGATTAGCATGGGCCCGATGAGTAGCCTTAATTGCATCACGAAATTCCTCTTGCCATGTAATGAAAATGATCATGAGTATGATAGCTCAGCATATCCACAGCCCTGATGATTAGGACAGGAAATCTCAGAGGGGACATTTGGCATTCTGCCTAGCACGGAAAGGACGTGGCGACGCCACTGAAGATGTGTCTCTTTTTACCAGGAAGGAAACCTTTCCAAGGATATCCCAGCAGATTTCCCTGGGTCCCCTGGACAGAATTGGGTCCTGTGGCCATATCCAGCTGCCAAGGAAGATGGGAAAGATAGTGCCTGTACCTTCAGCCTCTGTCACAACCTCTACAGGTTTGACAAGGCAGGAAGAAGGTGGAGGTAGAAGGTAGCCATTGGAAGGTCACAGCAGTGCCTGCTGCCCTTGCTCAGAGCAAGTGTCTTCCCTCCCTCTTTGTCCAACTCAATTCCTTCCGTTTGTAATGAGGCATTGATGCATTTACCTGTTTATTGTCTGTCTTTATCATGACTGGTCTTTATCCATGGCAGACCTTCTAGGACTAAGTACCTGTCACTTACGATAAGGTCCTTAATATCCATCTCCCTCAAATATACGAAGAAAGGGCTCTGAAATTTTGGTGGTATCAGTTAGCCTTTGCTGCCTAACACATTATCCCAAACTCAGTGGCATGAAATAGCAAACATGTGTTTTAAAATTTCTCATAATTCGATTGGTTGCCTGGACAGTCTTCTTGTCTAGACTGGCTTGGCAGGGGCTGGCTGGTCTAGAACGGCCTCACTCACCTACCTGGGGCGATCTCTGGGATAGCCAGGCCTGTCTCCATGTGCTTGCCCTCATGGTGGTAGAAGAGTTTCCAGCAGCAGCAGGAGAAGGCAAACTTTAATGCAGAAGCATTTTTCAATCCTTTGCTTGTATTAGGTTTGCTGAAGTCCTATTGGCCACCCAAAGCAAGTCACATGGCCAAGCCAAGATCCATAGCGTCGACAAACTCTACCTCTGGATGGGAGAAGCTGTTAACAGTGTGGCCATTTTTACCCCCGATGAGTTCTTTGGGGCAGAACATTGGTTCTTGGGGACCAGGTGAAATTTACAAGGTGCCCACTCTCCATTCTCTTGAATGGAATAAAACACAACTAAAAAGAAGTGTGCCCCAACCACTCCTTCATCCAGCCCTGATAGACATGGCTCCTGGGGACATGTGACCTCCTTTACTTATTGCCTGGTAAGAACCAAGAACACCCCAATGCATTTTCCCAGGATATGTTCAATCCCACATCCAATCACCTCGACCCTACAGAAGTTTTTCCATTTGGGGGAAAATCCATTTTATGCCAAAAGTTTTCACATCTCAACATTCCAAAGTCACTGTTGTTGACAACTAAACTAAACTTCTCACGAAATGCAACCTTATTTATCTGTCAGAGAAAAGGCATCCCTTTCAGACACCTTGACCACCTTTTCATCACAGTCTGCAGGCATCTGTCAAAATGTACTGTGCCTTATAAATATGTATAACGCCAGTTCTCATATTTTGTGCTAGGAGAGGGTATCAATGCTACAATTAATTAGTCTAATTTGCATTCAAGACTATACATAATTAATTTCTTCTTTAAAAGCTTTCAACATTTCTTTGTGGAAAGTGCAAAAGATCATTGATGAGGTTTGAAAAAGCAATTAACAATAAAATATGTCAATGCTGGAATGGGGAAATGGTAACAGGACAGCCCTATGCCATTCAACGCCAGGATGATCCTGGGACTTGGAGATATTTGTTTTTCACCATTTCCTTCTAGGTTGTCATTTTCAGTAAAGAAAATTCTTCTCTTTTTATTCTTCCTCCCTAGCTGCTCTTCTCCCTGATGTGATGTCTATAAGCTGGCTCATCAGAAATACCTGACAAATGGATCATTCTCGCCTACCCTTATGGTGTTCTGATGGGCAGACTACTGGAAAAAAAATCAAGACTATTCCTCCTATAACCACTGCAATAATATTGATGGTAATAATAATAACATCATCATCATCATAATGCACATTGATCAGGTGCGTGCTATTTCTCAGGCTCTAACAGCTCCTTATACATTATTTCTTTCTTTTTTTTCTTTTTTCTTTTTTTTTGAGACAGAGTCTTACTCTGTCGCCTGGGCTGGAGTGAAGTGGCATGATCTCGGTTCACTGCAACCTCCACCTCCCAGGTTCAATCAATTCTTGTGCGTTAGTCTCCCCAGTAGCTGGGATTACAGACCACTGCCACCATGCCTGGCTAATTTTTGTATTTTTAGCAGAGTTGAGGTTTCACCATGTTGGCCAGGCTGGTCTCGAACTCCTGGTCTCAAGTGATCTGCCTGCCTTGGCCTCCCAAAGTGCTGGGATTGCAGGCCTGAATCAGCGCGCTTGGCCCCTGTATGCATTATTTCATTTAATGCTCACAAAGAGCATTCTGCAGTTACTACTATTTCTAGTTCTTATTTAACATGTTAGGACAAGGGTCAAGATATATGGCCTGTGGGCCAAATCCAGCCACACTCATCCATTTCCCACAATGGCAGAGTTGCAAGTTGTGGAAAACACTGCATGACTCACAAAGCTGAAAATACTTACTATCTGACTCTAGTACTTTCCTGTTGCTGCTATAACAAATTACCGCACATTTGGTGGCTTAAATCAACAAACCTATTATCGTACAGTCCTAGAAGATGGAGGATGGACGTGGGTCTTCCCAGGTTAAATTCCCAGTGTGAGCAGGGCTGTGCTCCTTTCTGGAGGCCCTGAGGAAGAATCCACGTATTTGCCTTTCCCAGCTTCTAGACATTGCCTGCAGTCCTTGGCTTGTGGCCTCTTCCTTCATCTTTGAAGCCAGCAGTGGTTGATAGAGTCTTTCTCACATTGCACCACTCTAACACTGCTCCTCCTACCTCCCTCTTTCTTTTAAAAGGATCCTTGTGATGACATTGGGCCCACCTGGATAATCCAAGTAATCTCCTCATCTCAAGATTCTTAATTTAATCACATCTGCAGTCTCTTTGATCACATAACAAAATGTATGCACAGGTTCCAGGGAGCAGGACATAGACACTGGAGGGTTATTGACCTGCGACCCACAGGCCTTTTCCAGGACGTTTGCCAGCCCCTAGGTCAGGAGACTGAGATCCAGAGGGATTCTTCTAAAAAGTTAATCAGAACAATTCTCCCTCTGCTCCAAGCCCTCCGAGGGCTCCCTCCTTATTCAGAGTAAAGCCACATGCCATGCAAGACTCTTGTCAACCTGGCCCACTGCGCCCACACACCTCCCTGCCCTATTTTTCTCTTTCTCTCCTTCTTGCTTAGTCTCCCTCAGTCACACAGACCTCTTTGCTCTGTCTCTCTGTGTGCTGAGCACAAGCCCACCCTAGGCCCTTTGCACATGCTGTTGGCTCAGCCTGGAGTATTTCTCCTTCAGTTAACTCCTTGGCTAACTCTTTCCTTTCCATCAGATGTCTGCCCAAATGTTCTCTTATCAGATAAGCCTTCTCTGGTGACCCTGAATAAAACAGTATCTCGGCCAGGCATGGTGGTTCACACCTGTAACCCCAGCACCTTGGGAGGTCAAGGTGGGCAGATCACCTGAGGTCAGGAGTTCAAGACCAGGCTGGCCAATGTGGTGAAACCCCATCTCTACTAAAAATACAAAAATTAGTCGGGCATGGTGTGGGCGCCTGTAATCCCAGCTACTCGGGAGGCTGAGGCAGGAGAATCACTTGAACCCGGGAGGTGGAGGTTGCAATGAGCCGAGATTGCACCACTGCACTTCAGCCTGGGAGACAGAGCGAGACTCCATCTCAAAAAACAAAACAAAACAAACAAACAAACAAAAACAGTATCTGTCTCCCTCTCCCTAGCTCCTTAACCTGTTCTGCTTTTCCCCCTGGCACTTCCACCATCTGAAATATTGTGCAAATGTGTTGATTCATTTGTTTAGTTTCCCTGACTGCATTAGAATGTTCTGTAAGGACAGCAATCGGTCTGTTCTGTTCACTGTTGTATTCTGAGTAGCTGGAAAAGCGTGTTGAAGACTTCTGCACCCAAGATCCTCAAGAAAACCTATTGATCATAGTTTTAGGGACTGAGCCCGGTGGTGTTAAGCAGGTCTCGCCTGAGGAAAAATGGTTTGGAATTGGAAAGGCGGGCACACCTACATGAGGGTCTTGCATCAGGTCTTGGTGAGGAAGCAATTTAGCTAGTTGACAGTCTTATCTTCCAGAAGCACATATCTCCTGCAGCGAACAAGTCTGTTAGTTTTGCTTGGTCTTCTGTGTTGTCTAAGGCAGATGCAGGGAGTTCTGTTGGCTTCAGTTCTCAAATGCCTACCTAGGGTATAGTAGGTATTCAACTAACGTTTGTTGAAGAGATAGAATGAATGAACGAACAAATGGTTCAATGGATAAATGGTGGTGTGATTTACCCAGGGCTTCATAACTAGTGAGTAGAGGAACCAGGATTTGAACTGGAGGCTGCTTGACTCCAGCCCTAAAGCTCTTAACAGTTCACTCACTCCAATGTCCTCACATCTGACAGCCTCTTCCAGTGGAGGATAAGGCAGTGTTTCTTCTCCTGCACCTACTTACATTTACTCACTGATATGGTTTGGCCCTGTGTCCCCACCCAGATCTCATCTCGAATTGTAATCCCCACCAGGGCGGGAGGTGGTGGGAGGTGATTGGATCATGGGGACAGTTTCCTCATGCTGTTCTCGTGATAGGGCATGACTTCTCACGAAATCTGATATTTTTATAAGTGGCAGTTTTCCCTGCTCTCTCTCTCTCTCTCTGGCTGTCATGGGAAGATGTGCCTTGCTTCTCCTTCTCCTTCCTCCATGATTGTAAGTTTCCTGAGACCTCCCCAGCCATGTGGAACTGTGAGTCAATTAAACCTCTTTCCTGTATAAATTACCCAGTCCCTGGTACTATCTTTATAGCAGTGTGAGAACAGACTAATACAGTTACCATTTACTTCTGAGCTATTGTCTTATTTAAAACTAAAAGACTGCAACTTTGCTGTATAACTAATGGGCAGTCAGGAACAGAATGAATCCTCAATAAATGCCAATTATTGCTGTTCTTGCTGTTAGCTGATTTCTGCATTGGTAAGGGCAGAGATGCTGCCCTGCCTCGATGGTGCCATCAAACCAGAAATCAGGAGGATCTGGTCTTTCCTCTGCTTCCCTCTGCATATCTTCTTCCTTCTTGCCTTCCCACCAATGCTTTGGTCTACAATGTGTCACAAGGGAATGTCCCAAGGGAAGACGGTGACTCCATTCTCCTTTTCCATCATTCAACAAATATCTGTCCGTGGTCAATAAGTCACCCAAGAGAAGTCGACATTCAAGTACCTTCTCTTTTCCTTGAGGCACTCACAGCACATTTTCCCCTCTCAGTGGCCACTCATGGGAGGGAGAAGAAAGAGTAGACAGTTCTGTGCTCTCTGCGGAATGGGACAACTTCCTGATCAGAAGACTATAAATAAGCCTTTTGCCCCTCTAAGCCTTCCTTTCTCAGAATTGTTACATGGACTAAATAATAGAAAGTATACAAAGAGCTTAGCCCAGCGCCTGCAGAGTAAACATTCCACAAAATAATAACTATCTGTATTACGACTATCTAATTGTGATCATAATAGGGAAAAATGTTTTGGGTACCTGCCCATTTGTCCCCAGGCTTTCCTGAAAAGGTGACACCAGGCTTCACAGAGGATGGTTTTTTTTTTTCCCAATTATAAAAAGAATAACAAAGGAATCACAGCTACCAGGAGGAAACAATTCTGTGTTCACATCTAAGGGAAAAAAAAATTGCTTTTCTTTGCAGGCACTGAAAATGACCAGCAAGACTGGGCGTGATGGCCTGTAATCTCAGCACTTTGGGAGGCTGAGGTGGGCAGATCATGAAGTCAGGAGGTTGAGACCAGCATGACCAACATGGTGAAACCCTGTCTCTACTAAAAATACAGAAATTAGCTGGGAATCCCAGCTACTTGGGAGGCTGAGGCAGGAGGATCACTTGAACCCTGGAGGTGGAGGTTGCAGTGATCTGAGATCAAGCCATTGCACCAAAAGAAAAAAAGAGAGAGAGAGAAATGTCTCAAGAGGCAAAGGCCATCTTTCAAATGTAAATCAACCTTGGGGGTGTGGTGTGGCCAGAGAGGTGAGGTCAAGAGAATACTGGATGATGTCCTATTTATGACATAAATCAGGGCCCCCCTCATTAGAGTTTCCATAATCATGAGGCAGGCCTCCCAATTTCATAAATAATGCTACATAATGGTTATGCATAGCTGATCATTCAGAATAAACCCCAGATATTATTAAAATAACTAAATCCCCTCCACCATCACCAGAAAGAGCCTCGAGGCAGGGAGAATCCTGGACATTTCTGGACTCTCCTGCGAAACCTGCACGAGTGGCTGGGATTCCCTATGGGGGCCTGACTTAACTCAGAAATGGGCCAGGGGGAAACTTGGGAAGCCCCCTGTGCTCCCAGCCTGTCTCTGCCCCACCTGCTGGACAGCCTGGCCTTCCTGGAGGGCTTGAGGGAGAAACACCTTCTCCCTGGGCCACCTATGCCAGCTGCCTGCTGCAGGGAGGCTGACCTGGGAAAGCCGAGCACACACTCGGGGCCCTGCCCAGCAGCAAGTCCTCCTCAGAGCCCGTTGGGGACAAGAGCCAAGCCAGAGAGACATCTCTGAGGCAACAGCAACGTCCGTGCTTGGGCGTTACAGTCTCCACAGCTCACATCTTCTCAGAGGCTAAACTAATAGGAATAAAAGCAGGAGCTGGCGGCTGATGACTGAACAAGTGCTCAGAGCCCTGGGAGAGCCGCCGTCCATCTGGGATTTCTTTCCATGCGGACAACGGCCCTTTGAAGAGGGTGCTAATGTTGTCCCCATTTTCCAGGTGGTGAAACTAAGACTTACCCAGAGGCTGACACCAGCTTCCCAAAGACTACCAGTTTAGGGTAGAGGTGGGCTCTGATGTAACTGCCCCACGCACAGCACCCCTCTGCAGGTACTCATGAATAGCCACCTAGTCACGCTTCTCATTTATCCAGTACCTTTCATGGCACCACTTACAATACTCTCCACGAGCTGTCTTTGCTGTTCTTAGATCCTGCAAGAATATCTATTATCATTTATATTTAACAAATTGGAATGGTATTATATAAGCAGCCAGGCTACATCTGGCAGAGCGTTGTTTTGGGGAAAAAAATTAAATGTGAAATAATAAAACACGAAAAAATACAAACAACTTACATCCAGGGTATGAAAACACTGAGCATGAGCAGGCCACGGTGTGCCCCCCACGGATAAGAACCCGGAAGAACTCCTTGGCTAAAACACGTCGCTGCTCTGATTTGGGGAATATTCTCCAGTGGTGTTCTCATTACTTCCCAAACACACAAGTTTTACAGATGAGGCCATGGTTGAAGAGGGGGGCTCTGAGCTCAGAGTGAAACATGGTTAATATACAGATTTCTCACTATGTGGTAATGGGGTGCTTGTTCCCAATGTGGGGAAAAGAAAAAATAAACCAGAATAATTAATCATTCCATAAGAACACAAATCCCTTTATTCTCTGTTCTAATAAGAGAGTGGCACTCTCCCCTGCAGCATTTTTGTAAAGCGTTGATTGAAGTATCACATCCAGGAAGCCTGACTGACACGATCCATGAGCCGTTGCGCACAGGCGCTACTCACTTCATTCATTCATTCATTCATTCATCCATTCATTCATTCATCCATCCATTCATTCCTTCATTCCTTCATCTGGCAAAGATTGATTAAGCTCCTACCAAGTGCCAAGCCCATTTCTAGGAGCCGAGCACACATCAGGGAAGAAAAAAGGCAAGAAACCTTGTCCTCATGGAGTTTACAGTTAAACAACATTTAAAAATAAAACAGTAACAAGTTTGGGGAGTTAGGAATTTAAAACAACAACAACAACAAAAAAGGATTAAAAAAAAAAAACTAGGCTGGGCGCTGTACACAACTGGGATTTTAGCTCACGCCTGGAATCCCAGCACTTTGGGAGGCCAAGGTGCGAGGATCACTTGAGGCCGGGAGTTTGAGACCAGCCTGCACAGTATAATGAGACCCTGTTTCTAAAAAAGAAGTTCAAGAAAAATTAGCTGGGTGTGGTGGTGCATGCCTGCCGTCCCAGCTACTAGAGATGCTGTGGGGGGAGGATGGCTGGAGCCCAGGAGTTTGAGGTTGCAGTGAGCTATGATCACACCACTGCACTCCACCATGGGTGACAGAGCAAGACTCTGCCTCTATTTAAGAAAATTTTAAAAATAAAAAAATCAAACATAGGGTAGGTCTGACAGTGGTAAGATAAAAATAAGGCAGGGGAAGGAGCTAAGGGATGCTGGGAGTTGGGGGAAATCCCTGGTGTTTTGGTAGCAATTTGAAGGAGATCTGCAGAGGAGAAGGGGAGAGGATGTGTCTGCCTGGGATGTGCAGGCAGAGGGAAGAGCAAGAGCATCTGAGAGAGAGAGCAGGATGGATGGGCTCCAGAAACACCAGGAGGCCGGTGTAGCTACACAGGTGGGCAGAGGGCAGTGGCAGGAGATGGGGTCAGTGGGAGATGGGGACAAATCATAGGGCCCTGGGCATACTTCAAGGGCCTTGGTCTTATCCCATGTGATGGGAGCCACCGGGGCAGCAATCAGATCCAACGTGGTTTAACAGGACTCCTCGGGCTGCCAAATTCAGAATCTAAGGGGGCCCAGCAGGGAGCTTGGTAAAGGCAGTTCTGTAACTGTAACACTCTCTATGCACCTTTCTGTATAAAAGAAAACTCTGTAAAATAAATTCTGTAATATTTATTCTTTGCAATACATGACCTATGTCTATATACTTTTGCTATGATTTGAAGATTTGTTCCTTCCAAGACTTAGGTTGAAATTTGATTGGCATTGTAAGAGGTGGAACCTTTAAGAGGTTAATCACCTCTTTAGTCCACAATGTCTCTGCTCTTAGTAATGGATTAAGAGCTATTATCCAGGGAGTAAGTTCATTAGAAAAGGGCGAGTTCAAATGAGAACACATGGACTTGGGGAGAGGAACAACACACTCTCGGGCCTGTCGGGGGGGTTGGGCGAAAGAGGAAGGAGAGCATTAGGACAAATATCTAACACGTGCCGGGCTTAAAACATAGATGAGGCTGGGCACAGTGGCTCATGCCTGTAATCCCAGCACTTTGGGAGGCCAAGGCAGGCAGATCACCTGAGGTCAGGAGTTCGAAACCAGCCTGGCCAACATGGTGAAACCACATCTCTACTAAAAATACAAAAAAAATAGCCAGACATGGTGGCACATGCCTGTAATCTCAGCTAACTCAGGAGGCTGAGGCAGGAGAATCTCTTGAACCTGAGAGGCAGAGATTGCAGTGAGCAGAGATTATGCCATTGCACTCCAGTCTGGGTGACAGAGCGAGACTCCGTCTCAAACAAACAAACAACAACAACAACAACAACAAAAAACCTAGATGATGGGTTAATAGGTGCAGCAAACCACCATGGCACATGTATACCTATGTAACAAACCTGCACGTTCAGCACATGTACCCCAGAACTTAAAGTGAAAGAAAGAAAGAAAGAAAGAAAGAAAGAAAGAAAGAAAGAAAGAAAAAAAGAGAGAGAGAAAGGGGAAGGAAGGGAGGAAAGAAGGAAGGAAGGGAGGGAAGGAAGGAAGGGAGGGAGGGAGGAAGGAAGGAAGGAAGGAAGGAGGGAGGGAGGGAGGGAGGGAAGGAAGGAAGGAGGGAGGAAGGAAGGAAGGAAGGAAGGAAGGAGGGAGGGAGGGAAGGAAGGAAGGAAGGAAGGAAGAAAGGGGCAAGTTTAGTCTTTTCTCTCTCTCACCCTCTCTGCCCTTCTGCCTTCCACCTTCCCTCCTGGGATGGTGCAGCAAGAAGATGCTTGCCAAATGTTTGCACCTTGATCCTGGACTTCTCAGCCTTCAAAACGATGAAAAATAAATATCTGTTCTCTATAAATTACTTGGTCAGTAATTTACATCCCCCTCAAAAAAAGTCAGATTTTTTTTACAGCAGCACAAAATGAACTAAGACAACATTCTACATTTGTATACATATATTACCACACGGGACTGCATGCTCAAACCAAGGACGCTAAGAATATTTAAGGAATTGTTAAGGCTATCTTTCGCCATAGGAGATGCGTGCTTTTCTTGTCAACTTTATCATCTTATCCTAGCATTGCATGATGTCCTACAACTGCCTATACCTGCCTGGGTTTATGTGGCCTAGCCCCAAAAATGAAGGCTCTCTCCTAGACCTTTTGTAGCCCATCCAACTACAAAACAGGGGGAGATTTTTTTCGGATAAGTATTTGAATTGAAATAGACCCATCGTCTTTGCATATCAGGGAGACATTTTGCAGAGTTGGGTCATGAACAGGGCGACCCCTGGCTCCACGCAGACCCTGCCTGTCTCGTAGCCATGTCCCCAGTGCTAGAACAGTGCCTGATGCAGAGTAGGCCCTTAACAAAAATTTGTTGAATGAATGAATGAATTCCTTCAAAGTAGGAGCTAAGGTGACCTTTAGAACAAATGAAAGGGAGAGAAAAGCCACAGAGTGCAGGATTTTATGCATCAGGAGTTGAGGGGGATGAAGGTGAATGAAGGTGGCCATTGGAACCCTGTGCAGTTGAATTAAAGAACGTGAAAGAGCTGCTGAAAGGGCAGGTGTGTAACTGCAGTCCGAGGTCACACCTTTCACAAAGGCTGTAACGGTTTGACTGACAGCCTTAGGAGAAACCCTTCATTCCTTTTGAAGCTAAGGAGGTTAGAGGGCTCTGTTCAAAGTACTGTGCCTCCTATCCTGGGTATCAGTGGGGCTGGCTTTTCAATAGCCACTGGCTTTTCTTAGCAACTGGTCCTAAGAGCTTGTGCTCAAAGATTTAGCATGGATCTGAGGTGTCATTAGCTACTCAGGCAAGAAGACTGTCCCTTCCTCTAAGAGCTCACAGGAAGGCTGGTGCTGGGGCAGGTGGGGAGGTGGGGACAGAGAAGCAAGAAGCTCTGGAGCCAAACAGACTTGGTGGCATCCGGCCCACAACACGCATCCGGCCTGTCTGCATCTCAGGCTCCTCCCCTATGGGCGGGGAGTTACAGGATCGCTCATTTACTGACTTGCCGTGCTGAACTGAGGACTTGTGTACTAGAAAAATAAAGATGATTAAGACATAGTCCTTGCCCTGTGGAAGCAGGGGCAATTTAGAAATGTTTGATTGTGGCCGGGCGCGGTGGCTCACGCCTGTAATCCCAGCACTTTGGGAGGCCAAGGAGGGCGGATCATGAGGTCAGGAAATCGAGACCAGCCTGGACGATATGGTGAAACCCCGTCTCTAATACAAAAAAATTAGCCGGGTGTGGTGGCGGATGCCTGTCATGCCAGCTACTCGGGAGGCTGAGGCAGAAGAATCGCTTGAACCCGGGAGGCAGAGGTTGTGGTGAGCTGCGATTGCGCCACTGCACTCCAGCCTGGGGGACAGAGCCAGACTCCATCTCAAAAAAAAAAAAAAAAAGGAAATGTTTGATTGTTTGTTTACACAAATGGCCTTCCATAAAAGCCTTTCTAAAAATAACAAGTAGGAACATAACTACTACCAGTGGGGTGGGACATGAAGGGGGTGATCTCCCAGGGAAGTCTACAGTAGACATGAAAACCTGAACCACAATCACAGCACGTCCCCAGCCATCTCTAAATAAAACAACAAATAACCACAGACTGAGAAAACTGAGGAGCAAGGGGCTCAAGTCTCAACTTAGTCAGAAGATGTCCCAGAAATTATCCTCTAACAGGGGAGGGAGATTTATCTGGTGGGAACTGAAGTCCAACTCCAAAAACCCCATTAGCCCAGAGGTCCCTGCAGTCATCCACCCATGCACCTGACTCTGCCTTGGAGATGGCAGAGAAGTATCCCCAAAGCATGCATGGCTCAGGCTTTTTTAGGGATTAATTTGTACCTCAAACATCACAGAGTGTGTGAGTTCAGAATTTGGGATCACTGAGCAGTTCAGAGGAGATGAGAATGATTCCCAATAATGCATAATTAATCATTATGTTGCAGATGACAGAAAACCCACTCAAATAATAAAGGAATTACTCATTCAGAATCAGAAAAGTCAAGGATTAAGTTAATCTCAGGCAAGGCTGGATCCAGCCGCTCATGGTCATATCATCGAGAACTTAATTTCTCCATACCTATTCTTTCTCCCTTTTTTTTTTTGAGATGGAGTCTCACTCTGTCGCCCAGACTGGAGTGCAATGGCACAATCTCGGCTCATTGCAACCTCTGCCTCCCGGGTTCCAGTGATTCTCCTGTCTCAGCTTCCTGAGTAGCTGGAATTACAAGCATGCACCACCACACCCGACTAATTTTTGCATTTTTAGTAGAGACGGGGCTTCGCCATGTTGGCCAGGCTGGTCTTGAACTCCCGACCTCAGGTGATCCACTCGCCTCGGCCTCCCAAAGTGCTGGGATTACAGGCGTGAGCCATCGTGCCTGGCCTCTTTCTTCATTCTTCAATGTGAGCTTAATCATAAACTATACCTAGGAACTGCTAGCAGCTCGAGTCTTCCCCTTTTGGTGGCAAAATGTCACAGTCACTTGCAAATTTCATAATCTTATGCCCTACACATGATCCCATGCAAGGGGCTTTATTTTCCCAGAAGTCCCCGTAAATAGCTGTTCATATCAGGTTTTTAAAATAATATTTTTAGAATTTTAGAACAATTTTAGATTTACAGGAAAATTCCAAAGAAAGTACAGAGTTCCCATGTACTCACACCCAGTTTCTTCCATTAACATCTTAGGTGACCATGGTACATTTGTCATGAGCTGACATTGATACAATATTATCAACTAAAGTCCACATTTATTCAAATTTCCTTAGCTTCTACCTAATGTCCTTTTTCTGCCCAGGATCCTGCATGACATTTAGTCATCATATCGCCTCAGGCTCCACTTGGCTGCAACTGTTGCTCAGATTCTCCTTTTCTCTGGTGACCTGCACCATTCAGAGGAGGACCTGCCAGATATTTGCAGACGGTCTCTCAGTTAGGATCTGTCTGATGTTTTCTCATGAATAGATGAGGTTATAGGTGTCTGGGAGGAAGATCCCAGAGGTAGAGTGCCCTTCTCATCCCATTACGTAAGCATATATGCTCTGAACATAACTTATCACTGTTGATACTAACCTTGATCACCTGGCTGGGGTGAGGCTTGTCAGGTTTCTCCACTGTGAAGTTACTCTTTCCCCCTGGACTCTTTGGAAGGAAGTCCCTATGTGCAGGCCACACTTCAGGAGTGGGAGCTATGCTTCCCCATTGAGAGTGAAGCATCTCCATAAATTATTTGGAATATTTCTACATGAGAGATTTGTCTACTTCTCCCTATTTATTTAATAATTTACTTATATCAGTATGGAGCATATATATTTATTTTGAACTCTGAATAAATATTTATTGATTTATTTTTATTTATAATCTAACACTCCTTTACTTTCCTGCTCAAGTTGCTCTCGCTTTGACCACAGGGAGCTCTTTTGGGTGGCTCCTGCGCCCTTTGGCCATGACCCCATGATTTGGGGTTATTTGTTTGTTTGCTTTAGCATTTCTTACTTTCTGGAACTAGAAGACGCTTCAGGCTTATGTTGTATATTTTCTGCCCCAGTCCTGGGATCTGCCATTTCTCCAAGGAGCCCTGGTTCCTTTTATTGTAAGATCTGGGCTCTAGATGTACTTGCTTTGTTGTGAGATTGGGTCTCACTCTGTCGCCCAGGCTGGAGTGCAGAGGTGCCATCTCGGCCCACTGCAACTTCTGTTTCCCGGGCTCAAGAGATTCTCCTGCCTCAGCCTCCCAAGAAGCTGGGACCACAGGTGGGCACCACCATGCCCGGCTAATTTTTTATATTTTGGTAGCGACAGGGTTTTGCCATGTTGCCCAGTCTGATCTTGAACTCTTGAGCTCAAGCAATCCGCCTGCCTTGGCCTCCCAAAATGCTGGGATTACAGGTGTGAGCCACTGCGCTGGCCTAGGTGTACTTGTTGATACCAAGGTGACGTTGCTTCTAGACCCTCTCAGTTAAAGGAGCAAGGAGACATTATTTGTTTTTCGTGTCTTTTTGATGTGGATTTGAGATACACCTATTCACTGAGCCAGCCTCTGGGTCCAGGGAACATGCAGGCTGGTTAGACAATCAGAGTCTGCCCTGAGGCAGGCCAGATGACACATTTGGACTCAAACTACAGCGCTAAGCCTGGCAGTTTCCCCAAGAGCACTCAAGGTGCTGATAAGGAAGAGGGGAGATTGGTGTAGATGGGTGTTCAGCAGTAAGGACAAATATCCATTACCATGGGGGAATAATTAAATAAGAGTGGCCAGAGGCTGGGTGCGGTGGCTCACGCCTATAATCCCAGCACTTTGGGAGGCCAAGGCAGGCAGATCACTTGAGGTCAGGAGTTCGAGACCAGCCTGGCCAACATGGTGAAACCCCATCTCTACTAAAAAATATAAAAATTAGCCAGGCATGGTGGTGCGTGCCTGTAATCCCAGCTACTCAAGAGGCTGAGGCAGGAGAATCGCTTGAACCCGGGAGGTGGAGGTTGCAGTGAGCCAAGATCATGCCACTGCACTCCAGCCTGGGCGATAGAGCAAGACACAGCCTCAAACATAAATAAATAAATAAATAAATAAATATTAAAAATTTTTTAAAAAGGGGGTGGCCAGAAAGAACTGCAGTTTCTTTGGCCTGATACTTTATTACAAATCCCCTTTCCTTTAGAGAAAGTGCTGGGCAGTAAGTGATTCAGGAAAATGATAAATTCCTTGAGCATCTATTCCCAAAGTCACGTGTGCAATAATGAAATATTTTTAATCTTGTCCTTCAAACCAGCGGGCTTGTCTGGTAATAGGTTCCAATTAAATCCTTTTTCTTAAATTACATTGTTGTTAAAGACTTTGTTATCTTCACACGATATTCCCCCCACTGCTCTCAGCCCAACCCTCTCAAAATTGCCTCGCCATCCTCCTTTCCTATTAAAAAATGGAAAATTGCACAATTCACCTAATTAGTCAAATTCGAATCTTATGTGGCTATCACAGCCCAATGGTTGAATTTCACACACCATTTGAAAAGCTATGGTAGAAATGCTGTTGTTGATTCCTCCTCACACTCCAGTGGTACTGTTCAATTACAAAAGGAATTATTTGGCTTTCTGTCACCACGATGCTTTAGCAATATGCTATTAACCTTTATTGATTTTTGCTTAAATATATTCAAGATGAGCACATTTTTGTAAATCTAATGTGCTGGTATTTAAACAGAAATATTTCATTAAATGGATTTCTTTTTAAATGAAATTTGCCAAATGATTATAAATGATGGGAGATGAGTTTTGAAATTGAAGATGTGACATGAAGGTTCTGGGAAGAGGCTTTCTGTGCCACCGAACAGGCTGGGGCACTTAGAGTGGATTTTGAGGGGAATGCACATAGCAGGGGAGGCAAGATTCTCACCCTGATGCATGCCTAAGCTGGTGAACATAAAAGCACCTTCCTTGCAGGGCTGCTGGGGGCCTTGAGGCCAACACAGACCAGGGGTGCAGAGCCCTGGCTGGCAGGAAATGGTCAGCAGAGGTGATGGTGATGATACTATGACATCTGTGAAGTTATCAGTCACTCATGTCTATCATATATTATCACTACTAATGGCTTTAGGAGAAATGTTTACAATTTGGGGGAATCTCATGAAAGTATAATCTATTTTATTAACTAGAGACATAAATAAGTGAAGCCCCCTTGAAGCAGAGACCTCCCCTCTCCAATCCTGCTCTCTCTCCAGGCCTCGACTTGCAATTTACATTCACAAAGATTTCTCTTTCTTTTTAAAAGCTTTTTTCTTTTCTGTTGTTGTCAGTTTGAGGGGAAGAGGAGCTTGTCAGTGTACGTGTGTGTTTTGTTTTTGCTGTTGTTGGATTTTTTTGATGATCAATTGCCTCTCATTGTTCTCTGGTTTAGGGAGCGTTTACCAATGAAACCAGTTCCACCCACCTGGGCATGGAGAGGATACAGTAAAACATTCTGATAGCTTTACACACACCTCCACATCCCTCTATACCTTCTAAACACATCCCACGTTTGACTAGCTATATCCAGGGAGGGGGACATTTATAGGAAAATTTCAGACACCAGGTGACCCACCCCATTTGAAGTCTGTCCTTGGAATGAGGCGAGGATGGGATTGGAGAAAGAGCCGCTTTTCAAATTGCTCTAGAATAGGCACAACTTGAGCAAATGTGAAAAGAATTTTTAAAATGAAAAGTCAAAAGTCACAGGGATGCTGGTCTCGGACAGCTGTCAGTTCTCGATGCCTGCCAAGAAAGCTCAGTTTTCCTTAGGGTTTTCCTTAGGTGTGGACAGAAAGTGGCTTCCTCCTGTATGTGGGACAGACTTTTGCTTATTCTTGCTTGATTTTTTTTTTTTTTTTTTTTTTTTTTTACTTAGGCTATCCAGTGAGCTTGGGGCTTGAAGGAGCATGGCCAATATCTTTACTGTTCTGCCACAATCCTTATAATAAAATAATTCAATAGGTTCCACTGACAGCACACTCACCCTGCACTTCGCTCATGTTTAGATAAATGGCTCCATTTATACCCAGTTAGACCAAAATCTTGGTGTGGGCATTGACTTCTCTTTTTCATAAGCTTTTTCTTTTTTTTTTTTTTTTTAATAGACAGGGTCTTGCTCTGTCACTCAGGCTGGAGTGCAGTGTCTGGCTCACTGCAGCCTCGACCTCCTGGGCTCAGGTTGTTACAGGAAGGGGGTCCCGATCCAGACACCCAGACAGGGTTCTTAGATCTTACACAAGAAAGAATTCAGGGTGAGTCCACAGAGTAAAGTGAAAGCAAGTTTATTAAGAAAGTAAAGGAAGAATGGCTACTCCATACACAGAGCAGCCCTGAGGGCTGCCGATTGCACATTTTTATGGTTATTTTTTGATGATATGCTAAACAAGGGGTGGGTTATTCATGCCTCCTCTTTTTAGATCATATAGGGTAACTTCCTGATGCTGCCATGGCATTTGTAAACTGTCATGGAGCTGGTGGGAGTGTAGCAGTGAGGACGACCGGAGGTCACTCTTGTGGCCATCTTGGTTTTGATGGGTTTTGGCAGACTTCTTTACTGTGGCCTGTTTTATCAGCAAGGTCTTTATTTTATCTTTATTTTATTTTATTTTATTTTATTTTATTTTATTTTTTGAGACAGAGTCTTGCTCTATCACCCAGGCTGGAGTGCAGCGGCATGATCTCAGCTCACTGCAACCTACGCCTTCTGGGATTAAGCGATTCTCCTGCCTCAGCCTCCCGATTTGCTGGGATTACAGGCTCGTGCCACCACGCCTGGCCAATTTTTTTGTATTTTTAATACAGACGGGGTTTCACCGTGTTAGCCAGGATGGTCTCAATCTCCTGACCTCGTGATCCACTCACCTCGGCCTCCCAAAGTGCTGGGATTACAGGTGTGAGCCACCGTGACCGGCCCATCAGCAAGGTCTTTATGACCTATATTTGTGCTGACCTCCTACCTCATCCCGTGACTTAGAATCCCTTCACCGTCTGGGAACACAGCCCAGTAGGTCTCAGGCTCATTTCACCCAGCTCCTACTCAACATGGAGTGGTTCTGGTTCACATGCCTCTGACAAGGTGATCCCTCCACCTCAGCCTCCTGGGTAGCTGGTAATAGAGTCACGTGCCTCCATGCCCAGACAATGTTTTGTATTTTTTGTAGAAATGGAGACTTGCCATGTTGTCCAGGCTGGTTTCGAACTCCTGGGCTCAAGCGATCTACTCACCTCAACCTCCCAAAATGCTGGGATTACAGGCGTGAGCCACTGTGCCAGGCCCCATAGGCTTCAGCCCATTTGCCAGTACTTTCTATTGGTCACATCTTCAAAGTGCATCCAGAATTTGTGCCTCTCATTCCCTCCATCATCGGTGCCCCTCTCAAAGCTACCATCACTTCTCACCTGGACCCCAGAGCCTCTTGCTGGTTCTCCTGGGGCCCGTCCTTCTTCCCACATGCCTCCCTTGTACAGCAACGTTGGCGAATCTCTCTAAGCTGGGCAGATCCCACCAGGCACCTGTCACAGCCTCCAGCAGCTTCCCACCCCTCAGGGAACAAACTGCACGTCCCTGCCTTGCTGCATGAGCACCTTCTCCAGCCTCACCTCCTACCCCAGCACCAGCCTCCAGCCTTGAACCTAACAACCCTGATCCTCTCTGTGGCTGCACCATTTCCTCCCAAATACCCACATGGCTTCCTCCTTCCCTCTTATCACCCTCCACCCCCAAAGAAGCATGCTGTGACCTCTCCACCTGAAATCGCATACACAACACCGTGACATTCTTCTTAACTGTAGTTCCCTGACTGGCTTTTCCTAATAGTAGCTCATCGTTATCCACTGTAACATCAGAGGCAACACATATTAACTCATTTGCTATTGTCATTTACTCTTGTCAGCCCATATTATAGCTGACAAAACTGAGGCCCGGAGAGGTCAGACAGTTTGAGAAGGGCCCTGCACCACCTGGCGTTTGGCCGCAGCGTCTGGGCTGTGAACTACCCAACACAACGTCCTTCCCGACGCTCAACGTTCTCTTCTAGGTCCATCTGTGGACTGCCTTCTGCGACCAGGAGGGGACTTTGTCAGTTTCGGTTTCAGCTGTAGTTCCGCAGGTGCAGTGCCTGGTATACAGGAGGGGTTCCTGAGTGTTTGTTGAATGAATGGCAGATGCCATGCTAAGGAAATGACGCAAACTCATTCATTTCACCTTTAAAACAGCCCTCTGGGAGAGGTGCAGTTACAGCTCCATTTTATTTTTTTTATTTATTTTTTCGAGACAGAGTTTTGCTCTTGTCGCCCAGGCTGGAGTGCAGTGGCACAATATTGACTCACTGCAACCTCCGCCTCCCAGGTTCGAGGGATTCTCCTGCCTCAGCCTCCCAAGTAGCTGGGATTACAGGTGCCCACAACCACGCCCCGCTAATTTTTGTATTTTTAGTAGAGATGGGGTTTCACCATGTTAGTCAGTCTGGTCTCGAACTCCTGACCTCAGGTTATCCACTCCCAAAGTGTTGGAATTACAGGTGTGAGCCACCAAGCCCAACCATAGCTCCATTTTATAATCAAGGAAATGGAGGCCCAGGGTGGTTGTGTGGTTTGCTGTGTGACTGGTCACCAGGGTTACAGTGGAATTGCTCAGTGAGATTCCTGACTTGGGCTCTGAACCAGGAAGCATTCTGCCCACAGGCCTGGGCCCGACGATGCAGCATGACTTCAGTCCCTGCCCTCAGGGAACTCCCGGTTGGGAGCAGCTGTGGACACTAGCAAACCATCTCAGAGATGAGGGTGTTGAACCTCAAACTGAGAGAAGTGGTCTGAAAAAGAAGGGCACATGGGCCCAGGAAGGGTGAGCTTTGGCAACTGAGCTAGACCAGGGGTCCCAAGGGAGTGTCCCTGCGGTCAGCACATAGGCTGGGACAGCGTGTGCAAAGATCTTGCAGCAAGAATGGGAGATGTGGTGGCTCATAAAGGGGACCAGTGTGTCAGAGGCGTGGGAACCAGAACAACTCCGTGTTGAACAGAAGCTGGGTAAAATGAGGCCGAGACCTACTGGGCAGCATTCCCAGATGGTTAAGGCATTCTAAGTCACAGGATGAGATAGGAGGCTGGCACAAGATACAGGTCATAAAGACCTTGCTGATAAAACAGGCTGCAGGCTGGGTGTGGTGGCTCACACCTGTAATCCCAACACTTTGGGAGGACAAGGCAGGCGGATCACAAGAGGTCAGGAGTTCTAGACCAGCCTCGCCAGTATGGTGAAACCATGTCTCTAGTAAAAATACAAAAATTAGCCGGGCATGGTGGTGGACGCCTATCATCCCAGCTACTTGGGAGACTGAGGCAGGAGAATCACTTGAATCTGGGAGTCAGATGTTGCAGTGAGCCGAGATCGTGCCACTGCGCTCCAGCCTGGGCGACAGAGCGAGACGGAGTCTCAAAAAAACAAACAAACAAACAAAAAACAAAAACAAAAAACAAAAAACAGGCTGCAGTAAAGAAGCCGGTCAAATCCCACCAAAACCAAGATGGTGACAAGAGTAACCTCTGGTCGTCCTCACTACCACACTCCCACCAGCGCCATGACAGTTTACAAATGCCATGGCAATGACAGGAAGTTACCCTATATGGTCTAAAAAGGGGAGGCATGAATAACCCACCCCTTGTTTAGCATATCATCAAGAAATAACCATAAAAATGGACAACCAGCAGCCCTCGGGGCTGCTCTGTCTATGGAGTAGCCATTCTTTTATTCCTTCACTTTCCTAATAAACTTGCTTTCACTTTACTCTATGGACTCGCCCTGAATTCTTTCTTGCGCGAGATCCAAGAACCTTCTCTGGGGGTCTGGGTCGGGACCCCTTTCCTCTAACAAGTGTGGCTATGGAGTGTTGAGGAGATGAAGAACAAGACTTCGAAGAGCACTGAGAAGTCAATAAAGGGTCTTAAAAACTGTGTTTAAGTTGGGAGAGGGTCACGCCTTGAGTAAGTTCCTGGTGCCTGCCTTGCACCTCTGACTGTGCACAGCATCGGGGAAAAAGATCCTGAAAAGGGCGGAGTCCCAGTACCTAGAGCTTTGCACCTGGAAGGCTCTGCACTTCAGAACAGCATTGGGGTTCTGCTGATGGGAGGGATCCCTGTAAAAAAGTGCTCTTTCCATCCCAACTTGCTGCTTTTCACTGCAGAAGTTTTCCTGGACCCCTGTATCGGTCGATTTTCACGCTGCTGATAAAGACATACTCGAGACTGGGTAATTTATAAAGAAAAAGAGGTTTAATTGACTCATAGTTCCGTGTGGCTGGGTAGGCCTCACAATCGTGGTGGAAGGTGAAAGACACGTCTTACACGGCAGCAGGCAAGAGAGAATGAGAGCCAAAGAGCATCTCTTTGGTCTGTGATCCCCTGACCCACCCTCGTGAAAAATTCTTGCTGTCATAAGTCCCTGCAGGACTCTTCCTCTCTCTGCCTGGGAATTCACACCCTGGTAGTGTTGTCAAAGAAAATGTGGGAAGCCAGTTAGATCTGAATGTCAGATAAACCATAAATAATTTTTTTGGAATAGATATGTCCTATGCAACTGCTCGATTCTGCCATTGTGGCAACAACCAGAGACCACAGGCAATCCAGAAACAAACAGGCGTAGCCATGTTCTGTAAAAGCTGATTTATAAAAGCAGGAGGAAGGCCAGATTGGGTTCATGATTTCTAGTTTGAACCCCCTGTTCTAAGGGCCTGGGGGGGTGGGTGTATGCCTTAAGGGGTTTGAAGTCACAGCATAAACATAGTGTTGAGTTGAACGGAAATGTCATGTTAAATTTTTTTCTTCCCTTTTATTTCATAGTGCAGGAGAATGTCTTCCTATCATGTCAATTTTTAAGGCAATAAGCACATTATCTTAGACTTAGAATTAATATACTTATTAGCTTATGATGTGCTGGGTCTTGATTGAAGAGCCAATAAAGTACAGTGGTAAAATTAGCCTGAGTTCAAATCCCAATCTTTGTTTGTTTGTTTGTTTTTTTGAGACAGGGTCTCACTCTGTCACCCAGGCTGGAGTGCAGTGGCGTGATCACGGCTCACTGTAGCCTTGACCTCTTGGGCTTAAGCAATCCTCCCACCTCAGCCTCCAGAGTAGCTGGGACTATAGACAAGCGCCACTATACCTGGCTAATTTTTGTATTTTTTGTAGAGACAGAATTTTGCCATGTTTACCAGGCTGGTTTCAAACTCCAGGCCTCAAGTGATCCACCTGCCTTGGCCTCCCACAGTCCTGGGACTACAGGCATGAGCCACTGTGTCTGGCCCCCATTTCTCTTCTAGCTTTGTGGCCCTGGACAAGCCACCTAGCCTCTCTGAGTCTTGGTTTCCTTATTTGTGAAATAAGCTAATGAAACAACAGTAATAATAATGCCCACTCCAGAGGGTTATTGCTAGGATTATATTAGCTTACAAATGTAAAGTGCACCAAGGAATATTCAGCACATATGTTCTTTTATTATTATTATTATTATTATACTTTAAGTTCTTGGATACATGTGCAGAATGTGCAGGTTTGTTACATAGGTATACATGTGCCATGGTGGTTTGCTGCACTCATCAACCAGTCATCTACATTAGGTATTTTTCCTAATGCTATCCCTCCCCTAGCCCCCTACTCCCTGATAGGCCCTGGTGTGTGATGTTCCCCTCCCTGTGTCCATGTGTTCTCATTGTACAACTCCCACTTATGAGTGAGAACATGTGGTGTTTGGTTTTCTGTTCCTGTGTTAGGTTGCTGAGAATGATGGTTTCCAGCTTCATCCATGTCCCTGCAAAGGACATGAACTCATCCTTTTTTATGGCTGCATAGTATTCCATGGTGTATATGTGCCACATTTTCTTTATCTGGTCTATCATTGATGGGCATTTGGATTGGTTCCAACTCTTTTGCTATTGTGAACAATGCTGCAATAAACATACGTGTGCATGTGTCTTTATAGTAGAATGATTTATAATCCTTTGGGTATATATCCATAGTGGGATTGCTGGGTCAAATGGTATTTCTGGTTCTAGATCCTTGAGGAACCACCACACTGTCTTCCACAATGGTTGAAATAATTTACACTCCCACCAGCAGTGTAAAAGCATTCCTATTTCTCCACATCTTCTCCAGCATCTACTGTTGTCCTGACTTTTTAAACACATACATTCTTAGTGCCTGACATGTGTTGTCTCATTCAATTCTCTCAACTTTCTCTATGGGCTTAGAAAGAGAGGAGGAGCTCAAAGATTCAAGCCATCAGATTCTCCGGGCCCCTAAATCTTCAGTTGGTTGCTGCAAAAGTGGTCCTTGGGGTTGGGTGCAGCTGGGAAGGTGAAAAGTTCTAGGAGTGGGAGCACAGAGAGGCTGTAGAGGAAGGAGGTTGTTTTAGTCTGTTCTCACATTGCTAATAAAGACACACCCAAGACTGGGCAATTTACAAAGAAAAAGAGGTTTAATGGATTCACAGTTCCACATAGCTGGGGAGGCCTCACAATCATGGCAGAAGGTGAAGGAGGAACAAAGACATGTCCCACATGGTGGCAGGCAATAGAGCGTGTGCAGGGGAACTGCCCTTGATAAAACCATCAGATCTCATGAGACTTATTCACTATCATGAGAACAGCACAGGAAAAACCCGCCTCATGATTCAATTACCTCCCACTGGGTCCCTCCCACGACGTGAAGATTATGGGAACTACAATTCAAAATGAGATTTGGGTGGGGACACAGCCAAACCATATCATCGAGGAAAGCGTCTGTCCCTGCCTGCTCCATGTCCTTCCTCTCTCCCTGGCTCACACGGCTCCAGCCACACTGACTTCCTCCTTGTTCCTTGAATGCAGCAATCCAAACTTGTCCCTCCTATAGCCTTGCTTTGGACAGTGTTCTGCCCGGAAAGCTTTTCCCTAGAAATCCACAGGTTCATCCCTTCACTTCATTCTTATTTCATCTAAAATGTCACCTGCCTGACCACCAAACCAAAGCTGTCTCCTCTCCATCACAGTCGTGTCCTGGCCTACTTACCATCCTCCATGGTTATCCTATTTATTAGAGGGTTTACTAGCTTATCATCCAATTTTGCTACCAGTATGTAAGTACCCTGGGTGGAAGGACTTTGTCGAAGTAGCTCATGGCTGTGTTGCCAGGACCCAGCACAGTGCCTGGCAGGATGTAGACACTCTGCAAATATTTCTAAGAAGCTCATCGCAGCTGTGAAGCACTGGGTGCTTTGCTTCACCTCTCTGAGTGTCCATATGCTCATCCCTTGCAGAGGTGAAATGAGATGGTGTGGACTTCTGGCTCCTGGTGACAACCACAGATGCTGGACAAAGCATGAGTAATGATTCCCTGAGAGCACTGGGCAGTGAGCAAAACCAGGCAGAAACTGGAAGGCAGCTGACACTTGGAATAACCAGGGTGACTTTCTCATTGTGTAGTTTATTTGCCTTTGATATAGATCATAGCCCAAGACTTCTAGAACAAGAGGGTTAAAGCTATGACAAAAAAGCCACAGTTTCACTGAGTTGAAGAATCATAGGCTGGAGTTTGGGACAATCACATTCTCAAATTACTTTAAAGGAAGGAGGAATTCCAAAACAGAGAGAAGCAGAGAGAAAGAGCCCTAACTTACTTGTTTAAAATTTGACCTGGTCTCTAGCTAATCCCTGAAAAGACTGAAAGTCAGAATCCAAGAAGTCCAGCAAGCTAAAAGAACTTCATAGATATTTTAGCCATGGACCACTGCAGAAGGGATCAATTTTATAGTTTGAGTCTAGCCAAGTTAACTGTATGCTTTAAAAAATAAATAATAAATAAAATTTTTTCAGAGAAACACAACAGAAACTGGAATCTTTACATATACAATTCATAATATTTAGAATGCAACTAAAAATTAGTAGGCCTTCAAAAAAAAAAAACCAGGTAAATGTGACCCATGCTTAAGAAAAAAGGCAATTGATGGAAAACAATCTCATAATAACCCAGAATTGAAATGACCAGACAAAGATTTTTTTTTTTTTTTTGAGATGGAGTCTCACTCTGTTGCCCAGGCTGGAGTGCAATGGCGCAATCCTCAGCTCACTGCAACCTCTGCTTCCTGGGTTCAAGCAATTCTCCTGCCTCAGCCTCCCAAGTAGCTGGGATTACAGGTGCCCACCACCATGCCTGGCTAATTTTGGTATTTTTAATAGAGATAGGGTTTTACCATGTTGGCCAGGCTGGTCTCAAACTCCTGACCAGGTGATCCATCCACCTCGGCCTCCCAAAGTGCTAGGATTACAGGCATGAGCCACCGTGCTCAGCCCAGACAAGGATTTTATGCCAGTCATATGCTCAAGGATTATAATTGACAGTATGCATGTAATAAACAAGTAAGAAATCTCAGCAGAAAAACAAAAACTATTAAAAAAGAACTAAATAGAAATTCTAGAAATAAAAAAATCTGAATTTTTAAATTCACTGGAGGAGCTTAACAACAAGATTGGCGATGGCAGAAGAGTCACTCATTTTGATGATAAATAAATAGAAATTATCCAATCTGAAAACAGACGAAGAGGATTTGAAAAATTTGAACTAGAGCCTCTGCAACCTTTGGGACAACATTGAAAGGTCTAACACTCACTCTTCTAGACCTAGAAGGAGATAGATAGAAAATGGGGTAAAAAAAAAATCATAAACAATGTCTGAAATGTTGCAAATCTGATGAAAGACATACATTTACAGATTCAAAAAGATCAGTGAACCCCAAGAAGGATGAATACAACAACAATAATTAGGCACACTATAGTCAAACATGAAGAGAAGATCCTAAAATCAGCCAGAGGAAAAACAGCCCGTTACATGCTAATTACTACCAACTTCTCTTCAGAACCCATGGAGGCCGGGACATAATGAAATAACATCTCTAAAGTACTTTGATAAAGGAGGGGGTGTCCTTTTGGCCTTAGCCAAATTTCATAGATTTTCCAGTGACCTGTCTCTCTCACAAGACTGGGAGATCCTTTAAAATAAGGCCTTCCAGAAACCTTGTTGAATTAAATGCAAGGAGAATTGCTTTTTAAAATCATGATTATAAAAATTAATAAGCACTAAGCACCTTCTGTGAATTATCTCAATTAACTCTTGCAAAAACTCCTCAAGGAAGGTGCCTTTGATTATCTACAGGCTCAGGGAGGCTCAGTGACTTGCCCTGGGCCATGTGGCTGCTGAGAGATGGGTCTGGGATTTGAGCCCAGGCAGTCTAGCTTGAGAGTCTGCTAGTGTAGCTTGCCTGGGAGCACACCCTCAGCACTATATTTTGCAGTCTAGGGGAGATTAGTTCGGTCAGTGAATTTCTCACAGTGTGCTAAACATACTCTTGTCTTCTACCACTCCCAGGAAGACCAGGCATTCCAAATCAAGCAAGGAGCAGCCCAAGACTGTTTATTTTGCAGAATCAGCAAACCAGGAGGCCGGGCAGCCTCTGAGTCAGAAGTGATGACTGCACAACCTGTAAGGCAGCTGCAGCTGAGGATCCCCAGCGAGAGGAGCTGGGCTACTGGACCACATGCCCCACCCTGTCTGCAACACCTGGGTGAAGTCTCTGGCCAGACCAGCGGCTCTGCTAGCAGCTTTCCTGGTTGGTGCCGAGCCTGGAGACAAAGGCCAGGCCAACTCTGGTATGGAAGCGTCAAGGGGCTAAGAGACCTTGCCTTGCTCTGCTCTGACCCAGTGCAGACCCGCCATGCTGCTCTCTGGCATCAGGGAGGCAGAGCTCTGCAGTGCTAACAGATCCAGAGTCAGATCGGCCTGAGTTCAAATTCCTGCTCTGCTTCTTTCAACTTCTAGAAAGGGACCTTAGAAAAATCCTTTTATCTTTTTAAGACTCAATATCCACATCTGTAGAATGGAACAATAACAATGATAGAAGCTTCCTTTGGAACTGTCGTGAAGGTCAAATGAAATAGCATGGAGTACCCAGCAAGTGTCTGGCCAGCATGCACCGGCTCTCTCTGCATTCTCTTCATCCCCGTCCCCAGGGCGCTCCCCAATGCTCTTAGAGCAGTTGCTCTAAGTTCCCTGCCCAGACCCCTCTGTAGACGGCACATGCATCCCCCGCAGCTCTAGGGTTGTGGATAAGAGCTTCACATGCAATCTTCCTAAGACAATTATCCTTCAGGGATGGACGCTGTTTGCCTGGAGATGCCGGGGTAGAGAGGCATGCTTTCTCCCCTGAGCTTTCTCCCTGAGCACCCAGGACCTGATGGGGATACAAAAGCCCTCCTTTGCCTCAAGGTAGGAAGACACCACGTGTGGCCATTCACGCCCCAGAGCTCCCCGTGGGTCAGGCTGGCGGTAGATTCCAGCTGAGCCGGAGCTGTGCTTGGCCTCTTCCTCTCCCTCTCCTGCTTCCTTCTCTCCCTTAGAAGTTGTTCTTCTCCCAGGAGCACCCCAACAAGCCATTTGCCTTGTTACTAGGGAACCTGACCTAAAATAGCTTATGATATGTTTCTGCCTTTAAAGAGGGGCCCTTGTCCCTTGGCTAATGGTGAATTTCAAAGGGAAACTGCGATGCACGGAAAGACGAGCCGGAACAATATTACAGGTCGGATGGGGCTAGAGCTGGTCCCCAACCCCTGGGCTGCAACCGACTGCTCTGTGGTCTCCTAGGAACCGGCCACGCAGCAGGAGGTGAGCGGCGCGCGAGCGAGCATCACCGCCTGAGCTTCACCTCCAGCCAGATCAGCGGCGGCCTTAGATTCTCACAGGAGCGTGAACCCTTACTGTGAACTGCTCACGCTACGGATCTGGGTTGTGCGCTCCTTGCCAGACTCTAACGAATGACTGATGATCTAAGGGGGAACAGCTTCATCCCAAAACCTCACCCTCCGCCCTGGTCCGTGGAAAAATTGTCTTCCACAAAACCTGTCCCTGGTGCCAAAAAGGTTGGGGACCGCTGGGCTAGAGTTTACAAAAAGAACTTGAGTTCAACAGTGGCCTGTATCCCTCTGAAAGTTTCACCCAAGAACCCATTAACTCAGCCATGCTCTTGCCCGCCCAGTGCAGACTGTCCCTCCGTGCTCAGGTGGGAAGAAAAATCAAGCCATCTGCGTGGTACACCTGCTCACTGGCTCAGAGCCCGGAGCTGCTGAGTGGCACCTAGGGCCCCAGAGGGCAGGGAGCTTCTCCCCCTCCTGTTCCATGAGTCAGGGTGGGCTGCCCTGCTGTCACAAACAGACCCCAATGTATGATGGCTCCAACCCAATGCAGTTCATTTCATGGCCATGTAACAGCCTCCTTAGATGTTCCTGATGCAGGGACTCAGGGTCCCAGGCTCCATCTGTGGCTATGAATTCTTCCAGAATCCAGTTCGCAGAAGGGGAGGGTGTGGAAGAGGCGTTCCACTCTCACAACCCTGCGCCCAAAGTGGCACTTCGCCATCGTGCTCGTTTCACCGGGGGAAATATTCCTCACCTTCCTTCCCTTCCTCCTTTTCTTCCTTACTCCCTTAGCTTCCCTTCTCTTCTCTTCCCTTCCCTTCCCTCCCTCTCTCTCTTTCTCTTTCTCTATTTCTTTCCTTTTTCTTTCTCTCTCTTCTTTCCTTCCCTGCCTCCCTCTTTTCTTTTCGTTTTTTCTTTCTCTTTCTTTCTTTCCTTTCTTTCTGTCTTTTTCTTTCTTTCTCTCTCTCTCCTTCTCTTTCTTTCTCCCTTTCTTTCTTTCTTTCTCTCCCTCCCTCCCTCTGTCTCCCTCTGTCTTTCTTTCCTTCCTTCCTTCTTCCTCTTCCCTCCCTTTTTTCCTTCCTCCATTCCCTCCATAAGTATTTACTGAATTCCCATTCAGCACCACACATTGTGGGAGGTGCTGTTGCCCTAAGCCAGATCATGTCCCTCCCTCTTGGAGCTGACGGTCCTATTGCTCAGTGGTGGCTGCCTGGGGCCCTGTACTGAGCTTGGACAGTGCATCTGGACTGAGCAGGAAGGCGCTTTTGGGTCTTCTGTGATCACAAGGCTGGGGTGGTGGCCACCAGACCTAAATTCATACCCTGACTCCACTCCCTCAACCCACATCTCTGTGGCTTTGGTCAAGTTCTCTGCTTTCGTTGCACTTTGGTTCCCAACTGTGGAAACGGTGGTTCGACACAATCTACCTCTTATGGTTATTTCATGGGTGCATAGATAGAATGTCTGGAAAGCCCTCAGCACATCGGCCAGCCTTTGTAGGGATCACCGAGTCCCAAAAGATAACGCAAAGGAAGGAATGTGGCCACATAAGCTGGAGCTGAGTCCAGCATGGGAGCGGCCAATGGCCTGGTGTCTCAGCAGCCAGACCCATTCATGGAGGGCAATTGTTCCTTTCTTAGCTCAGCGTCCCCATGAGGACCTGTCTGTCTGGGCACACCTGGTGGGGCCTCGTCTTTCCTGGAAGTGATGTTCTTGCACTTCTATCCCAACATCTCGTTTTGAAAAACCTGTGCCCCTTCCTGGAGAGCAGTGATGTGGGCAGGGAGGAAGGTCAGTTGCAAAGGACATCTACAGCCAGACGGGGGCTGGCCGCGGGGAATGTTGAGACTTTGTCCCAAATTGAGGTGTCATGCGGGGTTACAGAGCCCTGTGTGCCCCCTGGACAGAGTGTGGGCGGCTGCAAGGGTGGCAGCCGCTGGGGATGTGTTTTTTAATGGCTGTGGACACCAGTGCAGGCAGGAACTATAATCACAGTGAGCACTGACCCTTCCCAGGGGCCTCGGGGCAACACAGGGCTCTGGTGGACAAGCACGGCCGAGCCAGCAGCCTCTGAGGACACCCGTGTCATCTCAGTGTAGGCCAGGACCTGCCTGTGGAGGGAATTCCTGAGGGGAATCACAGGACATGGGTGATCAAAAGGAAGGCGGTCGCCTCTTGGGAAATGGGGCATCAAAAGCCCACACCTGCGTTTGAGGTGTGCTCTCAGAAGGAATTTTCCCTCCCTCACCACCTTTGTTTCCAGACACATCTCTCTTAGCCCCTCCAGCTGTTGCTGTGTTTTATCTTTTTTCAAAAAAGAAAATATATATATATATAATATATATATGCACACACCTGTATCTGATACAACCTCAAATATGGTGCAAAAGGTTATACGGGGAAATGTAAGCTTTCTCCAGCCCCTGAGCCCCCAAGTTTCTCTGCTCACTTTCCCAGAGACAAAAAGCCCCTGTTGCTAAGTTCTGAGGTGTCCCCACAAGATCACCCATGCTTCTTACAGACATGCGTGTTTCTTTTCTATTTTTCCAAAGCACAAATTATCATGTGGTATACACTCTACACTGCATGTGACTTTTGTACCTGATATATCTCAGCAGTCTTTTTGAATCAGTACCTAGAGGATGTCCTTGTTGTTTTTCAGAATATTATAGTATTGTACTATGCAGGTGTTCCATAATTTAATTTAAACATATTGACCTAATTTAAGCATATTGATGGCCATTTGGGGTGTTTTCATACCCTTGCTTTTCAAAGTCATGCTGCAACAAATAACCATGTGCGTGTATCATTGTCACGCCTGTGTCCGAGGACATCTGAAGGGTGCTTTCCAGAAAGTGCTATTGCTGGGTCTGGGGGAAGGTACTTACCGGGTGCCCACAGAGATCTATAGATACAGAGACAGACGTTCCAAGTGACCTACCAAAGATGGGGCCTATCGAATACTCTAACCATCTCCTGCAGGTGCCTTTTCTTTTTTTTTTTTTCTTTTTGAGATGAAGTTTCGCTCTTGTTCCCCAGCCAGGCTGGAGTACCGTGGTGCGATCTCGGCTCACTGCAAGCTCCACCTCCTGGTTTCATGCCATTCTCCTGCCTCAGCCTCCCAAGCAGCTGGGACTACAGGCACCCACCACCATGCCCAGCTAATTTTTTTTTTTTTTTTTTTTTTTAGTAGAGACAGGATTTCACCGTGTTAGCCAGGATGGTCTCGATCTCCTGACCTCGTGATCCACCCACCTTGACCTCCCAAAGTGCTGGGATTACAGGCGTGAGCCACTGCGCCTGGCCCTGCAGGTGCCTTTTTAAAGCAGTTTCATTTGGACAGTCAAGATAGCTATGTCTCTGGAGGACACAGTGTAGGAAGTCCTGAAATGGGGCTGTGTGTCGCTGCAGTGAACCCACCTCCCAAAGGGACTGTCTCAGTCCTGCCGCTTAATGCAGATGCATCTTTGGGTAAGCTATCTAACCTTTCTAGGCCTCAATGTCCTCATCTGTAAAATTGGGAAGTGGTACCACCTGCGTGGGGTGGTGGTGCGGATTCAGTGAGTTAGTCACTTAGACACTGAGATCCGGAGATTGGCAGAGTCAGGACTTGGATATCAGCTACTTCTTATTATTGGGGTGGTGGTAGTGGGGGCTGGGGGCATTGCTATTATTAGGACTATGTGCTGAGAAAGTGCTAGGTACTTGGCATGTCACACACTAGCCTTTCAAATGGAAACTTGTTCTTTGCCATGTGTGAATAGTGAATACCTACGCGTGACTTGGTAGTGTGGGGAGGACTGTGAGCTGATGGCTGACTGTTGGGGAAAACTAGAATCCTATGTCAAAAGGCAGAGCTAGGATGCTGGGATTCCTCACCCCTGCAATGGGGAAGGTAAGTCTCATCTCCGTTCCCTACTGACCCTAACTCAATTTTTTTGCTTAAATGTCAGTTCCACTGGAGACCTCCCCATTCCCACCCTTTCTGGATGAAGTTAATTACCCTCAAGTGCACTCTGACTGCCTGTATCTTCTCCTTCAGGGCCGAAAGGAGGCTACCTTATAACAGAGGCCAAAATGATAAATATTCTCAACGCAGCTCATCTAGTCATGACAATCACTGCCTACTGCACACAGCAGTGTGTGCCGGGTGTGCTGCTAAAATTAAACCATGTCTTCTCAGGGAAAAAAAAAAATTTGGAGATGGAGTCTCACTTTGTTGCCCTGGCTGGAGTGCAGCGGCACAATCTTGGCTCACTGCAACCTCTGCCTCCTGGGTTCAAGCCATTCTCCCACCTCAGCCTCCTGAGTAACTGATATTACAGGCGCACGCCACCACTGCCCGCTAATTTTTGTATTTTTAGTAGAGACTGGGGTTTCACCATGTTGGCCAAGCTGGTCTCGAACTCCTGACCTCAGGTAATCCACCCACCTTGGCCTTCCAAAGTACTGGGATGACAGGCGTGAGCCACTGTGCCCGGCCAGGAAAATTTTTTTGTACCCTGCAAAGTTGATCCGAGTCCTCACGATCTCAGGTATATCTGCCGCAAGTGAGGTCTAACTAACTTGGACACTGCTACTTTTAAAACTTCATTTATCTTTGGTCACAAACACCAAACTACTTCTCCTCTGCAGGCCACAGCAAAGGTGTTTAAACAGCAAAGGCAGAAACCCAGTCAACTTTGTGCACAGAATCACACCACACAAAGAAGCGTCAGGTCATGAGAATTCCAAGTCCTTGCGTGAAATTACCGACCATGCCCATCAATTGGGAAACCGTGACTGATTCCCAGACACGATCTCCAGTGGTCACACCTTGTTTTTGACTGGTCTGCACATGCAGTCGAGGCTGACGAAAAGTTCGCACTCTCACCACTTGTTTTGGCATTCTGAATAGCCTCAATTAAAAAAAGAAATGAGAAAATTATTTAAGAAGCTATAAATTGCCCTTCCTGGTTCTGCTTGGCATTGGTTATATTTACTTATTATTCCCATCTGTTTTCCCATGGCAGATTCTGTGCCTGGCAGTAGAATTACTTTATAGCCTTTTGCCAGACAGATTAATTTCCTTTACTTCCCACTTTAATTATGGATTTCTATCTTGTTGTCTCAGGTACTGAATCCGTTTGAATTGGTCTCTCAGGTTGGCTCAGACAGAGGGTGAAACGTGAACAGCAAATTTCTCACGATGCAAGGAAAACTGCTTGAAATGAGATAAATAAGGCAAAAGTATCAAATCTTAAACAAGCCGCCACTTTCCTGGCTGGGGATACTGCTCAGAATTTTGTCACTGATATAGCATTATTGATTGATTCTGGCACAAGCAGGGAGAAAATTAAGCAGCCCATCAAATGGGCTGAATGCCCTTGGTAGCTGGCCTCCAAGGTGGCTCCCAAGCAGCCTTGCCTCCTGGGCTTCTCACCTCGGTGTAGTCTCTCCCACACGGAATCATGGCCAGCCTAGTGACCAGTAGAATACTGTGAGAGTGTGTAACTTCCCAGGCTCAGTTATAAGAGGCATCATATCTTCAGCCTTGTTATCTTGGATCATTTGCTCTGGAAGAAGTGGCAGCCATGTTGTGAGAACACTCAAGCCATGTCGTGAGAACACTCTGTGGAGATGCCCACATAGAAAGGTACTGAAGCCAACAGCCAGCACCAACTTGGCAGCCATGAAAGTGGGTCATTTAGAAACGGTTCCTCTAGCCCTAGGCGAACCCTTGGATGACAGCAACCTTGGCTGTCACTGTGACCGCAGCCATAGGAGACACCCTGAGCTAGAACCACCCAGCTAAGTTGCTACCAAATTCCTGACCCAGAAAAACTGTGAGATAATAAACATTCATTGTTATTTGAAGCTACTATGTTTTGGGGTAATTTCTTATGCATCAATAGGTAACTAAATTGGAACCTCAGTAGTTAAATGGTGAGACTTTTTCTGAATCACATGTAAATCTGATAGCTCATAAGTCTTAGTAGTTAGGAGGGAACAGAAAGGAGTGGAGAAGGAGGGGTAAAATGTGAGGAAACAGATGTTTTGTTCTGTTGCAATCACTAATAATAATAGTGATTCTCAAGAGTGAGCTCCTTTTGGTAGTTACTGTTTTCTCCTTGAGCCCTCTGCTTCCCTGCTTCGGGAACTTTGCATGTGCTGTTCCTCTGCCTGGGAACAGTCTCCTTGGATCTGCAACTGCTCCCTCCCTCCCGTGTGGTTCAGCTTCAGTTCACATGGCACATTCTTCCCTCACCATCTTTGCTAAAGTAGCTTCACCTCCCACGGTGGTCGCCCCTCTGCCCTTGTGCTTTATTGATTAGATTAACATGTTTGGCTGCAACCAGGGTGGGAGCTCCCTGAGGGCAGGATCCTAATCTCTCCCGCTTACTGCTGGGAACCGTGCCTGGCACAGAAGGAGATAATAGGTGTCCACTGCATACAGCCGGTGCTCTTTCTGGCCGGGCATCAGCTCAGGCACTTGACAGGCATTGTCTTGTTTAATACTTCCAAGACCCTGCTGGGTCAGTCCCATGTTTACCCCGTTTTACAGGTTAAAAAAAAAATCTGAGTTTGGTCAAACAGCGAGTAAACAATAGCGTTGTCCCTCCAGCTCCAGCCCCAGCCTGTCTGCCTTGCAGTACCGATGCTTAACCAGCATGGCGAGTGCGTGCAGGAGCCACTGCTTCGGGAGACAGGGTGCACCGAAACAGGCAAGGCACTGTGGGGGAGGCTGTCTCTTTGGGGTCCTCGGGGCAGGGTGTGGGACTCAGGGGTAAGGTGGGCTGGCATGATGGAAATTAGCCTCCGGTAGTTGTTTTGATTATTGGCCCTTCCACAAATTTCCTAGTTCCACATTGTGTGTGTGAGAACACCTTTGGCTTAAAAGAACTAAGATGGTTTTTATTTCCACACTGAGCTCCAATCAATGCAATAGGGGTCAATAAATGTGCATTTACTCATTCATCCCGTCTATCAGCCATTTATTGAGTGCCTAGTGTGTGCCAGACATACTTCAAGGCACTGGGGATGCATCATTGAAGCAGACAGTACCTCCTACCCTCGTGGAGTTTACATTGAATGGAGGGAGAATGGAGTAAACAGTAAGTAAACAAATAAAACAAACAACCACTTAAATAAAATAGGATCAGATTTCCAAAGCTATTATGGAGGAAGCAAAAAGGCTCAGTGGTAGAAATTTCCAGGAGAAATCTTCAGACGGGGTGATTAGGGAGGGTTTTTTGATATAAAACCTTTTTTTTTTTTGAGATGGAGCATCATTCTGTCACCCAGGCTGGAGTGCAGTGGCATGATCTCGGCTTACTGCAACCTCTGCCTCCCAGGTTCAAACAATTCTCCTGCCTCAGCCTCCTGAGTAGCTGAGACTACAGGTGCATGCCATCACGCCTGGCTAATTTTTGTATTTTTAGTAGAAATGAGGTTTCACCATATTGGTCTTGAACCCCTAACCTCAGGTGATCCACCTGCCTCAGCTTCCCGAAGTGCTGGGATTACAGGCATGAGCCACTGCACCCAGGCCATACGTTTTTGTTTTTGTTTTTGAGATAAGGTTTCTCTCAGTTGCCCAGGCTCAACTGTAGTGGTGCGATCTTGGCTCACTGCAACCTCCACTGCCCAGGCTCAAGTAATCCTCCTGCCCCAGCCTCCCGAGTAGCTAGGATCACAGATGCATGCCACCACACCTGACTAACTTTTATATTTTTTGTAGAGATGGGATTTTGCCATGTTGTCCAGGCTAGTTTCAAACTCCCGGTCTCAAGACTCCACCTGCTTCAGCCTCCCAAAGTGCTGGGATTACAGGCATGAGCCACCACACCTGGCCAAAATTCTTACTTTGCATTAGAGTTTACTTATGGTGTACATCTTATGGGTTTGGATAAACATATAATGACATGTGTCCACTGTTATAGTATCATGCAGAGTAGTAGATTCACTGCTGTAAAAAGTTCCTGGGCGCGATCGTATTCCCCCTCCCATCCCCTCATTGCCCCCAAGCCCTGGCAATCACAGATCTTTCTTCTGTCTCTATACTTTTACTTCTTCCAAAATCTCATACAGTTAGATTCCCACAGCATGTATCCTTTTCAGGCTGAATTCTCTCACTTAGCCATATACGTGTAAGTTTCCTCCATGTCTTCTCATGGCTGGATAGCTCGTTTCTTCTTTGTGCTGGATATTCCATTGTCAGATGGTACCAGAGTTTGTTCATCCATTGGGTCTTTTTATAAAGAGCCATGCAACTGCGTGAGAAGTAGGCAGTCTGCTACCCATTGGCTGATTGTGGATCCACACTTCCTGAGAAGGAGGAGGGCAGGTCGCAGAGCAACAGAATGAGTCCATGCCATGCTGTGCTCTTGCCCTCTGTGCCACTGTCCCCATCCCCCCCCAACACGGCTCCATTCCCCAAAGCCATCACTACTGGGCGCAGCCAGGGACCCATAGGAGTCAGCCTGCACGTCCTTATAGCCCAGCCGAGGATGCTGGAGGCCCGCCTTCACATGAGCCCCCGTGGAATGGCAACACAATGAGAAATAAAATCACAGAAGCGGCTCTTCAGGAGGAAATTGTCCTTGAAACCATTGCCACATTTGACAATAACACCCAGTCAATTTTTCCATGCTGGTGCCCAGCCCACAATCGTGTCCTGCTGGAAACCCCGGCAGACCGGCCTTTGAAGATGCCTATTTGGCTCTGGAGTGTGATTCAGAGTCGGGCTTGGTGGCTCTGTGTGTGAGCATGTTCTCAGACAGGCTGCCAGAAGCTCCGCATTGTTTTAGGATCCCTTCAAACACGGCCAATAAATCAGACTCATTCAAAACGTACACGGGGGAGAAGCTTGGCCTAACAGGGATGGTGCTGAGCAGCTCTCATCACCACATTTCAGATCAAGGGCGGCCCAGCCACCCCCTGCTTTTTCATTTTGCTAAACTCAATTTTGAGAGCTCGGGTGTTTGCCACCCAAGCTGGGAAGTAGGGCAGGAATAGGCTGGTTTGCAGACCAGGCTCAGAATGCACAGAAAGTGGGGAGGACACAGCCCCAGATGCCAGGGCTTTGGGTTTCCGACTACAAAGAACCCACTCATGGGTTCTGCAGAGCTTAGCGGGGGCTGATGGAGAGGCAGGGACGTGGAGGGGCTCAGAGGGAAGCCCCCCAGCCAGGTACCAGGCTGAGGACCCCAGTCCACTGCCTGTGACAGTAACCTTAGGGAAGAGACTGACCCTCTCTGGGTCTAGTTCTCTGGTCTGTGAAATGGAATAATAACCATGGTGCCCACCTCCTAGGGGTTGCTTGTTTATTAGGGGGTGGATTTTGTCCTCCCTTCCTTTAAGAAAAAAACAGCTTTATTGAGGTATAATTAAGATATCATAAAAGTCATCCATTTCAAGTATGTAGTTCAATGAGCATCAATTTGTGTGTGTGTGTGTGTGTGTGTGTGTGTGTGTGTGTGTGTGTGTGTTTGTAGATGGGATCCTGCTATGTTGTCCAGGCTGGTCTCAAACTCTTGGCCCCAAGCAGTCCTTCTACCTCAGCTTCCTAAAGTGCCGGGATTACAGGTGTGCGCCACCACACCTGGCCGAGCTTCAATTCAGACAGTTGTGCAGCCACCTCTCCAGTCCCATGTAGAACACCCCCGTCCCCCGTCAAGCTCCTTCAAGCCTCTTTGCAGTGGATGGCTGTTCCCACTCCAGCCTGAAGCAGCCACTCTGGTTTGTGTTCAGAAGGTGAAGTGTGGAGTGCCTTGCTCAGACAAGGTCTCTGTGAATGTGTGTAGATACATTTTAAAGGCACCTAGAATCGGCAGGATCTTTTCTCAGGTAGAACCATTCACACTATCACCTAGGTTTGGGAAGTGCACAACCTGCACAATCATCCAGGGCAGCCTTGTTTTTTCGCTTCAGTCACTGTCAATGATTTTTCTCTAAAAATCATATTTCCTGTGGAATATGCCCCCGATACAACAGAAATTGAAACGGAACTGAAAATTCTGAAAAAGTATGACCCTAATTTGCTCAAAAATGTGTATATATGCCCACAAATAAAAAATAAAAGATTTGAAGAAAGCGTACCAACCTTTTTACAGTGGGGTGATGGATTTACGTATATTAACTTTTTTCTTTCCTGCATTTGCGACATGTTCTATAAGATACATGCAATATTTATAATGGAATGTGTTATTTGGTTGAAAATGGTGATAATGCATTCATTCTTTTCTTCCGTTTTCAATATGAGTGGATTAATTCCTATGGCAACGTCATAAAAAATATTTGGAATCCTCAATTAATTTTGCTTTTGGAGCAAAGCAAGAAATAATAAACAAAATGGTCCATGCCTCTGTTCTGCACATTAGCGTGAGTGTGAGTGTGAACACACACATGCACACACATGCATGCACGATACTAGATAAGACTTTGCCACAAGATGATTTTTTGAGCTTGGCCAAGTGAGATGCTGCAAGACAAATCTTAACTGTCCAATTGGATTAAACGTCCCTTTTACTTCTGGCTTCTCCCTGACAAGTTCAAATATAAAAATTTCCTACTTCTTCAAAGGAGATCACCTCTCCATTTATAAGGAATTAGACATTTCCCTACTATAAATTCTCTGCATATGGCAGGCACTCATAAAAATCAGTTGGCCATTGAATGAATAAAATACTTATTTTTGAACTGTCTTAAAAGCAGTCTCTATTTCCGGTAGGGCATCCCCCATCTGTGGCTGTTCTGGAACAGTTCTACTTAGAGAGCTGTTTTTGATTCATCAGCAAACAGTGTTCGGGTCTGTTGGAAGGGCTTTCTTTATACCTGATACGCAAGAGTATCCTTCAGCAGGAAACTGATCATTGGATGAAAAAATAAAAACCCTAAATTTTTCAAAAGCACTTTTTAGTTAAATACAGTTGGGAACATAATATTAAATGTAATGCAATGCTAATTCTAATTAAGTGTAATGGATATTAAGAGGTAAGTACACACACAGTCACCAACTATAAGGAATAGAACATTAGTTGTATTATTATTACTAGTCCTCTTGCTTGATTAGCTATTTTCTTGGAAAAAAAAGAAAAACCATTATGTGTCCAATCTCATAAAGTATAGTTTGAGTTCTGTTTATGCTTGAGGGGATGTAGAGATCCTTCTCTCTCCCTGGGACTTTCTGGGACAGTAGTTTCTCCTCAGGTGCTGATTTTGTCCCCTAGAAGACATTTGTCCTGAGATATCTTTTGGGGAGAAGGGAACCAGGGACAGCGGAGGAGAGGTTTCTGCTGGGATTCAGGGGGTAGAGGTCAGGGAGGCTGCTGCAGCTCCTACAATGCACAAAAAAATCCCCGCCACAAAGTATGATGCAGCCCAAATGTTATTATGCCCAAGTTGAGAAACCCTGTGTTAAACCAAATGCCAATTAATATTACAAAACCCATTAAAATCATGACTTTACTACCAGCATGCTCATTTCCTGGAAGATAAAAGCATGTACTCTTGAAAAACATCAAAAATGACAACTGATTTGTCTTGGGGGAGGGTCAAATATGCTTTTGGGGACTCAGTCCTAGCGTTGTCCATTGATCTCATTGGAACTTCAACTTCATCCAAGTTCTCAAAAGACAAACAATCAAAAGCCCTCTGTTCTCTTCATACCTCATCTTTCTTTGCCCAACCAAACCAGGACCCCAAAGTGGGGGTCAAAATTCTGGGGTAAGACCCCAACAATCAACAAGAAACTTTGAGCTGCAGATGAACCCCATGGATGAGCTTATAACTCAGTTCAGAGGAAACTCCAAGAGTCTCTCGTCGTGTCTGGACAGTAGGCGATGGAGGGTGTGGATTTTCTCCTTTCTAATTATCTGCATTTCCTAAACTGCCTGCCACAAACATGTACTACTTTGCTAAAAAGAGGAAAAGGCCGTCAGCCTAAACCCCTCTTCCCATTTCCCAGCCAGCGCAAGAAAGAAGGAACCTCCATAAAATATTGCCCCCGGGCTGGTAGCAGAAGGGTTAATTTCCTTCTAGTAGGCAACAGGGTTAGCGTTTTGTCCCCTGCCAGAAGAGACCAGGCAGTAACATGGGCTTAGCCATTCAGGTCACCAGCTACAGAAAATCCACAGGCTACAGGGAGCTCTGCTGGTGTTTGGTTATCGTGGAAACAACGCATAGGGAGCAGTCACTCACAGGCCTCAGACACGGTGCTGCTACTTCACTGAGCTGTTTCTGGGGCCTTTCATAAGACCCTGCACAGCAGGAGTCATGCACTCCACTTTGCAGCCAGAGGCATCAGGCTCAGGACAGAAATGATGTCTCTTGCTGAAGGTCAAACTGTTCTGCAAATGCCCAGCACAATGTACAAATCTCAGCGATAGGTTTTGAGGAAAAAAAGCCCTTTCCGAATACGCGCCACGTGTCCAACACTGAGACAGCCCGTGACGGGTTCCCCCTCTCCACCCCTCCTACGAGGCTGCTGTATCAAGCCAGAGTTTCTCACATGGACCAGCCCCATGAGCATGCCCTGGATGGCACGCCCCGGGGTGGGCTGAAGTCTACATCAAAGCAACGAGCTATGTGGGTGACTCTGATGTGGCTGAAAGCTGAGGACCCCCGGAATATGTCGAGGTCTTTCCTTTTCAGCCCAGATTTCGTAAGCTGGTGACATATCCGTGCCTCCGTTTCCTCATCTGTAAAATGAGGACAATAACAGCATCTACCTTAGAGAATTGCTGTGAGAACACAGCAGATGAACACACATCAACCCTTTGAACAGGACCTGGCTCACAGCAAGTGTCCAAGCAATACAGCTGCTTTAATAATGATTATTATTCTGAAAACCTCTTACAGGGAATCCACTGGCAGTTTCAAAGGGGGTCCTCTGGGCCCGTCATTTCCTCTCACCACTCTTCTTTCCTCCAGCACATTCTCTTTCTCCTTGTCTCTTTTTTTTTTGAGACGGAGTCTCACTCTGTCACCCAGGCTGGAGTGCTGGAGTGCAGGAGTGCAGTGGCGCGATCTCAGCTCACTGCAAGCTCCGCCTCCCGGGTTCTCGCCATTCTCCTGCCTCAGCGTCTCTGAGTAGCTGGGATTACAGGCGCCCGCCACCACGCCTGGCTAATTTTTTATATTTTTAGTAGAGATGGGGTTTCACCGTGGTCTCGATCTCCTGACCTCGTGATCCGCCCCCCTCGGCCTCCTAAAGTGCTGGGATCACAAGCGTGAGCCACTGTGCCCAGCCTCCTTGTCTCTTTTTAACTGGGACTCCAGCTGCCCCTCCCCTAGGGCATCTAGATGCCCTTGTCCATCTCAGCTTTGGTGCCCAGGGAGGAGAAAAATAAAAAACCTTCCCCATGCAAGCAACCCAAAGGTCCATTGAAGGGTAGATGGATGAACAAAATGCACACACTAATACAATGAAATATTACTTAGCCTTAGAAGGGAAGGGAATTCTGACACATGCTAAACATGAATTAGCCTTGAGGACATTATATTAAGTGAATAAGCTCCCGGCACAAAAGGACAAATGCTGTGTGATTCCACTTACCTAGAGCTGTCAAATTCATAGAGACAGACAGGAGAGTGGGGATTGCCAGGAGGAGGCGGAGGGAGGATGAGAAGTTAGTGTTTAATGGGTTTGCAGTTTCAGTTTTGCAAGATGAAAGCGGTTCTGGAGATGGGTTGCACAACAGTGGGAATGTGCTTAACACTGTGGAACTGTACTCTTCAGAAGTGGCTAATGGTCAATTTCATGTTTTGTGTATTTTACAACAAATACAAATAAAATGAAAAAAAAAAGAACAAAACAAACGTCCCCAGCAGATGCAAACCCTTGACTGTCAGCAAAGGGCCACAGTGCTCCTCGGAGCTTTATATGCATGTATTTGGGGGTTCTGGGCTGGATGCTGCCAGGCACAGGCACAGACACTCCCAGTCTCCTCTGGGCAGCCTCTGGCCGCGGACCTGCTCTAAGGGGAATGAGGACACACTGACGTTTGCAGGGGGCAAAGGAGGGCCCTGTGCAGGTAGGTCTGGAAATCTGGCTGAAGCTACTCCTCACAAGGAGGGGGATGGGGACGGGAAGGCAAGGGTGACGGGGAGGGGCTGGGAGGGGAGGGGCTGGGAGAGAGCCGGCCTCTCCGGCTGTGCTCCAGGGAGCAGCAGTGTGAGGTGGAGCCTGTTCCAACCCTTTTTAGGGTTTGCCTGGGACAGAGGGGTTCCCAGAACCTGGGACTTGTGATGCAGTATCCAGAGGAGTCCCAGGCAAACAGGGACAAGTTGGTCATTTTCCTCGCTCAAGGCCACAGCACTTTTCCCAGACAGCGGTGACTTGAAACCGGTTCCCACCCACCTCCCTTCACCGTTCCCCCCTCTCCCACCCCCACCCCGAGGGGAATTCCAATGTGAGAAGCTTGGGGTGGGTGAGGGGGAGTGAGCTGCGTTTCCTAATTCCTGCTGTCTTGAGAACAGCCTCTGTGGTCCTGGTTCAGCCTGTGCCTGGGCCATTCACTTCCTAATATGGTCCTTTTACATCTACTCGCTTCTGCAACTTTAATAAACTTAGCCTTGCTCATTAAAAATATGGATAATTGTTCGGTGAAAAAATAAGCATCCCGGGACACCAGCGACAGCTCCCATGCCAGCAGCCCCCAGTGGCAGGGCCCAGAGAAGGGGCGAAGGAAACCGTGATCATCAGGAGGCAGCTTTGAAACTGATGAGATAAAAGGGAGTCCTGGGACAATGAAGCTTGAAGGGCAGAAAAAGGGTTCGGGGAGGATGGGGTAGGAGGAGCGGCAAGAAGGAGCAAAGGGGAGGGGAAGAAGGTCCAGGGTCCTGGGTGTCACTGTGGCTGGGGCTCCCCGCAGGAGCTCAGAGCAAGTCCAGGAATTGGGGGTGCACCCCTGAGCAGGGAGTCTCTTCCTTCACCACCTGCTCCCGCTGGAGCTCAGAGCTGGGGCTCAACACCCCACCTCCCCCAGGGGACACAGGAATATGGGACATGCTTGGCTGGGGAAATGGAGCCAGTTTCTTGATCAAGACAGGACCTTCCATGTGTGCGGGGCACACAGGCTGCATCCTCAAGGAAGGAAGGCCCTTGCCCTGCCCGTGCTCACCACGTGGTGAGGGGGCATAAAGAGTGAGCAAGGAAACCGATCAGGTGTTTCCCAATAGCCCTGCACGGGGATGAGCTACGTGCTTGCTGCGGTCGCTGGTGGAGGACACCCCTTTCTGAGGGGTGACATTTGAGCTGAGAACTGAAGGATGAACAGGTCCCTCTGAAGGAAGAGGCGAGACGCCCTACAGAGAAAGTGTTTCTTGGTCAAACACTGACAATTCACTCAGGGCTTAGGGTCCGGTCAGCACAGAGGCAGAAGAGCAAAAAGGAGAGAGAGGGAAAGGTCAGTGCCAAAGGTGCGCTAGGGTTCCGGCAGGACTGGCTGCGTGATTTGCAGAGCCTCTCAGGCAAACTTAGAAAGAATTTCAAGATGAGACGAGAGAGCAGTAAATCAAGCGTGGAGTCCCTCTGTGCAACTGCCCAGGTTGCTTGTCCAGGAAGCTGCCTCTGGGTGCAGACCCTGCAGAACCTCACAAGCTCAGGAATGTGGATTTCATTTTAAGGACAAGGGGAGCCCTTGCAGGGACTGAGAAGGCAGGGTCAGGTCCTGACCAGGCCCTTCTGGGTAAAAGGACGCTTATGGGTAAAAGAAGGCAGAAAGCAGGCAGGAGAGGGTGAGCTCTCTGGAATCTATGGCCTTTTCAGGGGGTCCAGCATGGCGACTTTGACCCTAATGGTATGCCCTTGTGAATCTGCAGTTGTGGATTCTGTAGCCATGCTCAAGGGTGTTTAAGGAAGGAGCCCTTCTAGACAGCACCTGTGGGACCAGGGCCCCACAGGACACACCGTGGGAAACCCTAACTTGGTGTAACAGTACTAAGAACCCCCATAAAGAACGTGCCATACAGGGAGAAACCAAGGCCCACAGAGGGGCCAGAGGTCACCCAAAGGCACCCTGCAAGTGTTTGACAGAGGCAGGAGCTGGGTGGCAGCCTTGGGATTCCCCACATGGTATACTTCACTGAGTCCAGGGCCAATACCCACGGAGCATGTGCAGGAACAGGGCCTGGAAACTGGCCAGGTGGCCCCAAATGTCACACTATATAGGCCACACGCTCAAATGGGGGCAGGGAGGCGGTGATAACATGTGAGCATCAGGACTTCTGAGAACAAACAGATGCCGTTCAGAAAGAGGCTCCAGCCCGCTGCTTCTGCGCGAGCTTGGGTGTGTAATTTAAATCTTATTAAATAATGAATCTGAATCTGGGTCAGTGGTAATTTATAGATTACCTTCATTAACTGGATAAAAATAATCACCAACTCAACAGTGAGTCATAACAGCAATTAAAAAAGAAGCTACAGCTTAGCACTAGTTGGGGTGTGAGGACATGTCTCCAATTATTTCCCAAAGATTCTGGAGATTGGCAAAAATCAACATGAATTCAGCTGGAGACAACTCCCTTTTTTCCCCTTTAACTTTTAAGCCCTTCAGGAGAAATGTAACCCATATGTTTCAGATTTGTTTACATTTAAACCATCAAAACAGTGTTTGTAAGAAACATTTGATGTCCAGGAACCCTTTCTCCTTTCTTTTTTAAGGCCTTTGGTCTTTGAACCAGGAAGTTGTCTTGTGCCAAGATGAAATGAGGCTGCCCCCGGTGGGAACACTGAACGGGTGCCCTCTCCCACCTTCTCATCTGCTCTCTGGCCATGGAAGTCTGTGGGATACGAGGGGATCTTCTCAACCCTTGGGACTCTCCAGAGGACGAGAAGACAGCCCTAAGGATCTGGCCTTGCCAGCAGTGATCCGCTAGGCTCATGTCCCACATGAAATAACAGCAGCTTGAGATTATTGAGCACCTACTATGTGCCAGGCCCAGGTCTGAGATATTATCAACAACTCAGTGAGGTAGTGCTTTTAATATCCCCATTTTATAGATTGGAAAACGGAGGCCAATAGAAATGAAGGAGATTGCCCATGAGTACAAAGTGGAGTGCAGCTGGGTTTGCAGGTAGCATTTTAGATAAGGGATCTGAAGCTCAGAGAGTTTATTAAAACTGCCAAATGGGTTGGAATAAAGGACGGGAAAGATTTCGGAAGATCTTAATTGCGATACACACATATGATGGCTTAATGTTACTGCAGCAATAAGGAGTACTGGCTACTCCTCCGTCTCTTGTGGGCCTCCCTCCTTCCCGCTCCCTTCTCCTTTCGCTTCCTTTTTCCTCCCTTTCCCCCTCCCTCCTTCCCATATGTACGGATTTAAATCGCTTCCCTGTGACTTTTTTGTGTGTTTTCTCTCAATAGAAACGTGGTATTTATTTTTGCATAATTGTAATTCTGCACATACAATTTTCTGTACCTCTTTTAGCCACTTAATGTTATTACCAAGAATGTTTCCGTATTACCAAAAAACATTTCTTTTTCTTGAGATGAAGTTTCGCTCTTGCTCCCCATGCTGGAGTGCAGTGGGGCGATCTTGGCTCACTGCAAACTCTGCCTCCCAGGTTCAAGTAATTCTCCTGCCTCAGCCTCCCAAGTAGCCGAGATTACAGGTGCCTGCCACCACATTCGGCTAATTTTGTATTTTTAGTAGAGACAGGGTTTCACCATGTTGGCCAGGCTGATCTCAAAGTCCTCACCTCAAGTGATCCGCCTGCCTCGGCCTCCCAAAGTGCTGGGATAACAGGAGTGAGCCTCCCCATCGGGCAAAGATGTTTTCTAAATGTCCCTTCAGTGGGTGCACGTGATTCCCTTGCACCATAAGGTCAGTGACCCACCCTCGGGGTGAGCATTGGGTGGTTTCCATGTTTTTATTGTTGTGCTGGAACCTGATGGCCCAAAAACCTCACTGTGCACAGAACCAAATGGAGAATGTGCTTTGACCTCAGTTTCAATTCTAACTCAGGATCTCTGGGGACGCATTCTAGGTTGATTAAAAAAAAAAAAGAAGTAGCTAACATTCATGGAGTACTTACCAGGTGGCAGGCTGCCAGCTGAGTCCGCGTAGTTACTACCTTGTTTAATCTTCACCACGACAGCACACAAGTATGGCTACGGTCCCATTTCTCACATGGGAAGACTGAGACTGAGGGGTAGAAGTAACCTGCCTAAGTGCAAGCCAAATTGCCCCAAATTGCCGAAGCTGGTATGTGGAGGTGGGCATGCTATATTTATTTCCTGGAGTGGCCATAACAAATCTGGTGGCTTGGAAAAAAAAATTGTTTTCTCGCAGTTCTGGAGGACAGAAGTTGGAAATCAAAATGTCAACAGGACTGATTTCTGCCAGAGGCAGTGAGAGAGAGTCTGATCTATGTTTCCCCCAAGCCACTGCTGGCTGCTGGCTTCCCTGACTTACAGACACATTGCTCCAGCCTCTGCCTCTGTGGCCCCGCAGTCTTTTCCTCATGGCTCTCTGCTTCTTCTCCTTTTCCATCTCTTATAATGACACTCGCCATTGGACTCACGGCCACCACACTCCAAGACGATCTCACTCAAGAACCTTGCCATTTGCAAAGATTCTTGTTCCAAACGGGCTCACATTCTGAGGTTTGGGGTGGTCGTCCCTCTTGGGGGCACCCTTCAACCCACTGCAGATGCATGGTTTCAAAGTGGGCTTCTTGGAGGAGGGAGCAGTCTAGCCATAACCTGGAGGGTGAGAAGGGTCGGTCCTGGGAAGACGAGGGGAGACATTCTGGGCAGAGGGCCTGGTGTGATCTTGCTGTCCCCCCTCTTCCCTTGCTCAGTGTCTGGACAAACAGCAGCAGCAGCAGCCCCGCCCTTAGGTGGCCACTCTCAGCTCTGACAGTGACACTGAAGACCAGTGGGCAGATGAGCATGCTGTGGCCACCACCCAGTCAGGCAGCTCGGAGTGCTATCAGTCTGAATTGGGACCATTGTCCTGGGGTAGGGGGATGCTTGGGTTCCAAGAGCAAACCAGGACAAACATCCCTAAGTGGGGAGCCTAGCCTGGCGACAACCCCATCCTGTCCTTCAGAGCTCAGAGGGTCCCTGTGCTCTATCTACAAACTCTCAACAAGGACATCATTTCGGCCAGGCATGGTGGCTCACACCTGTAGTCCCAGCACTTTGGGAGGCCAAGGTGGGCAGATCACTTGAGGCCAGGTAACATTTGAGCAGAAACTGGAAGGAAGAAAAGAAAGGAGGGAGGGAGCAAGGGAGGAGACAAGGAGGAAGTTCTAACCCAGTATTTTTCTTTTCTTTTCTTTTCTTTTCTTTTCTTTTCTTTTCTTTTCTTTTCTTTTTTCTTTTCTTTTCTTTTCTTTTCTTTTCTTTTCTTTTCTTTTCTTGAGATAGAGTCTTGCTCTGTCACCCAGGCTGGAGTGTGGTGGCACCATCTCGGCTCACTGCAACCTCCTCCTCCCAGGTTCAAGCAATTCTCCTGCCTCAGCCTCCCGAGTAGCTGGGATTACAGGTGCCTGCTGCCACGCCCAGCTAATTTTTGTATTTTTTTTTTTTTTTTTAGTAGAGATGGGATTTCACTATGTTGACCAGGCTGGTCTCAAACTCCTGACCTCAAGTGATCCACTGGTCTCGGCCTCCCAAAATGCTGGAATTACAGGCGTGAGCCACCACGCCCAGCCCTAACCCAGTAGTTTTCAACTGGATGACATTGCCCTCCAGGGGACATTTGCCAATGACTGGAGACATTTTTGTTGTCACAACTAGGGCCCCCAGTAGTGAGAAATGTTGCTGGCAACTAGTGGATAGAGTCCAGGGATGCTGCTAAACACGCCACACAAGACATACCCCTATAACAAAAAGCTGTCCAGCCCAAAATGTCACTAGTGCTGAGGCCGGCAAGGCCAGCTCCAACTTCCATTTTTTTTCTATGCCTATATATTTTTTAGTAACGAAAATGATGTCTTACCATACATTATAATTTGTAACCTGCAATGATATATTGGAATTGTATGTATCAAAAAAGCATATTGATTTTATAACTCTTTAAAAACTGCATCACAGTCCAGGATATGCAATACTATATAGTAGAATTTACTGATTTACTATTGATGGGCTTTTAGGTTAATTCCAATTTTTCACTGTTGAAAAAAACCCTGGCCAGGCACAGTGGCTCATGCCTGTAATCCCAGCACTTTGGGAGACCAAGGTGGATGGATCGCTTGAGCCCAGAAGTTTGAGACCAGCCTGGGAAACATGGCAAAACCCTGTCTCTACAAAAAAAACAAAAACGAAAACTTAACTGAGCATGGTGGCACATGCCTTGGCTCCAGCTACCTTGGAGGCTGAGATGGGAGGATCGCTTGAGCCCGGGAGGCAGAGGTTGGGGTGAGCTGTGATCATGCCATTGCACTCCAGCCTGGGTGGCAGAGTGAGACCTCGTCTCAAAAACAAAATCAAAAAACAACCCTCTGATACACAGCCTCATCCCAAATCTGCTTACCCATCCATAACTCTTTCCCTAAGATCAATTCCTATAGAGACGATTGTTGGGTTGAGGGGAAGCAGGGCTTGAAGGCTGTCACTGCAAACCGAGCAAGGCTGTAGTGTAGACCCCAGGCAGCCTGGGTTTGTATTTACCACATACTTGACCTTGGGCAGGTTACTTTATTATGCCTTAGTGGCCTTGTCTGTGAAATGGACTTAAAGATAGTTCCTACCTCTTAACGGTGGTTTGGAGGCCTAGCGAAAGAATGTAAGGCCCACAACACAGTGACCAGTGCCCAGCCTGGGTGTTGCTCTGCAGAGAGCCCCCTGGCTCCACCTTACCCCCACTTTACACATTCAAAACAGTGAGGATCAAGGCGGCCCTTTTCCCTCCGTAGCTGCCACAGCAGGAGTTATTGACCTCTTTCATCTTTGCCAATCAGATCACCAAAACCGATATCACATTTTAAAAACTGATAATGTACCACGGGGTCCCCACCAGGCATGTGAATAAAGAGGTAATTTGACAGGTGGCAAGGTGAGGTGGGGGGAGTTAGTGCAGGAGCAACTGTGTAATAGGCACTCCTGTCTGGAGTATCTGTATCTCCTCCAAGTAAATGCCTAAAAAAGCATCATCTGTCAAAAATCCAGAGTCTAACGTGATCACATCCACTGGTTACATGGTTAAGATACACAGCATGCTATCTCTCAGTCACTGAGGGGCAAATAGGTTTATGAGCCGATCTGCTCAACTGTGCATTGTAACATTTGTGGCTGCCTATTTTAGTCAAAGCAATGAGTTTTTCTTGGGAGTGTAAAAGTAGACCTATTGAATAAACAAACTGAGATTCTTGCCTCACCTCATATGGCAAAATGTATTCCTGGTGGACCAAAGATTAAAATGTTAAATAAGCAAGTAAATAAACAATGTAAATAGTGAAACTAAAGGGAATAGAAAAATAAGTATGAATGAATATTTTATAATCTTGGGGATAAAAAGAGTCTCGAAGCATGGTACTAAGAACTAAAACCATAAAAAACATTTTTAATTACCTAAAAATTAAACTCTGAATAGCAAATAAAAAATTATAAGCAAGTTGAAAAGTAACTAAATTGGGGAAATATGAAAAAGGTGACAAACATATCGTGTAGAGCCTTAATGTGTAAAGAGTAATTGCTAATCAATGACAGAAAGTCAAATATACTAATAGGATGTAAACAAGCAAATACCTAAACAAGAAATACAAACAACAAAGGTACATGAAAATATAACCACTTCAACTAATTCAGTGCCTATCACATTGTAGATGTTCGGTAAAATAGTTGTTTGTATGTGAATCTGTCCTGAGTCACAGAATACAAGCTCACTGAGCCCTTATCTGGAGATCCAGAGAGTTAGGACAAGCACAAAGCTCAGCTCTGTTCCCAGGCCTGTAGAAAGTCACTGCAGCAGCCACTGAAGAAGTCCTTGCCACTTAACTAGCTGTGTGACTTTGGCAAGTTCCTTAACTTCTCTTTGCCTAAGAAGTTGAGTAAATGAGAATAAACAAGGATAGTAATAATGCCTACCTCATAAGACTGTTGCAAAGATCAGCAAGTTAATACACGTAAAGTACTTAGAATAGTGCCTAGCTCATCAAAACGACTCAATTGCAAAGTTCAGAAATAAAGCTAACTGGGAAGCAAGGAAACACCCATCCATTCATTTATCCGTTCATTCAACAGTTAGTCAGTGCCTAGTGTGTGCCAGGTATTAGCATGGCCATGATGGATGCTCATGCCACAATAAGACAGAAACTGAAGCAATCACAGTAAATGAGAAACGATCTCTGATAGGGAAAACACCTTGTCGGTGAAGGAACCCCAGACTGGGTGCCTGACCTAGTCCCTCCTCGGGGGAAACGTTCAGGAGAAGGAGCTTTTAGAACTGAGCCCTGAAAGTTAAGTAGGTGTTTTCCAAGAGAAGAATGTTCCAGGCATAGAAAGCAGTCAAGCAAACTCTCAGATGTGCAAGAGAATGCAAAGCAATTTCAGTCCATATCTTCTCACAGTGTAGCCCTGTCATTAAGGGAGTGGGTTTGGAGTCCGACTGTCCAAAGTACATCCAGGCTCTACCAACTTTCCTATGTGGTGTGTGTGTATGTGTGTGTGTGACCACAGAATCTTGCTTGATTTTTCTCTGTCTCAGTATTCTCACCTGTAAAATGGGGATAAAAGTGGTTTGTCCCCTGGGAGTTGAGAGGTTTGCTGATTTCAGACATGTGACACACTTATCATGGGGTTGGCGTGTCAGGAAAGCACCCGGACAGGCCACTAGGCTGGAAAGAAGACCTTTGGAGGACATTTTAAATCAGGCATAAACTGACTCCTAAAGGCCACTGCTCATGAGTGAGGAATTTCCACAGCCAGAAGCTGGCCTTCTCAAATCACCCTCAGGATGATTCTAATTCAAGGTTTCTCAGCTACCTCACTGTCGACATTGAGAGTCAGATTATTCTTTTCTTTTTTTTTTTTGAGACAGAGTCTCACTCTTGTTGCCCAGGCTAGAGTTCAATGGCACCATCTTTGCTCACTGCAACCTCCGCCTCCCGGGTTCAAGTGATTCTCCTCCCAAGTAGCTGAGATTACAGGTGCCTGCCACTAAGCCTGGCTAATTTTTATATTTTCAGTAGAGGCGTGGTTTCACCATGTTGGCCAGGCTAGTCTTGAACTCCTGACCTCAAGTGATCCACCCACCTCAGCCTCCCAAAGTGCTGGGATTATGGGCTTGAACCACCGTGCCCAGCTGAGCAGATTATTCTTTAATTTGAGGTAGGCTGGGGTTGTTTGTTCCAGGCACTGTAGGATGTTCAGCAGCATCCCTGGCTTTACTCCTAGCTGCCAGAATTGAGCGCACCACCACCACCACCAAGGACCCAGTTTTGATCACCAAAACTGTCTCCAGGCATTGCCAAATGCCCCCTGGGGGCAAAACCACCCCATTGGGAACCACTCCTCCAAGCCAGTGCAGAATCTTCTGGGAAAAGCCCGGCTTGGTAGAGTAGTCCCTTCTGCATCAGAAAGAAATGACTACAGTGGCGATCGACTGCTCACTGGATGTCCACAGGCCAAATTCAAGCCTTACATGTGTTTTGTTTGACCCCGGAGACATTTAACAATCTCCTTCAATGAGCTGACAATAGATTCTTAAAAATCAAGCCATTTCACATAAAAATCCAGCTTTCTGGCTTCTCTTGGAAAATGGGGATTCCTGGTAACACTGGACCTGCATTCCTCATGCAGCAGGAACGAGGTTGCGTCTGCTGCACTCAGGGGCACAGGCTTTCTGTTTGCCACAGTCCTCGGCACGCTCTACTATATGCGCCCTATATTTGAAGGACCAGAGTCACTTTCTTTCTATCTCATCCCATTTTCACATTTATACAACCTTGCTGGCGGCTGAACATGTTTGAATTGAGGTCTCCTGATCTAATGTGCTTGCCTGCACACACACACATTTGCACACATTACATATACACACACACACACAAGCATATAAATATATAAACACATACACACACACGCACATGCGTATACATATAACAACACATACGCACATATGCATACATGCAGACACATAAACACACATACACACACCTGCACACATGCACACACACATATATACATGTGCACACATGCATACATGCATGTACACACATATACATATACACACGTGAACACTACCTACACATATGCACACACACATATACACACAAACGAATATACACATACATACATACACACATGCATATGTGCACACACCTATGTGTATGGACATATCTATATGCACACACACATGCATGCACACAGACTCTCACGCCCACGCAGACTCCGTGGCTCACCTCCACCGTTCACTGCAGCCCAGGACACACAGCATCCCTGATGCACACACCTGGATGTCAGGCTCTGACCTTTGAAGTCACAACTCCCACCATGGGGGCTCTTTGCATGTCATGCTGGATTGATGGATGGGACAGCTCAGCTCTCAGAAACCACCGCGTGTGTTTATTATGGCAATGAGTGTGGGCCGGGCCTGCTTCTGGCTTGTGTAAGTGTCAACTGGTGACAACATGTGCTCTACAGAAGGCAGATGTCAAGGGGCTGGGGGCAGTGGAGTCACCACCCGCACTGTGGAGACCACCCAGAGGCAGCACTCACATTGGCCCTGGCTTCCCTGGCCTTTGGCGAGAAAACTAAAGGATAGAGAGGGAGACACGGTGCCACCAGGACAGGCCTGCCACAAAGGCTGCAGCCCACCGTGAGCCAGGCCAGGAGCAGCCAGACATTGCCGCCTGAGAGCTGCTTCTGCCTGGAAGACTCCACCGGCTCTGGGCAATAATTCAGTTCCGTTCTCTCCAGAAGATTCCCAGGCCCGGCTCCTGTCCCCCTTGAGGCCACATGTTCAATCAGAAGGACAGTTCCTCATCTCTGCTTGAATAGTAGTGACAATGTACTGAGGTCTGACAGGTACCAGGCACCTTCTGTTCACTTCAAGTACATGATCTTGAGTTTTCACCACAACCTATGAAGAAGGTGACTTATTATCCTGATTTTCTTGAAGCTTAAAGAGTTGTCATAACTAGGATTTATTGAACACTTAGTATGTGCTGAGCACAATATTAAGCACTTAGCAGACATCATATCAATTCATCTTTTCTATAACCTTTTGAAAGATGATCTGTTATTATTCCCACTTTATTTTTTCTACTTATTATTTTGTTTTGTTTTGCTTTGTTTTTTGAGGCAGAGTCTCGCTCTGTCGCCCAGGCTGGAGTGTAGTGATGTCATCTCATCTCACTGCAACCTCCCCTCCCGATGTCAAGCGACTCTCATGCCTCAGCCTCCTGAGTAGCTGGGACTGCAGACGTGCACCACCACGCCTGGATAATTTTTGTATTTTTAGTAGAGATGGGGTTTCATCATGTTGGCCAGGCTGGTCTCTAACTTCTGGCCTCAAGTGATCCACCTGTCTCAGCCTGCCAAAGTTCTGGGATTACAGGTGTGAGCTATGGCGCCCAGCCTTATTCGTACTTTATAGTCAAAGAAATTGAGCAATGATCTCAGATTATCTCTCTTTTTGTTGTTCTTTGTTTTGTTGAGACAGGGCCTCACTCTATCACCCAGGCTGGAGTGCAATGGTGTGATCATGGCTCATTGCAGCCTCAGACTCCTGGGGTCAAGGAATCCTCCTGCCTCAGCCTCCCAAATAGCTGAGACGACTGGTGTGCAACAACATGTCCGGCTAATTTTTAAAATTTTTGTAGAGACCGGGGTCACCCAGGCTGGTCTCGAACTCCTGGCCTTAAGCAATCCTCCCACCTTGGCCTCTTAAAGTGCTGGGATTACAGGTGTGAGCCACTGCACCTGACCAGATGATCTCTTTCTTTTTATCTCCCCTTCATTTCCCCTTCTTTTCTTCCTCCTCTTCCTTATTCTCTTCCTCTTCCTCTTCCTTATTGTCTTTCTCCTCCTCCTCTTTCTCTTCCTCTTCCTCTTCCCCATCACCACATGAAGGCTGAGACTCATGGAGCCTTCCATATAATAAGCACTGTGTCATATAGAAGATGGTGCCAAATACTTGACTGGTACCATCTCAATTAATCCTCCCAACAGCCCTGTGAGGCAGATGCTCTTGTCACCTAATTCTTAGATGAAGGAACCAAGGCTCAGCATCACACTTGGAAACCCCCGTTCCAGCTGGGACTCAGGGGTCAGTGGAGACTGCGTGTGTCACTAGCCTCAGGAGCTGTGGGGTTCCCAAAAAGCATGATCAACACAGCATCCTCTGGACCCAATCTAACCCCAGGCACCCCCTCAACCAACGCCCAAAGACCAGGAGCACCTAGGAAGAGTGCAGAGGGGTGCTGAAGCAGGCAACAGGCCTGCAGGAGGCATCTCCACTGCAACTTAGACCAGGATTTCAGGAGCCTCTCCTGGGAAATCACCAGGGGTCTCCTTAAAAGGTGCTAAACCTTACATTGCAACTTCTAGAGTCTGTGAATTTGGCCTTGGAGAATGGCCATGGTTGCAGAAAGACCGGATACCGAGCACTCTAGAGAAATAAATAGAAACAACAAAAAACACAATGACATTTGTTATTTTAACACCATGGGGCATTTTTCAGGTTCCAGAGCGTTGGGAAGACCTATACATTGCCAGAAGCCACAAACTGCCTTCCACATTCCACTCTGAGGATTTAGCTGGGATGGATCTGGCCAGAGCTGGGGGGCTGTATATGTGCCTCTCCTTTGGCCTAACCCAGATCTTTCCAAGAGGCAGGATATAGTAACCAGACTCTGGAGTCAGCCAGATGAGGGCGTAAACCTAAGCTTCCCCATCGACTTCCTAGTGGTGTGCACTTGGCAAATTATTTAGCCTCTGGAAGCTTACGTATCCCCAGGTGTAAAATGGAGCATAGCATGGTCATGAAGATGCAGTGAGCCGAAGATGTCACTCAGCCCAGTGTCTGACACAGGAGACGGCTGATCATTGTTGGTCACTGTTCATGCTGGCTGAGATTTCTCTCTGTCCACCCCTTTCCTGGACTAAGAGGTCCCTGGTAGCATTCACAATTGGTTATAAGACATTTATGTTATTTCAAAGATGGGTATTTTCCATTTCCCACTTCCTACCTCTTTCCTTCAAATCTGCAGCTTTTGCAAAAACTCAATATTATTATAATGAACATTGCCAACTAGAGTTTTAGGACCTAAAAAAACCAAACTAAGTGAACGTGAGCAAAGGAGGGAAACTTCTCCATGAAAGATAGAACTGTTCAGAGAACATTTTGGAAGCTTAACTTTATTCCTAATTGAGGCAGAATTTTCTCAGCTTTGCAGATATGTATCAAATAATTATAGCTCAACTGCTATAATTCAGCACCTGGGCTATGGTGAAATTATTTTTTAATGCATCACTTGAGCTGTTTGATGTTTGATTTATGCCTGGATGTCAAGGCACTAAACAGAGATCTAACACTCCGTCCCTAAGGGAGCTGCTATTGCCAAGTTGAGGGGGGTTGGTGTGTTAGAGGCTAGAGATTGCTTACCAGTGGCATGACCAACCACATCAACTATCCTAGTTGCCTGGAACCAAGGAGTTTCCTGGGATGCAGGACTTTCAGTACTGAAACTAGGGAAGTTCCAGGTAAACCACATTGAATCTGTCACCCAACTTACCAAATATGTAGTCTGGTCTTTTTCGAAACAAGCAAAACCATATTTTAATCAGGGCAACAATGCACCCTACTAAAAAGCTGGATTTCCCAGCTTATCTTGCTGCTAGAAATGGTCATGTGATACAGTTCTGGCCAGAGATATGAGCAGATGTCCCAAACAGGGCTTCTGAGGAAGCTCTTTAAAGGGGAATAATTCAGCAGGTGCCTGTCCTCTTTGACCTTCCACTTCCTTGTGTTCTCACCTAGAATGAGGGTATGAGGACTGGAGCTGCTGCTGCCATCTTGGGACGATGAGGTGACCTTGAGTGTGGGTACTGTGCCTCTAGGATAGCAGGACAGAAAGCAAGGAGCTCAGGTCCTTGATAATACTAAGAAGCCACCTTCCAGTCCTGGCCTTTTCCTTTTACGTAATTTCTTTAAGCCACTCTTTTACAGGCTTCTATTCACGGCAGCCAAATCTGTAAAGTGACTAACTATCCTGGTTTGCCTGGGATTGTCCCAGTTTTAGCACCGAAACCCCTCAACCCCTGGCAAACCAGGACAGTTGGTCACCCCAGAATGCGATTCCTAACACATACAGTGAGGATTTGAGGACTGGGTGGATTCATGTGGGAGGAAGTTTCTAAGGAAAAGCTGATCCTGATGAGGCCCATGGATGTGACAGGATGGGATGCCAACTCTCCTGCCCTCACCAAAGGGGCTACAGGCCAGGCCATAGAGAACACACATTGCTCTGTGCTGGCATAAAAATAAACATCATGAGCAAGTGCAGCCCCTGACAGATAGATGGCACTTACTCAGCACAAAGCACCTGGAAAGCAGGGTGCAAGACCGTCAGTCTCCTTCCCTCCCTGAATAAATGGTTTTCGAACACCTGCTACGTGCCACGCATGGTGCTTAGCTCTGGAAACAGAGTGGGATGTGAAAAAATCAATGCTTCTTACCCTTCTTGGGGAGACAGACAATGAAATATCGATAAGTAAACCTATACATAATTGCAACTAGAGTAATGGTCGTAAAGAGAAAGATGTAGAGGTATGTGGAGGAAGCAGGGGATCAGGGCACCCGCTTAGATGAGAACAGGGAAGACTCTTCTCTACCTAATGAGTGAGTAGAGATTGAAGAGCATGAGTCAGTCTGAACAGTGCTCCAAGCAGAGGGACTGGCATAGGCAGAGGCCTGGAGGCCAGAAAGGGCTCTGGAGTTGCAGACACAGGAAGGAACCGTGGCTGACACTAGTGAGGGAGAGGACAGGGAGAGATGAGCTTGGAGAGGGAAGAGGCCACATCCTGCCAACTTGGAGGTCTGATTTTCAGTTCCCCACTTGTCAGCTGTGTGACCATCAGTAGTGAGTTAACCACGCTGAACCTCAATTTTCTCACCTGTAAAATGAGATTATCATGGGGTGGTTTGAGGTGAAGAAACTAAAATACAAAGTACATGAGCCATAGAGAAAATGGTAGCTATTGTTACTGTCTATCCCCAAAAGGGAACAGTTTTCTCAGAGGAATGCTATTCAGTCAATGATACAGAGGAATAAAATGAACACGGCCTTGCCAAAGCAAGACTTCCTACAGGGAGCCTCCTGGAAGCTGAGCTCATCTTTACGGTCCTGGCAAGGGCCTCCCCCAGTTCTTTCCACCCTGCTCTGCCCCCAAGTCGTGGAGGCAACCCCTGAACAGATAATCATAGCTGTGAACACAAAGGAAGACCTATACCTCCCTTTCTCTTTATTTCTGGAATATTCCCCATCCCCTACAATTAGCCTCCCTGGCAGTAAATGGGTGGAGTCTCTGCCAATTGTCAAATGGACACTGGGAAAGGCAAGGTTGGGGCCAGGATGTCCTTTTGATGACAACTCTGCTGGCTTAGGGGTCACAGGATCCTTAGGGGTCACTTTCCCAGCTTGAAATCTCTGTGGCCCATGGCTCCTTTGCCTGAGTTTTGCTCAGGCCTGCTGGGCTCGTTCCACCCACTCAGACTGGCAGGCTGCTGTCTGCTCATGCTACTAGCCCAGATGCCACACAAGCCAGGCATGGAGTGGTGAGGGGTGTGTGAATGAGCATGGAGTCCGGTCAGGCATGCTTGCTGCAGCCAGGCAGGTGCTCCAGGCACCAGCTCCCTGCAAGGCTGCAGCTGGACCAGGCATACTGCAAGCAGCTTCCACTGTGGGCACTGGGGAACATGGTGGCGCCTGGAAACTTGGAGACGCCAGGAACCATAGAGACTCAAAGACAGTGTCACAGCCCTGGCTTGAGTAGTTCCTATGTCTGGGATCCCCAAAGAGCCACAGCTCTTTTCTTTTTCTCATTGCCTGCAACGTGGCAAGTGGGGGGCATGTTTCAGTCCTGTTTGTGTTACAGATTTTTCAGTCCTGCCATTCATCAGGTCCCAAGTGCTTATCCCACATCCAGGGAGAATGAGGTATGTGGACAACTGGAGAGTGAGCAAAGCAGAGAGGAGCTTCACTAAGTGACAGAACAGCAGCTCTCAGGAGACCCAAAGTGGGTAGCTCCTATCCTCAGGCAGGTTGTCCTGATGTGTGTCCAGCTCTCAGCGGAGAGGAGACCCACAGTGGGAAGCTCCTTTCCACAGGCAGGTGTTCTGACAGGTCAACAAGACCCATCCAGAGCGGGTAGCTCCTTCCAGCAGCTGGTAGTCCCAAGTCTCTCTGAGTCTGGATGAGTCTGGGGTTTTTATGGGCTCAGAGGGAAGGAAGTGCATGCTGATTGGTCCATAGGTAGCCATGGGCAGGCCTGGAAAAGCACCATAAGTTTTCTATCCAGACCATGGACTCCATCTGGAGCTGGCAGCTTGGCCCCCAGGCTTCAGGCAGTCCCTGGCTTGGAGGTTTCACTGGGACCCACCCCTTTCCACCCAGGAATGTGTCTGCCTCTTGCCATCAACATGCCATCCACAACACCCAGGCTGTTTGCACTGAGGGGTGCCTTCAGGCCTATGCCGAGCTGCCCTCAGCCCCACACCAGCCTCCCTTCTGTGCTCATCAACACCCAAAGTCTGGAGGGGGCCGAGGTGGCATGAGGGGCTGGCATGTCAGCACCACCCCAAGTGTGTGTGCACCTGGCTGGGTTGTAACAGCACTCAGGCTCGGCCACAACTTTGCTCTGAAATAGGAGTGGCCACTAGGAGCAGGGAGACACCAGGGAGTAACAGCAGCACTTCCGAGCCTGCGGGGGCAGGGGCGAAGGCGGGGTCATGGCAGGGTGCTTCACAGGTCCCCAAGAGCACAGGAATGCCTGGGTCTGGAGCTATGGTTGGGAAGCTGCAATTGCGCCTGGGAACATGCGGCTTCCACACTGCCAACACGGTAGTGAGTGGGGCTCCCACCTATTCCCGGCTGCTGTTGGCTCCATGGATCACGCCGCCCCAGCTGTACCTCCCTTGCTGCAGCTGGCATCCCCACAGTGACTGCTCCAGACAGGCCATGGCTGTCATCAGCTCTAATACTCAAGCCAGCCCTGCCCTGCACAGGACCCGCTAGTTTTCCCGGACACAGGATGGCAGCAGCCCAGCTTCTCTGCAGAAACAGCTCAAGCAGCAGCAAGAGCTCACAGCCTCACTCTAGCGTTTTTCTTGTAGTCTCTACTGGACCAAGGGCAACCATGAAAAGTTTCTGAAATAAATTATAAGCCCAAACCTCTCTCACTTTTTCTCCATACAGGACTTTATGAAACCTCTCTAAATGTGCCTGGCTTGCCTTTGCATCTCAGAGTCTGGATTTTGCTTTCTGTGGAAGGAGAAGCCTAGATGGAGATCTCGCTTTGGTAGTTACTCAACCCCAATGACTCCACGACTCTCAGAGCCCATGCTCAGCTGGACCCCTCACTATCCTGACTCTGCATGCCTCTGCCTCCTCCTCCAGACACCTGTCCCTGGCTTTTCTCTTTATTCCATCGTGTCTGCCTCTGAACTCCTGCACATGGCTTTTGTCCTAGGCTGGGTTCCCCAGAAGCAGAACCTGACACCAAGACTCACAGGCAAGTGATCTATTAAGGACACTTAATAGATCTCTCAGGGGAGACCCCTGGGAAGTGAGGGCAGCAGGCCAGGAGTGAGAAGAAGCCAAGCAAAGGTGAGACTCCAGGCAGCCCAGGGAGAGTGGCTGCAGCCTGACCCCTCAGGGAACTCTGGGCCATAATTCACACCAGGGAGCTTTCCTGACCAGGCGCCAGGAGTCAAGCTCTCCTAAGCCCTACCAGTTATTTTCTGGGTAAGGACCACCCTGAGGGTATAGACTCCCAGGTACTTCTGGATCTCAGGACCTGCCCCATGTAGTTCTGATAGCCTGAATTAGTTCTCCAAAGACTAGTCATTGGAAAGAGAAGCGCAGAGGCAGTGATGCAGGACAGGTGAGCCCTAAATTGAGGCTTAGCCCGCCAGGATTCTTGGCTTCAGCCAGGAAAGTATTCAATGGTGAGCCAGTGGTAGGGTAGAAGAAAACAGCTTTATTGAAGCAGCAGTGTTACAGCTCTGTGCCTGCTCCTGTAGAACAGGGCTACTCCATAGACAGAGAGTAGCATCTCAAGGCAGTTCTAAAGTCAGATTCATACCTACTTTTAATTGCATGTAGATTAAGGGGTGGTTTATACAGACATTTCTAGGAAAAGGATAATAACTTCTGGGTCATTGGGTCATTGCCATGAAAAGAGGCAGTAAATCCCAAGTGTTGCCATGGCAAAGGTAAACTGATGTGGTGCACTGGTGGGCGTGTCTCACAGAAAGCTGCTTCCACCCCCATCTTTGTTTTAGCCAGTCCTCAATTCAGTCTGGTGTCCAGCCCTGTCTCTGGAGTCCAGTCCAGCCTCCTACCTCAGTGGAAGCATGTGGAAACAGTAAAAGGGATCTGCAGGGATCTGGGTGGAGCACCACTCCCCTCCGGCTTCCTCCCACCTGGACATTTCGTGAGTGAATATTTGCCCTCATCTCATGCAGATTGCAGGCTGTGAGCTCCATGCTTACATCAGACCATTTTATCTTCTCCATTCCAGAGCTCAGCTGACCCTCAGTCAGTAGTGAATGAGGAAATACATTTGTCAGAGAGGGTGCTCCTGAGACCTGGGACTGGCTGGGGTCAAGGGCCCATGTTTTCGCTGGTGCTCCTAGCCCAGGCCTGCCTTATTCCGACTGAGCTCTCCTCCCCACCTTCCCATTCTTTACGTGTTTCACAGCTGGACCATGAGGGCTGTGGGAGAGCACCAGTGAGGGAGGAGGCAGGACTTTACTCCGGACCAGATTGGAGACTGGCTGAAACAGGGAAAAGGCAAAAGCCCCTCTCCATAAGACACGCCCACCAGTGCCATGTCAGTTTACCATTGCTATAGCAACACCTGGAAGTTACCGCCTCTTTTGATGGCAACAACCCAGAAGTGACCACCTTTTTCTAGAAATTTCTGCAGAAACTGCCCCTTAATGTGCATTTAATTAAAAGTGGATATAACTGTAACTGCAGAACTGCCCCTGAGCTCCCCACACACTGCCTAGGGGGTAGCCCTGCTCTGCAGGGGCAGTCACAGAGCTATAACACTGTTGCCTCAATAAAACTGTTTTCTTCTAGCACCGACTCACTCTTGAATTCTTTCCTGAGCAAAGCCAAGAACCCTCCCGGGCTAAGCGCCAACTCTGGGGCTTGCCTGCCCTGCATCACCAGGTGTCATATTCCTCTAGCACTGTGGTTTGCTAAGTGGGGTGCCCAGATCAGCAGCACTAACATCATCCGGGAACTTGTCAGAAATGCAATATTTTAGCCCCACCCCCAACAAGGAATCAGAGATGCTGTCGGTGGGCCTAGAAGTCTAAGCTTTAACCAGTCCCCAGGTAATTAAGGACCATGGCTCCAGCACAGTGTCAGGGCCCCAACTGGAATAAGGGAGTCACAGTTAAGATTGTTGCAGCTGAAGTATCTGCAGTGGTGGGTGTTAGGGGCATCTGACCCCACATCAGACCCTGCCTTTCCACATCCCCTCCAAAGCCCACCCATGCATCCACACATCCACTCACCATCCATTCATCCATCTTACATCCACCTATCCATCCATCTACCCACCTACCCATCTATCCATCCATCCATCCATCTCACCCACCCACTCATCTATCCATCCGTTGTATACTTATGTGCCAGGCACCATCCTAGATGCTGGGGACACAGTGATGAACAACACAAGGGCTGGTTCCAGGTGTTCTGCTCACACCGATTTTGAAGAAGGAGCAGAAGCCCACTCAATCCAGCTCAAGCTAAAGGGACATTGTTGGGGAATGCACAGATTCTGAAGGCAAGAAATACACTGCACCCTCTGGAACTGGGACTGGGGGCCAGGAGCCACCCTGCTGTATATGTGTCTTAGGAGTAACATGTTCTCTCAACTCTGATTCTGTCCCTCCTGGATTCCTTCTTCATCTCTCTCTCTGTTTCTCTTTCTACTCTCCTTATCTCTGCCTACCTGCTTCATTCTCTTTTCCCAACCAACTTCCTCAACGTATGCATCTTCAGCTTGATCCAGCCTTGACTTCCTAGATCTATAACAACCTCATCTTTCAGCACGAGGGTCTACCCTACATGGAATCTCTTCTCTGAGTCTCTTAGTTCAAGTTTCCATGAGAGGAAATTTTACTGGCTTGGCCAGACTTATGAAGAGGAGGTCTCGAGGTCAGGTGTTCACCCCTTGACCAGCTAGGTTGGAATGTGGGATTATTCAGACTAGCTGATGCCCACTCAGCAAGGACTGTCTCTGCTTCTAAGCTTTTTCTCTTACTCCCACAATCAGTATCTCTGTCAGGAGGCCTTTGGGAACAAGTTTCAGGAACCCCTAACGTAAATAAAGGAATGTTATTATCTCCATGGCATGAAGTTGAGAGACAGGGCATTTCCAGGTGCAGAAGGAAGATGTCTCAGGGATGACATCAGACTCTGGTTCTTTCTGTTTCTCTGCTCTGCCAGCCTTGGGGTCTTGGCTTTGCCTTGGGCAGTCTTCCTCAAAAGCTGGAGTGAATTTGCCACTGACCTCTGGGTGGTCATGAGATGGCATTTCATGGGTGGTCATGAGATGGGCATTTCAGGTTCAGCTCTAGACAACCACATTCAGGGGAAGGGGTAGAACTCTGCGGGCAGGCCCTCACAACTCATAGCAAAAATGGTTCAGATGCACTTCCTTCATCACACCTTGGAGGAGGCAACAGGGCCACCACAGCAAACCTGCCACAAGACCTAACCTGTTTCTCTCAGTGTTTTCCAAAGACGCACCCTACTTCCTCAACTGTCCCCTTCTTGTCATCTTTTGTGATAACGGCACAGTTCTAAGTAATCCTTCCTGCCTTCTGTCTCCCATCCTGCAAGGGGCAGTCAGACCAGTCTTCCAAGGTTATTGTTCTATATGCCACTTTCCTGCTCAAGAACCAACTATGACTTGCTGTTACCTACTGCATCCAACTGCAACACCCCTGCTGAAATTTCAAGACCCTTCAAGACCAGTGACCCTCAAACACAACACGTCTATTGGCAATTATTCCTGGCATATCCTTAGTTCTACCATTTGATCAAAGCAGACTATTCCTGGATAGTGACTGAACACTGTGTCAATTTCTACTTCCTTGGACTTTTCTCAATCTTTTCCTTCCACCTGAATCACCTTCTGCTCTTTTCTATCTACTAAAGACCTATACGCATCCTTTAAATATGGTTATAAGAGGCACTGGACACAGGACCAGCATCCAAAAGATCACACAGGGGGAATGGAAAAGACTTTGAGGCACCATGACTTGGGTTTGAGTCTCGCTTTTACCAGGACTGCGTGATCTAGGCATGTCAAAAACCTGAGCATAAGTTTTCTCATTTTTAAGATAGTGACACTGTGATATATTTCATGGTGCTACCTTGAGGGTTAAAAAAGCAAAACACACATAATTAGGGAGTGTGCAGCACATATTAAACACTCAATAAACAGCAAATATGATGAGAAAGCTCCCAAAGAAGCAAACTTTGTCATGATTGTCTCTGTTGCTATTTCTGTTGGGAGCCTCTCTTTCTCCCAGCCCAGTTCCTGATTTCTTATTTCATCGCCTTGGAAGCTGGAGTGAATTTGCTATGCCTCTGGGTGGCTTTGTTCTTGGGTGAGAAGCAAAGAAGTTGCTGCCCAACAGAGGCACCAGACCTGTATTCACACTTGGCCTTACCTGAGAGCCTGGCTAAGGCATGAGGTCTCCGAGGCTGTTTGACAAGTGAGATGTGTACCCAGCTTGGAAAGACCCAGCCTCTCCACACTTCCTGGCAATTTGCTCCCCTTATATGATTGTCTCTGGATGCCCTTTGCCCACGGTCTGCCTCCCAGGTCTGCTCAACCGGGTGACAATTTCAGGCACCAGCTCTGAAATTCGCTGCTGATAGCAACAAGGAAAGACTCATCCCTGGGAAGCAACACTGAGCAAGAACCCTGCTCAGCAAGGCAGGGTTCTTGGTTCAGGTGGCATTGCCAGCCCTGACCATGCTCGACCCTCTGCAAAGGAAGACAGAAGCTGCCCATCTCTGGGACATCCTAGGGTGTAACAAAGGCTTCCGGTTCTCACTTCTCTCACTACTGCCCACAGCCCACCTCAAACTCAGCGGCCAATGAAGACAAGCATTTTGATGCCATTAGCCCTTAACATCAAAAGCTAAACATTACTACCAGAGATCTTGCCTGAATGGGAAGATTCAAGACTTACGAAAATGCCCTCAAACCCAAAGATCCCCAAGGGGGATCCTCCTGGCCTCAGTATCCTAAGCCCACGCTGAGAGCCTTTCAGCATGGTTGGAAAGGAGGTAAGATGGGCTGGGAAGGCACAATTGATACAGGGGTGATCCAGAACACAGCCCAAGGCTTCTAGCTCTCTGGGAGACCATGGGCTCGTTGTTTCAGCTGGCAGAGTCTGCTTGGTTGGATCACAGCAGGAATGGCAAGCAGATTCCACCTCCCCTTCCAGCTCGGATTCAATAGTGACTATCTGGTGCTCTGGGCTGAGAAGATTTCTGTAGCTGAATCTTGGGTTGGCAGCACTGCTGCTATTGCTGCTAGCTACCACACATGGAGCTGTAGTAGATGCCAGACAATATCAAGTGCTTTACACATATCCCATTTTACTCTCACAATAACCCTGTGTGATAGCGTTATGTATGTCTGTTTTGTAGATAAGGGAATGGAAGCTCAGCGAGGTTAAATAACCTGCCTTAGGGCACATAGCTTGAGACTGAAAGATCCTAGATTCAAAGCCAGGCAGTCAGGTTTTGGAGCAGAAACTTTGTAACCTCTGCACCCTGTGGAGTGCTAGAATTGATTAGTGATGTCTGCCACAAGTGCCTACATGGCAGTAATAGAAAATATGCTGTGAATTTGGCATCTCTAGATTTTTCAGTCTCTGATTCAGGATTCAAAGGCCCTAAGACTTTGCATCACCCTTAGATCTGAGCCACCATTTCCATCATCAGCTATTTCTTCAGTAACTCCATTTATGTTCAATCCAAATGTCATTTTTAGCATCACTGCTTTTCATTTCTTAGCTGCACTTTCATCTTTGTCCCTGATTCTGTCTTTGGATTCCTCACTTTTATAAAATGCATGTGGGTTTATCACGGGGAAACAAGGAGGCAATGCAACTTCAAGCTTTGCTGTATGTGTATGAACTGAATACAGATGGGCAGTGACCAGTCTTTGACAGACTTTGAAGTGGTGACGTGATTGGTCATGGATCGCGATGTGCACCTGTTATTACGTAGTAATTTGTGGGCTGTCAAACTAGCAGGGAAGTTTGTAATTTATGCAATTATGCACAGTTAACATACTGTAGTAACTTAAAATTGAACCGTGTTGTTGGAGAACTGGACTTATTTAACTAAAACGTGGTGACCGACATCTGTGCACATTGGAACTTCACAAAGCCAGGACCTTCCCAAAAGGAGCCCATGGAAAAAGACCAGCTCCCAGAAACAAATCTGACAAGGAAGGCTTGCCTTGCCTCTCTCTGCCTGTCCACACTCTGCCCTGACTCCAAGATCACCTAAGCCCTGCCTCCTTCAGGAAGGCTTCCTGGCTTTCTCTATGATCTTTCCTTTTTCACAGCCCTACAACTACTTCCATTCGGAAGCACTTGGTGTTCTCAATATCAGCCTCATTGTCTTCTGTCTCCTTAGATCAAGGCACACCTTCATCTGGCACAGAGGGTGGTATTCACACCAATGGGCACATGAGTTAATTTCTAGGGGTACACTGATTAACAACTTGTTTTTCTTTTTAACAATTTTTCAAATTTATTTTTATGGCTATCTTATATTTGTGGGAACGGATGCTGGTTTTCCATCTATGGTGGTGATAGAGTAGTTCTTTTCAAAGAAATGTGTTTATCTGAGAAAGGTGAGTCAATTATTAGACTAGGTTGTATGAGGATACCAAGAAATTCCTGAAATTCTAAGTGGATGGTGGAGGTGGGGAAATATGGCTCTTGACTGATTATGGAGGGGAAGGAGTTTGTCTCATGCAGGATTTAGGATCAGTTCCTTTCATCATCACGCTCTCTAAGACCTCCTGGCTCAGTGCTACCCACCCCTGCAACAGGCCCAGCTGGAGCCCCCGCTAGGGTGACCAACTCATCCACGTTTGCCCCGGACTTTTCTGGCTTTAGAACTGAACAGCCAGCCACAGCCCAGAAAAGCCCTGAGCCCTGACCCAGCAGGAATGGACAGCCACCTGCGCCTTTGGCTTTGACCCTCCTTTTCCATCAGTTTCTCGAAGCAGCTGGGAGGCTAACCTCACACTGGTGGACAGTGGAGGCTGAGGAGTCCCACCATCTCAGTCTCATCCACGTGCCCTGTGTGATCTCAGTAGGGTTATCGGATTTAGCAAACAAAAACTCAAGACGCCCAGTTAAATGTGAGTTTCAGATAAACACGAATAATCTTGCAGTATAATGATTTTATAAATTGTATTTGTCCTATATTTTATCTGGCAACTCTAGGAGTGTGCGATCTCACAAAGCTTCCTCTCCGCGATCTGGAAATGTAAATTAAGAAAGTGAATTCCTAATCTGGTGAAAAGTAAGTGATGTGACCCCCTAATCTGGCAAACAGTGAATTCCTGGAAAACAGTAGATGCTCAATAAGTTACTGACTTTGATAGTTCTGCCACTCCCTGAAGGTGTGGATAAGTGCCTACAGGTTGTGAGTGGGTTTTATCACCCTTCCAGGCACAAACAAAAAGTTCACGCAGCCTTTATTGGTTGACTCACTGAGTGGTTTGCAGCAGGGTTGGGGATCATAGCCTTTTGCCTGGCTAGAATTTAAGGAGACTGAAATAAATTGTAGTTGAAGAGCTACCAAGACATTTTTCTCATTACATGCATAGAAACCCGTCTTCCTAGGACCCGGCCAATGACCACATGACCAAAATGATCACTTCGCAGGGCATGATAAGGTGGGGGAAGATACTGTGGGAGCAAGCACCTGATTATTAGCTCCCTCGCCTTGGGCAAATCATTTCAACTTCTACGGACTTGTTTTCTTATCTGTCAAATGGGGCTAAAGGAGGGTTGCCCAGCCTGCCTTGTAGCTTAGATGAGCATGATGACGACTGCCCTAGAGGGAAGAAGTGAAAGCACTTTGCAAAATAAATGTTCTGACAAACACCACTTCCCTCCTGAGAGAGGCATGCAGAAAGCACGTGGCTTCAGAGGGCCGATCACTCCTATCTGCTTCGTGAATCTCTATTCTTGCACACATAAGACTCAGAACTTAACGAAGGCCACTGCTGTTTGTTCTGGAGCCTTGCACTGTTTCTGGCACTGTTGAACTAATGAATGAAATCTAGAATCAAAGATTCAGTGGCAGCACAGACAGATCCACCCAGGGCCTTTGAGGTCATCTGTTCCCAGGCACCGGCTCTGCACTGGGAGAAACCAACACCTGGAGCAAGTGGCCTGCCCACTCGAGAGGACCCGTCTAGATAACAGAGAGCCCCTGGCAGCATCCTGGTGCACAGGATGGCGTGGCTTTAGAATCAGGCAAATAGTAACAGCAGGAGTTCTGCGGGGTGTGCAATACTGGGGAACCAGCCCGCTGTGAAGTGCTTGACATAGATGACCTCACTGGAGCCTCATAACCGCACAGTGAGGAAGGAACTGTTACTATCCTCATTTTGCAGTGAGGAAACTGAGGCAGAGAGAGGTTAAGTCATTGCCTGAGGTTGTCCAGCTGGGACATGGAGCCTCACTTACTGGAGATGCCCAGCCCCCTGGGGCTCCTATTCTCCACTGCATTTTTGTGCCTCCTCCTTCCTGGAGCTGGGGGCCCATTCTGTATGAAGGTTCTGTCAGAGGCATGTAAATAAGAGCAACTCCATGTTGAACAGGAGCTGGGTAAAATGAGGCTGAGACCTACTGGGCTGCATTCCCAGACAGTTAAGGCATTCTAAGTCACAGGATGAGATTGGAGGTCAGCACAAGATACAGCTCATAAACATTTGCTGATAAAACAGGTTGCAGTAAAGAAGCCAGCCAAAACCCACCAAAACCAAGATGGCGATGAGAGGGACAACCTGTCGTCCTCACTGCTACACTCCCACCAGTGCCATGACAGTTTACAGATGCTGTGGCAACGTCAGGAAGTTACCTTATGTGGTCTAAAAAGGGGAGGCAGCTGGGCACGGTGACTCATGCCTGTAATCCCAGCACTTTGGGAGGCGGAGGCGGGCAGATCACGAGGCCAGGAGATCAAGACCATCCTGGCTAACACGGTGAAACCCCGTCTCTACTAAAAATACTAAAAATTAGCCAGGCGTGGTGGCGGGCGCCTGTAGTCCCAGCTGCTCAGGAGGCTGAGGCAGGAGAACGGTGTAAAACCAGGAGGAGGAGCTTGAAGTGAGCCGAGATTGAGCCACTGCACTCCAGCCTGGGCAACAGAGCGAGATTCCGTCTCAAAAAGAAAGAATGGGGGGTGAGGCATGAATAATCCACCCCTTGTTTAGCATATCATCAAGAAATAATCATAAAAAAGGGCAACCAGCAGCCCTCAGTTTCTCTTACTCCTTTACTTTCTTAATAAACTTGCTTTCACTTTACTCTCTGGATGCCCCCTGAATTCTTTCTTGTGTGAGATCCAAGAATCCTCCTGTGAGGTCTGGATCTGGACCCCTTTCCTGTAGCATCTCTACTCCTTCTTGCTGCACGGCCTTCAACTAGGATGGGACGCTCTGAGTCTCCCTGTCCTCGCCTGTACAACTGGGCGATAATAATGCTCCCATAGAAGGGGGCCCAGGATTGAAGCCAAAAACATGAGCACTGGCTGGGATCCAACCCTCTACTGTCCTACACCAGAGCCTGGAAGGGATCAAATCCTGGTACCACCATTTGCCTGCTGTATGACTTTAGGCACATGACTTAACCTCTCTGAGCCTTACTTTTCTCCTTTATAGAAATCAGAACAATCATAATGTTATAGGAAAGGGGTCCCAGTCCAGACCCCAAGAGAGAGTTCTTGGATCTTGTGCAAGAAAGAGTTCAGGATGAGTTTATAGAGTAAAGTGAAAGCAAGTTTATTAGGAAAGTAAAGGAATAAAAGAATGGCTACTCCATAGACAGAGCAGCCCAAGGGCTGCTGGTTGCCCATTTTTAATGGTTATTTCCTGATGATATGCTCAACAAGGTGGGAGATTATTCATGCCTTTCCATTTTAGACCATATAGGGTAGCATCCTGATGCTGCCATGGCATTTGTAAACTGTCATCGCGCTGGTGGGAGTGTAGCAGTGAGGACGACCAGAGGTCACTCTCATTGCCCTCTTGGTTTTGGTGGGTTTTGGCCGACTTCTTTACTGTTTTATCAGCAAGGTCTTTATGACCCATATTTTGTGCTGACCTCCTATCTCATCCTGTGACTTAGAATCCTGAGCCATCTGGGAATGCAGCCCAGTAGGTCTCAGCCTCTTTTTACCTGCTCCTATTCAAGATGAGGTAGTTCTGGTTCAAACACCTCTGACAGTAAGTGTGCACCCCACGGGCAGATGTGAGGATTCAGTAAAACACTGCCACATCCAGCAACAGTGTTGGGGCCAGAATGCAGCTTGGACAGGGCGACAGGGCAACAGGCATACAGTGGACTTTGGAGGAAAAAAATGTCCATTGCATCCCCCGCCTTTTTGTTTTTTCAGGTGGAGTTTCACTGTTGTCACCCAGACTAGAGCGTAGTGTCATGATCTTGGCTCAATGCAACCTCCGCCTCCCGACTTCAAGCGATTCTCCTGCCTCAGCTTCCCAAGTAGCTGGGATCACAGCCCTGCTCCACCACGCCCAGCTAATTTTGTATCTTTAGTAGAGATGGGGGTTCGCCATGTTGGTCAGGCTGGTCTGGAACTCCTCACCTCGTAAGCTGCCCGCCTTGGCCTCCCAAAGTGCTGGGATTACAGGTGTGAGTCACGGCACCCGGCACCCCCCTTTCCCTTTTCAGGCTTCTCAATTAAAGTTCTTTCCTTCTAGCATCCTGTCTCCCCTCACAAAGGAGGAGACTCCCCTCTACCTCTTCTGCTTAGTCTGTGCACACAGATGTGTCTTTCCACAGATCAAACACACGTTCCTTCTGCATCTTCATTACAATTGTTACAGAAGAAGCAGTCAGACACCTTTAAGTATTCTAACAGAAATGTTTAGAAGATTATTTTCTAACAAATTTTAATATGTCTATGGTATTCTATTGCCCAGGTAATTTTAAGAGCAAAACAAAATATTTTGCTGGAAATGCAGCACGCAGGAATGAGAGAGGTTTTTAAATCCGAACGCGTTTTCATTCGAATGGGAACAATAAGTGCCTCTTTGGAAACTGTTCTCCATCCCAGCGCTCAGCTCTTTTCTAATTAGCACCGAATAGCAAAAGCATAACAGTAGCACCTCTCCTCCCAACTTTTCTAACAGCCTGTCAGAGACGGGACAGTGTGAAAAACAGCTCGGTTTATGAGCGACTTTGTCATTTTTTTCTGTTTAAAATAAAATGTGCCCACCCTGGGGGAAAGAAAAAAGTCCCTGAGGATTTAACTGCAGAAAAATGAGCCCGGGGTGGAAACCGGGAGGTGTGGGGGTGGGGAGGGAGGTGTCAGGCAAGGGGCGGGGGGCGGGTCACCTCCTGGATGTGCTGAGAAAATTCTCACTGGCTGTGTGACCTTGGACGGGTACCTTCCTTCGTAGAGGAAGCTCCCGCCTCTGGAGCGATAAGAGGATGGATGCAGGGATGTGTGGAGAAATGGAAACCCATCTATCACGCCTCTCTGTGGCAGGCACGATGGGACAGTTCTAAGCGTGTGACCTGCTTTTCTCCAGTTAACGCTCATGCCGCCCTATGAGGGAGGCCCTGGTGTGTTCCCCGCCTTAATCACAATGTCAACAGCAGACCTGAGGCTCCGACCCTGCCCTGTAATCCTGCCGCCGATGCTGCTGAGACAGGAGGTCACTTCAGCAGTGGCAGATGCCCTGGGGAGGCTGAGAGACGCAGCCCCACACTGAGCTTTCTGTTGCTTTGGGTTCTTCAGAAACTAACATCATCTTAAATATTATTCATTCATTCAACACTCATGTACTAAGGTCTTATTTGATACCTTATTTGCATTGAGTAGAAACCTGGGAGTTCAAAACAGGTAAGACAAGGGGCCTGCCCTCCAGGGACGGAAGCCAGATGTGTAAATAACGCATTCATTTGACAAATATTTATTGAGCATCTACTATGTGCTCAATCTAGGTGCTGAGGACATGGCAGTGAGTGAGGATTAAGATCCTGTCTCTATGGCACTCACACGGTGGCAGGGTTAGCAAGTGGGCAGGTCACTGTGGATGGTGATAGTAGCCCTGAGTGAAATAAAGCATGACAGCATGAGAGGAAGGGCAGCTGCTAGGACGATGAGGGAGGGCCTTCTGGAAGAGGTGGCATGGGAATGTGGATCTGAATAGCAAGGAGCGAGCCACAAGCAGAACTTGGAGAGGGTGTTCCAGAAAGGGTAAACGCCCTGAGGTGGGAGCTGGGTTTGGCGGGACCCAGCTTGGAATTAGTCACCGTGCAAAGGTGGCTGGATGCAGAAAAGCGGGAATCACTGCAGTGATAGTTCACAAAAAGCTTCTCAAGGAGGAGGGTCTTGCTTGTTTTTTTGCATCCCATAATGCCCTTTGTCAATTTGCCCATGCGTCTTTCCTTCTGTATATCCGCCCATCCACCCCTTTACTTAGTCATTCTAATTCCGGCTCCCCAGGCATCTGGTTTACCCACCAGGAAACCAATGTGAGGGAAGGTGTGGCCTCTGAACCTGAAGACATTGTAGTTCCATTGAAGAAATAACAGCAGCAGAATGTTAGAATTCTACTCAATGTTTACTGAACACTTAGAGTGGGCAAGGCGTCGGGAAACCATCTCACACGCGGATCAGCTGGGCTGCTTGTACCTTGTGTGGCATAGACCCCCAACTCCAACTAATTTGGATAAAGAGAGAATGCATTAGTTTAGGCACAGAAAAGTCCAGAGGAGGAGATGGCTTTGGGTACAGCTCCATCAAAAATCCACCCTGCCTCAGCTGTGCTTGGCTGGGCGCAGCCGCTCTGATCTTACAACTTCCAGGCTCAGTTGTGGGGACCAGGACAGGAGCCTCTCTCCGAAAGTCCCCGCAAAAGCCACATTGTCTCTCATTGGCTCTGCTCAGGTCACATGGCCTCCCTCAGCCAATCCCTGTCCCTAGAGAAATATGATTCTCTGATTGGTCAAGAGCCAAGGGTGCGGCCCCCACCCACCCCCCCCCAACACTGGAGTCCAAATCGGAAGCAGCGAGCGACCCCCCGAGAGGCTCGGGCTTAGACAGGGCGGGGACTGAAGGACTCGGGCATTCACCTGCACAGTGGCAGCTCACTCTCGTCGGATCCTTTTATCGATGAAAGGGGACAGACATCATGATCCCATTTTACACTGAAGAAAGAAAGCTTGAGGAATTTAAACGGCCAAGAATTGGGCGGACCAGAAACCAGACTTGTTCTTTCTCCTAAGTCAGTGGCTCCTGTGTCTTTTGCAGTAGAATTGTCACATTTAGCAAATAACAATACAGGGTGACCAGTTGAATTTGAATTTCACATAAACACCAAATCCTGTCTTACTCTAAGTGTGCTCCAAAGTATGTAAGATATAAGACAGAAAAAAAGTATTCATTGTTTATCTGAAATTCAAATTTAACTGAGCATCTGTATTTTGTCATTCAGCTCTACTTGCGGGGGATATTCAGCAATATCTGGAAACGTTTTCTATTGTCCCAAGTTGCAGAGGGGAGGGTGTCCCTGGCGTTAAGGACGTTGCTACACATCCTGCCCTGCACAGGGCGGCCCCCGCAGCAGAGAATTCTCCTGCTCCAGTTGTCACTGGTGCCCTTAAGTGCTATGGTCACCGTGTATAACTCCAGCATGAAAGACAGAAAGGCAACGGGCAAAGCAGCCCCACGTCGGTGGCCTTGCGTTTGCTGTGTGCATGCAACAATTCATGAGGCGCTGAGCAAATCCCCGCCGCATCATGAATGGGGCCTTCAGTTGAATTATTTGGGTTTCAATTTGGAAACGCTCAAAGGAAGCTAACGAGAATCTTTGAACTGGGCTTAGGCATCCACACCCAGCCAGACTGAGATAAATAGGATCTGCTGATACTCACTGGAGAAAGGAGAACATTCAAAGGGAATTTTAAAAGTTGTGCTTTTCTATTTGTTGTCGACATCTCCAAGAGACGGCTCTGAAATGAATCACCCTCTGCTGAGGAACGTGCCCCGACCTCTCCCTCCTGGGCTCATCACAAGCCCCTGTGTCAGCACCAGGCAGCGGGTATGCTCAGCCTTGTCCCAGGCCGGGCGGGCGGGGGCAGGCGGCAGGTGAGGAGGATGAGGATGGTCGGGCCCTCCCTTCCGGACGAACCCACCTGGCCAGCTTTGCTTTGGGGAAGAACAAGGGAGCCGATCTTTTAGGCTGGGCTGGTAAGTATCACTCTGTCAAGGGCTGGAGAACTATTTATCATGTCTCCCATCAGACTTACTAATTTTGCCTGGTGTTTCACAACGCACAAAAGCCTCGTGTTGTAACTGGGGCTGTGACACAAGGTTTCAAACCCACAGAGCCATCCCTGATTTGCCAAGCAAACTTTTATGAGTTTGGATTCTGTTTTGTTTTGTGCTGGTTAGGTTGTGTCTGGGGAGAGAGGGGATGGAGGGACATACTGGTTTTTAGTGCATATGTTGCATAGATGTAGCTTTCGTCTTTGAAGTTTAAGACCAGTTGTAAATTCCTTGAAGTTCGTCCTATTTCCTTTTATATGAGCGTGTTAACAAGCTTTGGAAAACTGACAGAGCTTACAGGAAAGCATAGCTGTGTTGCTCCCTGAGCTGGGGCTTTAATTCAAACCAGAACCAGGGCGGGAGCACTGTGGCCAGGCTGGTGTTTACAAATGCAGCAGGAAGAGCCCGCTGCACAGTGATGAAGCCATCAACCTCAGATGCTTTCTGTAGACAAAGCCCCAGTTGGGATTAATTAAGAAAGGAAATGCCGCAATACTCCAAATTACTTCTCTAGTGGAAATCTTTGCACCAGATGAAATTCAACAATAAAAATGGAAGAAGAAGAAAAGCAAAACAATGAAAACACCGCCAGAACTGTGTTGAACGGACACTTAGGTTTTTGTCAGTGAGGGCAGCCGAGGAAATCAGCTTCCAGTTCCTTGCACTGGAATCATGTGACATTTTCTACATACCCAGGAAGGAGAAGGCACCGGATAGGAGGCAAAGCTCTCCACTCCCAATTGGAAGCAGACCTCCTCATCGAAGAATACACTCTGAGCTCCCTCATCAAAAGCACTTTGGTGGGAGAGAATCAAGGTGCAGAATCTTTTTGCCATATGACAAGTCTAAAGGAAGGGCATTCTTAGCTGAAGACCATGTGCCCAGCTGACATGGCAGGGGGGATTTAAGAAAAACGTGGTCCCACTCATGGTTTGTCTTGGGTGCACAGTGAGTCTGACGGTGTCTGGGGACAGATACATATGAAAGTGAAATACTTGGCATAAGCTGCGGAAATTAAAGGTAAAATTTTTTATTTGTATTTTTTAGAAATGAGATCTTGCTCTGTTGCCCAGGCTGGTGTGCAGTGGTGCGATCACAGCTCTCTGCAGCCTTGACCTCCTGGGCTCAAGTGACCTCCTGCCTCAGCCTCTCGAGTAGCTAGGACTACAAGTGTGAGCTGCTGTGCCAGGCCTAGGTCAAAATTTAAGGGAGGCATGAAACATGGATCCCACAAGATTTGCCTGACTCCACTTGACAGTCGGTCTGGTCCAATCCGCTCTCTCTTGGACACTTGCTCTTCTCTCCAGAGGCCATCTGGGTTGGAGGAGAGAAAGGCCCCCTACCCTCCTGACAACGGTCCATGCACCCCACCCAGCCCCGCCCTGCCACAAAGTGCCATTGTGCTGCTCTTTGTCCCCCAACTGTGAATTACGTTCAGTGTACCTCCCACACATCAGCGAGGGCCTCGGGGCAACCTGGTTGATTTTTATTTTGATGAGATTTCAGGAAAAATAAATAAGTAAAATGTAAACCCTGATGGCGAACATATACGTTCCATACAGCCCATCTTAGCCAACCACATGCTGAGTCTCATGAACCCTTGGACTTTTTTATTGTTACTAAAATTCCATGTGCACCTGGTTATAGGGCCAAAATATTCCACCAGAAATATAAACAATGGCAGAGGAGAGTCAAGCTCATTGGAACCATCTCGTTGAACAGGGACCTCATTTGGGAGAAAGCTGTGGGACTGGAAGTATCTGTGTGACAATGTATGTCTCTAGCAGAGGGGGGAATTCATGTTCAGGCGAGCAGTTCCCTTTGTAATGGCCTCTACCCTGAGGACCAGGAGCGAGTGGTTCAAGGCTTGGGCCCCCGAGTTGGACAGCTCTGAATGGAGCCCAGACCTTCCCTTACTGGCTGGGTAACAAGTAACTTTTCCTGGGTCTCTCGTGTAAAAAAGTAGTGGTGACAAAACTTACCTTGAACATCATTTTGAGGACTAAGTGAGGGCATGCGTGGGCCCCTCTCTGGGTTGGCCATGGAGGGAGTGTTTGGTAAACGGCAGCCACTCCAAAGCAAGCCACTTGGATGGCTGGATAGTGACAGCATCCACAGATGCTGGTCAAATGAGACTTTCTAAGGCTGGGCACGGTGGCTCACACCTGTAATCCCAGCACTTTGGGAGACCGAGGTGGGTAGATCGCTTGAAGCCAGAAGTTCGAGACCAGCCTGGCCAACATGGTAAAACCCTGTCTCTACTAAAAATACAAAAATTAGCTGGGTGTGGTGGTGCACGCCTGTAGTCCCAGCTACTCAGGAGGCTGAGGCAGAAGAATCGTTGATCCCCAGAGGCGGAGGTTGCAGTGAGCCGAGACCATGCCACTGCACTCCAGCCTGGGCAACAAAGCGAGACTCTGTCTCAAAACAAAAACAAACAAGCAAAAAAAAAAACAAAAACAAAAAACAAAAATCAGACTTTCTAGAAATAATGCCATTTTTATGTGCCCAGAAACCTGAGAGTATTCTAGTTCTTCCATGCTGTTACCTCTGAATTATGAATCAAGGGAGATGAATATGGGACCTATTTAGGCAAAATGAATTTGAAGCAGACAACTGGACTTCCTCTGCCTTCCCCCACTAGATCATGGGGTTGCTTTTTCACCGCGTGTGTCTGTGTGTTTGAAATATAGTTATTGAAAATAGATATTGTAAAAGCCTTGCACGTGCATAGAAAAAAACTCAACATTGACTAGCAGTGTAGAAGATCCCCTCCCAATACTTGTTCCCCTTCCCAGTTCTTGTTTTCACTGAAAACACCCAAGGTAACTCTTATGATGCAAAGGGCATCTTTTCAGATGGTGTCTGTGCTTAAAGAAACACACACACAACTTCGTTTTACAAAAGTGAGATCACTGTTTTCATTCAATCATATATCTTGAACAACCCTCACATCCATCCATAGACTCTACCTCATTTGAAAAATAGATTGTAATTCTAATTTTTTTATTTATATACATATTTTTAAAGAGTTGGGGTCTTTCTCTGTCTCCCAGGCTGGAGTGCAGTGGTGCAATCACAGCTCACTGCAGCCTCGACCTCCCTGCCTCAGGCAATCCTCCCACCTCAGCCTCCCAAGTAGCTGGGACTACAGGTGTGCCCCACCACACTAGGCTAATTATTTTTTAATTTTACTTTTTGTGGAGACAGAGTCTTGTTATGTTGCTCAGGCTGGTCTCAGATTCCTGGCCTCAAGCAGTCCTCCTGCCTCAGCCTCCCGAAATGCTGGAATTACAGGCGCCTGGCTAAATTATAATTTTTAGATCAGTTTTGGATTTACAGAAAAATTACGAAGATAGTACCAGGAGTTCCCATGTACTCCACACTCAGTGTCTCCTATTATTAACAACTTCCATCAATGTGGCACGTTTACTACAACTAATGAACCAATATTGATATATCATTATTCACTAAAGCTGTACCTTATTCAGATTTCCCTGGTTCTTTTTTTTTTTTCTTTTTCAAATGGAGTTTCACTCTTGTTGCCTAGGCTGGAGTGCAATGGTGCGATCTCGGCTCACCGCAACCTCCGCCTCCTGGGTTCAAGTGATTCTCCTGCCTCAGCCTCCTGAGTAGCTGGGATTACAGACATGCGCCACCACATCTGGCTAATTTTGTATTTTTAGTAGACATGAGGTTTCTCCATGTTGGTCAGGCTGGTCTCGAACTCCCGACCTCGGGTGATCTGGCTGCCTCGGCCTCCCAAAGTGCTGGGATTACAGGCGTGAGCCACCGTGCCCAGCATCCCCGGTTCTTATCTAATGCCCTTTCTCTGTCCAGGATCCCATCCAGAATCCCACATGACGTTTGGTCATCACATCTTCTTAGGCGCCTCTGGGCTGTGAGAGTTTCTTACACTTTCTTTTTTTTTTTTTTTTTAATGATCTTGACAGTTTTGATGAGTACTGGTCGGCTTTATTGTAAGATGCTGCTTTATTGAAATTTGCCTAATGTTTTCCTCATGATGAGACTGATTGTGGGTTTGAGGGAGGAAGACCACAGAGGTAGGGTGTTGTCTCATCAGATCATGTCAGAAGTTCATGCTATCAATATGACTTTTCACTGTTGCTGCCCTCGATCAGCTGGCTGAGGTCTACCTTATTTTGACGCAGTTGCCAAGTGTCTCCTAGTGTAGGGAGGTATAATCATCTTTTTAACCAATTGAGGATTAGCTCAGGTATTGTTTTTAAGTATTAGAAATTATGCCAAAGTGTACATCCTTATATTACCCTATTTGCTCGGTATTTCGGTTGTTTCTGTGCTATGATTCCTAGCTCAGTTTTGAGGTGTAACCTTATTTTAATTTTTCAGCAAGGCACATTGGCTCATGCTATAATCCCAGCACTTTGGGAGACCGAGGTGGGAGGATCACTTGAGCCCCTGGAGTTTGAGACCAGGTTGATCAATATAGCAAGAACTCATTTCTACAAAAAAAAAAAAAATTAAAATTAGCTGGATGTGGTGGTGTGCACCTGTGGTCCTAGCTACTCGGGACGCTGAAGTGGTGAGAGGATCACTTGAACCTGGGAGATCGAGGCTGCAGTGAGCCATGACTGCACCACTGTACTCTAGCCTGGGCAAAAGAGGGAGACCTTGTCTCTCTAAAAAATAAAAATTTGCCATATCCTGCCAAATTGCCATCAGAAAAGATTGTTCCAGTTGGCCCTGCTTTGAAAAGGTACAGTTTCCCTTTGTCTTCCCCAATGGCGAGGTTTGCCACCTCTTAAATCTTTGTCAGTGTCATACAGGGGGAAAGACATACATTGAACGCAGTGACACAACATGCTGAGACTCTTTGCTTTACATCCATAGGGTGGTACCCCAAAGTCTATTTTTCAGAAAAGATTGGTTGCCGGGGCCAGTCCCAAAAGAAAATATACTCAATGCTAAACACCTGGAAGAGGTAGGCGAAAACAGGAGCTAAAATCAAAGTGCATTTTAATCTAAGAGTTTCAAAGCACCAACTCTCTATTTCTAAGAGTTTCTTCTTTGCTAATGGGAAGATGTGTCTGTTGGGCGAAGGACACATTTGGTCTTCCTTCCTTGTCCTCATTAATTCCATCTCGTCTCCACCTTTGGGATGCAGTTCCCATCTGAAAGGTCTGTGTCTTCGAAACCCTGGCCTCATCCCTAGGGTGGAGAGACTGGTTTTCCATGCGTGCGGCCTCTGCTCTGTTTCAAAATTTATACAAATCACAGGGAACCAGTCCTTTCAAAACTGAAGATTTGACAACTATTTACATGCTGAATGAGAGCCAAGCTATATCCACTTTTAAATGTTTATATCGGCTCGACAGCCGCTCTAAAGCAAAGGGAGCATGGGCACCCTAGAGGCCTCAGCCCCAAGACCGCCAGCCCCGACATCCCCTTTCTCCACGATCTGACATGTGCCACTGGGGGAAACAAAATTGAATTCTTGCTGCTCCCCCAGTGCAGACCACCATCATCTCAAGTCTTCGTGATGACCCCTCAGGCCAGAACAGCTCTCGCTCCCACCATCACCTCTGCCCTTACACTACGATATTTTCCTTTAGAACGCTCACTGAATCTTGTTTACTTCAGTGAATATATGTACTTGTTTATTTGATTACTGCCTACATGACTACTAGAATGCAGGCTCTACAGGGAAAGGTACGATGTTTTGGTCACTCTTGAATCCCCAGTGCCTGGAACCATGCCTGACACATAGTAGGTGCTCAATAAACACACACTCTCCTCCCATTTATTCTCCACGCTGCAGCCAGTGTCACCTTTCCAAGATGCAAAACTTACAGAGAAGCTCTTTTCCCCAGCTCCCTGTCGCCCTCTGGGTAAATTTCCAACCTCTGAGCACACCTCACTGGGTCCTATGGGATTGGACCCATGCACCACCGTCAGCGTCCTTGCCCACTCCTCTCTCCTTCAGGTGCTCCAGCCACAGGGAGTCTGCTAGGTTCCTTGAAGGTAGATTCCCTCCCTCTTCTGGACCTTAGCTCTGTGACCCTGCCTGGCTGCAACTTCTGCTAGTAAGGTATCAACACCTCCTCCAGGAAGCCTTCCCTCTGCCCCTATCCTGTGTCTCCCAATATGCCTCCTGCCACTCTTCCCTTAGCCTTGTCCAAGTACTCAGAGCCAACAGGGAGCCAGAGAACCAGGCTGATGTTTCCCTGGGATGGTTGCTAAGACAACCTGAGATTCACGGAAGGCCTTAAAACACAGAGGTCAAGAGTTCATACTCTGGAGTTAGAACCCGGCTTGAGGATTTCCAAGGCACTTTTTTTTTTTTAAATGATCTGAGCCTCAGTTCCTCATCTGCAAACTGGGAATAATGCTTTTTTCTTGTAGTATGAGAAACATTAAGTTGGGTTTTTACCACTTTTTTAATGGAAATTTTTATTGAGGTAATTTTAGATTCACATGCAGTTGTAAAAGATAACACAGAGCCATCTCTTTTACACTTTGCCCAGGTCCCCCCAGAGGTACTATTTTGCAAAACTGTAGTATAATATTTCAATTGGGATGTTGGCATTGATGCAATTCAGGAATAATTCACAATGATAAGTTGTGAGTTTTTTCCCAGATATTTGTGTCAGAACATTCAGTAAATATGGCAATGGTGAGCACGAATTCAAATCTGGACTCTCGTCTTGGTTCTGAGATAAGTAGCTGTTGTTTTTGGCTGCCAGCTCCCATTTCCCCATTCCCCTATTCTCTATACTTTGGTAATAGACCCTGCTTGCCTCCATGACACATAACTCAGGCCACAACAGGCAGAGTGGCTTATACTGTGGACTAAGTATTGGTCAGAGATGTGCTTGTGATCTGAGCAGAGCCAGTAAGAGTCCTTCCCTGGGAAATGCAGGAAGTTCTGTTTCCAACACTTCAGCACATGGGATCTGGGCTGAGGCACGTCCTCCCCGCCGTGAGGTGAGAGGCTGTTTCCAAAGACAAGCGGAAGAGAATGAGAGAAAGAGACAGAGAGACAGAGAGGGAGGCAGCAGGTAGCAAAGTGCAGCTCCACTTCTTTCTTATCTCTTCTTGCCTTTCTTTGAGCCCCACAATAAATGTTCCAGTCCTCTGAGCCAACACATTGCCTTTTGGTAAAGCAAGCTTTTCATTATGCTCATGACACGTGTGCCCAAGAAAGTCCAGAACCAACGTCATCATAAGCAAGTCACTCTGAGGCTTAGTTTTCTCACCCTTGACATGGACAGTCATTCTAAATTATCAGTGTAACTCTGCAAAGATTCCCAGATAGGGTCTGGGGACCTATTGTGTTCCATCTAGATGAACTCAAGTAAAATTGGCGTTCATCTATTATTTGTATGATGAAATCCTTGAAAGTAACAATAACATTTCCAAGACTTGTTGAATTAAGGGGAAAGGGACACGGTCAGGTTTTTCTTCCCTGTGAACAAATTAATGGCACCATGACACTGCAAACCTCAGTTTTATGGCTTCAGTGGAAACTTGGATTGTCTTTTTCCTTTATGCCCAACATTACCTTCAATGTAGATTCTTGAAGACGAGCTCTCCTTCATGGTTGCCAACTGATAATTTAAGGTGAAGAATTTAAGAGGGAGGAAAGGAACTAGATGCTTGGCTAGCTCCACCTGAGGCCATATCCCAGCTTTCTGAAACAGAGGGATTGTTAAGAGCAGTGCTTCTTAACCGGGTGATTCTGTCCCCCAGGGGACACCTGGCAATGTCTGTAGACATTTTTGGTTTTCACAACCAGGAGAGTGTTACTGGCATAGAGTGGGTGGAGACCAGGGATGCTGCTAAACATTCCACAGTGCACAAGACGGCCCCCACCACCAAGAACAATCCAGCCCCAAATATCACTAAGTGTCAAGGCTGAGAAGCCCTGATGTGAAGCGCTCTGGCAGCCAATTGTTCAATTGCACCTGAATACATGGCCTATCTGTTCATTAATCACAACAGGAATGATCAGATTAATTCCAGTAGTCGTTGTGGCAAGGGGGGAAAAGTTCCTCTCCCAAGAAGCTTGATGATCTGAAAGCAAGTATAGGGTAGAGGCAGAAAATAAAGCCAAACATAAATTGAGGTTTACTCTGGCTAGGGTGTTTGCTGTTGCCAATACAGCGGGCTTTCCCACCAAGCAAGGATGAGTGCTTTTACTAAATGAGTTTAATGGCACCATTGAAGACAGGACCGCAAAAGGCTTGTGGCTCATTTCACCAGATGTAAGTGGGAGCCTGCTCTGAGGCAAGCCCAATTCTAGGAACTGAGTACCTTGCAGTGGAAACACCAGGTGCAACCTCCCAGCCTGCCGTTCTTGTTGGTGAGTGTTATGAGGGAAGACGGGGAAGAGAATGAGTGAAATGAGTGGGGGGTGGGGAGGGGATGGATGCTGTGTTATCCAATCGGTAGCTTCACGACTCACCCAGGTGATCCTGGTTCTAGAACTCTCATTTACGGCGGGGGGGCGGGCGGGGGCCGGAGGGGGGCGAAGAGAAGCTAACATTTATTGAGTTCTATTGAGGGCCCAACACTCTGTCTACACAATCTTGACTAATCTCACTAACCCTCCTCCTACCTCTATGAGATAGACACCTTATTTGGTTGGAACAGAGGAGGAAACTGAGGGCCTGATAAAAAAGGAATTACTTCTATTTTGACACGACTCCATTTCAACTTTGTTTACAATGAGAAAAAAAATTAGACGTAGGTTGCACTCCAGCCTGGGGGACAGAGTGAGACCCCATCTCAAAAATAAAATGGGCAGGGGTGTATGGGTGGGGTACCCTCCTTCCTTCCCCCCTTCCTCCTTCCTCCCTTCCCTCCTCCCTCCTGTCACCTCTCTGGAGAGGTGACAGGAACAGAGACCTGAAGACAGAACAACAGCAAGTGAGGGAGAGGTGGTGACAAGTGGTGTGATTCTGGACATGGGTCGCAGCAGAGCTGGCAAGATTCACTGAGGGATCAGACAAGAGATGGGAGAGACTGAAAGGTGTCAAGGAAGATGTTCATTTGTGCTGACTATGAAAGAAATACAGGAGCATCTATTTTGTTCACTCTTGTACTCTCAACATCTGGCACAATATTTAGCACATTGTAACACAGAAAATGTTGGTGAAAGTCCTCTTGCTTCTTCTCCTCCCTCCTAGTTAGCTGCCTGGAATATGAGTGTGATGGCTGGAACTCCAGCAGCCATAAAGAATCATGAGGTGACATCTTTCTGAAGCTACATACTAGGGACAGTGGAGCAGAAAGACAGATGATGCTGAAATCCCTGATAAGTGTAGGGTCTCCATCCCAGTCCTGGGCTACTCATCTTCAGACTCCTTTCACACAAGAAGATATATCTCTGTTTCTTTTAAGTTATTATTTCACTCTGGCTTCTGTTCCTAGCAGCTGAATTTGATTTCCAACTGCATAATGCTATGTCTAATTTTTTTTGATATGGGTCTCACTCTGTCCCCCAGGTTGGAGTGCAGTGGTGCAATAATGTCTAATTTTTTTCTTATTGTAAACAAAGTTGAAATGGAGTCATGTCAAAATAAAAGTAATCCCTTTTTTTTGTTTCCAGGCCCTCGGTTTCCTCCTCTGTCACAACCAAATAAAAAGTCTATCTCATAGAGGTAGGAGGAGAGTTAGTGAGATTAGTCAAGGTTGTGTAGACAGAGTGCTGGGCCCTCAATAGAACTCAATGTTAGCTTCTCTTCCCTTCCCCCCAGTAAACGAGAGTTCTAGAACCGGGAGCACCTGGGTGAGTGGTGCAGTTCCAGATTGGATAATAGAGGGTCCCCCACAGCGGTGTTGCTCACAAGTGTGACTCACAGAAATAATTTAAGTTTTTATAGTAGCTGCAATAAAAAATAGTAAGGAACAGGTGAAATAATTTTAATAATATATTTTATTTAAGCTAATATGTGCACAATATTACCATTTCAACATGCAATCATTACTAAAAACCATTAATGAGTTGTTGGGGTTTTTTTGGTGCTAAGCCTTCACATCTGATATGTGTTACACACTCACAACACATCTCAGTTTGGACCAGCCACATTCCAAGGGTTCAGGAGCCATGTGGTATGTGGCCACTCTTGGATATCACAGTTCTAGAGCCCTGAGGTTCACTGTACCCAAGCAGATGATGACAGCTACAGACCCTGGCAGAACCAGCCCACGCTGAGCCCCTTTTGCCACTTGGGACACCTCGAAGTGGTCATACCAATGAATTCTCTGTTCACTCGACACAGAGCACAGTCCTGCGTGGGTCCAACAAGACTTGGAGCATCCCTAAAAGAGACAAATATCCTCTACGGACCCAACGTGTGCAGGTTTTGTTCATTCATTTACCCAGCAAGTATGTGCTGATCGGGGACACAGCAGTGATAAGACCTTTCTCCAGTGCCGTGGTTGTCAATGAGGGACAATTTTTTCTCTCAGGGGACATGTAGAAATGTCTAGAGACATCTGTGGTTGTCGCAACTGAAGGTGGGGGAAAGGCTATTGGCCTCTAGTAGGTAGAGGCCAGAGATGCCAATAAACATTTTGCAATGCCCAGGACAGCCCCCCGACAAGAATGATGCAGTCTCCAGTGTCAGTGGGGCTAAGGTTGAGAAACCTTGTTATGGTGAGGGAGGCTTGTAATCACCATAGCAGGACATGTTTATAATGAGAAAAGCCAGGGGGCTCGGAAGCACATAGGAGAGACCGTTAGCATGTGATGTCTGTGCTGAAATCAGAAGGATGCCCCATGCTGTGGGCAAAGAGAGAAGGCAAAGAGTGCATCAGGCAGATGGCATGGCATGTGCAAAATCGGGGGATGAGAGAGAGCTGATTTTCTTGGAGGAAGCAGAGGGGGCTGTGTTGCTGGAATGGACGGTGCAAGGGGAAGAATGGAACAGATGAGGTTGAAGAAGCCATATACAGAGGTCAGGTCATGTAGATCACTTAGTTAAGAAGCTTGACTCAATCTAAAGGGCAATAGGGAGCCAAAGAAGGTTCTGAAGTGAAGTGAGGGTTTGTGAGCAGAACAGATTTGTCTCTTAGCAAACCGGGCAAGGAGACCCTTTTGGAGGCGGTTATGGTATTCAGCAGTATTTAAAGACCTCAGAGTGGGCTGCAGGGCTCACATGCCTGTAGCCTCTAACCAGTTCTGCCTGTTTTGCAGCTGCTGCCGCTGCTACTGCTATTGTCTATTTGATGCATTTGGCGAGGGGTGAGCCTGCGCTTCTGCATTTCCCCTTGAGCAGCATCTGACCATGACTAGCTCCCTGAGACTTTGTCCTTCTGAGGAGGTGGGAAACCAGAGGGCCATTCTAATGGCCCCTTCCTGCCCCCCTTCCCCTCCATGCCCCTCCGCAGACTGGCTGGGCTTGTCACTAAACCAACCCTCCCGAGGTCCCAGCCTCAGGAACAAAAGCCCCAGACCATTTCCAGTAATGCAGTTTCATGCTCTGAGGTCTTTCACCACTCTTGGAGCTTTTTTTGGAGGTTTTTATTCCAAAAAGTGCGTGTTCACGAGAAAGACAAAACAAAGCCCAGCATTTCTGTTTAGTTCCAGTAAGCGCTTTGAAAAGTCCCAGCTCTCCTTCTGACAACTGTGCTTCCTTTGTGGCCACTGCCACCAGATCTAATTTTTTGTTTTGTTTTGTTTTTCTTAAAAATGAGTTTCCAGGCTGAGCACGGTGGCTCACGCCTGTAATCCCAGCACTTCGGGAGGCCAAGGAGGGCAGATCACCTGAGGTGAGGAGTTTGAGACCAACCTGGCCAACATGGTGAAACCACGTCTGGGTGTGGTGGCAGGCACCTGTAATGCCAGCTACTTTGGGGGCCGAGGAAGGGGAATCGCTTGCACCTGGGAGGCAGAGGTTGCAGTGAGACGATATTGCACCACTGCACTCTAGCCTGGGCACAGATCAAGACTCTGTCTCAAAAAAAAAAGTTTCCTTTGGTGAAAACCTTTTTTAAAAAATTGTATATCCCCTCCCCCTCCTCCTCCTCTCTTCCTTCTCACCTCTCTTCCAAAGTGACTCTAGTTTGCTCCTGCTTCTTTCCGAGCAGGGATAACTGCACTGGCGGAAGGACAGGAAGGGGGGCAGGCAAATGCTGATTGGGTGTCAAGCTGCCTATAAGAATGAAAGTGGGCGCTCTCTTGGCTCCAAAGGCCTCTGCCCTGGAAAGAACCCAAATGTCCATCAACAGATCAGTGGATCAACAAAATACAGAATATCCCCACTAAGGAATATCATTTGGTCTCAAAAGGAATAAAATTTGAACGCTTGGTACAACATAGATAAACGTTGAAGACAAGAAGCTAAAGTGAAAGGAGCAGACACTAAAGGACAAACACTGTGCGAGTCCACTTTCCGGAGGTTCCTAGAGCAGGTAAATTGACAGGGACAGAAGACAGAAAGGAAATCACCAGCAGCGCAGGGGAGGAGAGGGCGGGGTGTTACTATTTAGTGGGGACAGACTTATAGTTTGGGTTGACAAACACCTGGAGTTATAGTTTGGATGACCACATCTGGAGACAGGTGGTGGTGATGGTTGTACAACAACGCAAATGTATTTAATGCCTCTGAGCTGTGTACTTAAACATGGTTAAAATGGTGAGTTTTATATCATTTGTATTTTACCACGATTTTTTTAAAAAGTAATTTGTTCTTGACATATTTTCCTCTCAAGAGTCCGGGTTCCAAAGGAATACAAATCATTCTATCATACAGATAATGCACATGTATGTTCATCGCAGCACTATTCACAATAGCAAAGACATGGAATCAACCCAAATGTCCATCAGTGATAGACTAGATAAAGAAAATGTGGTACATAGGCCAGGCGCGGTGGCTCACAGCTGTAATCCCAGCACTTTGGGAGGCCGAGGCGGGCAGATCATGAGGTCAGGAGTTCGAGACCAGCCTGACCAACATGGTGAAACCCCGTCTCTACTAAAAATACAAAAAGTAGCTGGGCGTGGTGGCACACGCCTGTAATCCCAGCTACTCAGGAGGCTAAGGCAGGAGAATCGCTTGAACTCGGGAGGTGGAGGTTGCAGTGAGCCGAGATGGTGCCACTGCACTCCAGCCTGGGCAACAGAGTGAGACTCCATCTCAAAAAAAAAAAAAGAAAGAAAATGTGGTACATATACACCATGGAACACTATGCAGCCATAAAAGAAACAAGATTATGTCCTTTGCAGGGACATGTATGAAGCTGGAAGCCATTATCCTAAGCAAACTAACACAGGAACAGAAAACCAAACACTGCATGTTCTCAGTTATAAGTGAGAGCTGAGCAATCACAACACAGGCAGGGGAACAACACACATTGGGGCTTGTTGCAGGGGTAATGAGGGAGGGAGAGCATCAGGTTATATAGCTAATGCATGTGGGGCTTAATACTTAGGTGATGGTTGATAGGTGTAGCAAACCACCACGGCACATGTTTACCTATGTAACCAACCTGCACATCCTGCACATGAATCCCAGAACTTAAAATTTAATTTAATTTAATTTAATTTAATTTAATTTAATTTAAAAAAAGAAAAAAGAGTCAGGGTTTGCCTTCCCTGAAATTGCTTCTCTTAGAGAAGTCCCGAGCAGCAGAAGTGTTAGCTCTGACGTAGTTTGGATCTGTGTCCCCGCCCAAATCTCATGTTAAATTGTAATTCTCAGTACTGGAGGTGGAGCCTGGTGGGAGCTGATTGGCTCATGGGGGTGGATTTCTCATGAATGTTGTTGTCACAACTGAAGGTGGGGGGAAATCTATTGTCCTGTAATGGGTAGAGGCCAGAGATGCCAATAAACATTGTGCAGTGCCCTGGACAGCCCCCTAACAACAAAGAATGATGCAGTCCCCAGTGTCAGTGGTGCCAAAGTTGAGCAACCTTGTTCTGGAGAGGGAGCCTCGTAATCACCATGGCATGACATGTCCATAATGAGAAAAGCCCAGGGGGCTTGGGAGCACATAGGAGGGATTGTTAGCATGTAATGTTTGTGCTGAAATCAGAAGGATGCACCATGCTGTGGGCAGAGAGGGAAGGCAAAGACTGCATCAGGCAGATGGCATGGTGTGTGCAAAATCGGGAGACGAGAGAGGGAAGTGCCATTCTCTTAGTGCTGTCCTCACAATAGTGAGTGACTTCTTGCAAGATTTGGCTGTTTAAAAATGTGGCACCTCCCCACTCTCTCTCTTGCTCCTGCTCCTGCTATGTGACATGCCTGCTCCCCCTTCACCTTCTGCCATGATTGGAAGCTTCCTGAGGCCTCCCCAGAAGCCAAGCAGGTGCCAGCACCATGCTTCCTGTAAAGCCTGCAGTACCGTAAGCCAATTAAACCTCTTTTCTGTATAAATTACCCAGTCTCAAATATTTCTTCATAGCAATGCAAGAACGTCCTAACATAGCTGCCAAGTGTACTTATTGTAAACTCTGTTGTGTCTGTCTAGTAGTCATCCCTGCTTCTTTTAATAGCAACTCAATTTTTCTTGAAACCTCCCTCTCACTCCCAAACACACACACATGCATTTACTACATTTACCATCTTAGCCCATGTGGTTGGGGTAGAGCTGGTCCAGCCTCCATACCAAGGACCCTGGTCTGGTTGATCAGCATAATCCACCCCTTTAGTTACTTAATAGGTGCAGGAATGGGTACAGGACACATATTGGCGCAATCACAGCACTCCCAAGACCCAGGAACAAAGGTATCAGCCCTTTGAACCTGCTGAGAAGATGGGACATAGGGCTGCATCTGCATGCAGCTGTGGAGGGGAAGCTTGACTGAAAGTAATGGCAATGGGAGAAAAAGAGACAAAAGACACATAGAGATCCACTCCTGATATTTGAGTCCCTGGATCCAGCCATGCCTGAAGCCAGATAATCTTTGACCTTTCAGGGATATGAGTCAAATACTTTTCTATTTTGCTCAAGCCCGAATTGAATTTCTGTACTGACAACTTAGTAGAGTCCTGAGTAAAATCCTTTCAGCAACCCCTTGGGGTGACCTTTTTTTTTTTTTTTTTTTTTGAGACAGTTTTGCTCTTTCACCCAGGCTGGAATGAAGTGGCGTGATCTCAGCTCACTGCAACCTCTGCCCCCCGGGTTCAAGCAATTCTCCTGCCTCAGCGTCCCAAATAGCTGGAATTATTGGCACCCACCACCACACCTGCCTAATTTTTGTATTTTTAGTAGAGACAGGGATTCGTCATTTTGGCCAGGGCTGGTCTCGAACTCCTGACCTCAGGTGATCCAGCCGCCTTGGCCTCCCAAAGTGCTAGGATTACAGGCATGAGTCACCATGCCCGGCTGAGCATTTTGATAATCAATACCTATTTTACAAATCTTCCGAGGTTGAGTATAATTAAGTAATTTGCCCAAGATCATCCAGACAGAAAGTAATGGAATCATAATTCTATCTCCAGAGTTTTCATGTTGAATCCCTGTCTGGTGCGGCCTCATAAGAGGATGTGAGGAAGATTGTTCTAGCATCAGAGGGTGGTAAAAGTATGTCTTGTAGCCTTGACCCCCTTACTATTTCCCCCCCAGATCTCTGTCCTGTTTTTTTGTCCTTACTTTTCTTGTTTTTACTGTATGATCTTTTCTGTTTCTTCCCTCACTGGTCTTTGCCTTTGACTTTCCCCCCTTTCTTTCTTAATCTCTTTTCTCCACTCATCAGACCTCCTGGCCAGAATCCCCTTTCAATTCCCTCCTGCTGTTGACCTTAGAGGATACTAAACAGGAAATTTTTCTTTGTGTACCAGAGCTTCTTAAGCCCTCCCTGCCCCAAATTCAGAGGTGAGCCAGAGCAGGGGAAAGGTGGGATGTGAGGAGAAAGGCAATATATCTCTTAGAAAGTAATAAGTCAAACTCAAAATGTTTTAAACATAGGGGGGTTATTATTTCACTGAAGTAGGGTAGGCCCAAGGTTGGATAATCCGTGGCTCATTAACTTAAGGATGAAGATTCTTCCTCTTTTTTTATTCCACCATCTTCGGGTTACTCCCCTCATAGTCACAACATGGCTGCCATTGCCCAGTTATTATCTGCTCATACAGCCTCATCTGGAGGCAGTAAAGGACTGCATTTTCTTGATAACTTTTTTCTTCCTTCCTTTTTTTTTTTTTTTTGTTTCTATGAGACAGGGTTTCACTCTGTCACCCAACTTGGAGCTTAGTGGAGTAATCTTGGCTAACTGCAGGCTTGACCTCCCAGACTCAAGTGATCCTCCTGTCTCAGCCTCCTGAGTAGCTGGGACTACAGTCATGCACCATCACAGATGGCTAATTTTTGTATTTTTTATAGAGACGGAGTTTCGCCATGTTGCCCAGGCTGCTCTTGTACTTCTGGGCTCAAGTGATCTGTCCACCCGCCTCAGCCTCCCAAAGTACTAGGATTACAGGCGTGAGCCACGTGCCTGGCTAATACTTTTCTTTCAAGAGCAGGAAATCTTCCCCAGAAGTCCCCTCGGTAGACATCTCCTCACTTCTCATTGGCTGGAGTTGAATCCCAAGGCCACCCTCAAACCAATCTCTGGCAAGGGGAATGGGCTTATCAGACAAGCGACCCAGTTACTATAGCTGTGTAATAAATTATCCTCAAACTTAGAAGCATAAACATTTTTTATGCTAATGGATTCTGAGTCAAGAATTCGAATGGAAGAAGCAGCCTGTCTCTGCTTTAAGATGTCTGGAGCCTCAGCCAGAAGTCTTAAAGGCTGGGGCTAGAATCGTCCGAAGGCTCATTCACTCCATATCTGGTGGTAGAGGCTGGCTGTTGGCTGGAGGCCTCAGTTTTTCTCCATGGGCCTCTCCATGTGATCTACCCATGTAGGCAGGCTTGGGCTTCCTCCCAACATGGTGGCTGGGTTCCAGGGATGAAGGGCTTGGGGGAGAGACAGAGACAGGCAACAGCTACATCGCCTTTTCTGACCTGACCTCAGGAATCATTCAGGCTCACTTCCACTGCATACTAGTCATCGAAACAGCCACAAAATCCACCAAGGCTCAAAGGACAGGGAAATCAATCACCTCTGCCACTTAACAGAGTGTGGCAAGGCCCCGGAAGAGCATGTGAGGCCAGATATATCATTATAGCCATTTGGAGAAAATAGCTTCTGCCACACCAGGGTTGGAGCCTACCTTTCCTGAAACTCACCCTCCCTTGGGGCTGTGGGGGAGAGAAGCGGGGTGCTGTTGGTTAGGTGGGAGAGGGGTGAGAAATTGGTGAGTAGGGAACTGCATCTGCTACAAAAGGGACAGGACCTGTGTGCTGGCTCCAGCCACGTGAGCCTCTGTGCATTCCTCCCACATACCAGGTTCTTCTGCCTCGGGGCCTTGGCACATGCCGTTCACTCTTCCTGGAACATACTTCTATTCTTGGCCCATCTGATTCTTCCCCATCTTTCCGAGTGCAGCTTCAAGGGCGTTTCCTCCGACAGTCTTGCTGATCTCCAGCCTGAATCAGGTTCCCTTTCTAGAATCGCCCAGAGCAGACCCTGCTGTTCACTCCTGGCCTTCTCACGGTGATTAAGAACTCATCACAGGCATGCAAGTCCTGGTTATAGGTGTGGCCTCTGAACCAGGCACCTCGTATTCAAATCCAGGCCCTGCTCCTCACTGGCTGTGCAACCTCAGGCAAGTCTCTTGACCTCTGTCAGCCTTGGTTCCCCGACTGAGGATCCTAACAATCAACCTACGGGATCGGGTTCTTACGAAGATTAAATGCGATACTAGAGGCAAAGCTCTCAGGTGAGTGCCTGGCACATGGCAGGTGCCTGGTCTGCCCCTATTCTCGAATCTGTTCCGTGTCTCTCCCCTGGCAAACTGCAGGAGTGTCTGCGATGCTCGCCCCCAGCCCGTTCTTCTTAATCCCCAGCTTGACCACGTGGCCCGTGTGGTGTCAGCAGTAAATCAATATTTGTTGAATGAATTAATAAATGAATAAATGAGTAAGTCTTCTTCCAACAGAAATGACCTTAGACTTGATTTCAACTAGAAGCCCAGATGAACACACCTGCTCAGATCGTGCATTTGCCCCAGTGTGTGGACTCCTTATTAAGGGCCTTAAGATTCCATGGGAATCTGCAGAGCACAGATGTGTGTATGTGGGGTGCGGGGGGTGAGGTGTGGGTTGGGGGATGCTGGGCAGGAGCAGCGGCTGCCCAGCCTTTGCCAGGGAAGGGCAGGTGGTGTGGGTGGAGCCCATCTGCAAGGCAATCACACTTCAAAAGCAGAGGCTGGTGGCAAGTGGAGACGCGTTCCTGCTGGCTCCTGAGCCTCCAGGGCTTCCCAGCTTCCACCTCTGATCTCCGAAGTCTTACTTCTTCAAGTGGGGGAGGGCAAGGGGCAGCTGGAGCTCCCAAGGTTCTCCGCACCCCACCCTCACTTCAGACCAACACACAATAAGTTATTGTACCAGGACACTTACCAGCAATAAAATGAGTAAAGAAAGTTGTTTTTTTTTTTTTTTTTTTTCCAGCAAACAAGTTATTTCATTGAGGGAACTCTGGGAAGGGGCAGAGAAGCCTCTGAAGGGAACAAACAAGTGGGGTCAGGTCGGACTCCGCCACGCTTCCCACTCCTCTCCTCGCTGCACACACACCACCCTGTGCCCAGGGATGAAAGCTCCCCAGGAAACCTGGAAGCAGCACCCGGGAGGCAGACTGGCCCTGGGACAGGCCCCCAGCCATGGGTGGGGATGGCTTGGCTGGGTCCTTCCTTGATTCAACTCTTTTAATCCAGCAGCTCCTAGAGGCACACGCAAAGATAGACATTACCTCTGCAGGAAGGGCCAGAAAAAACTTAGAGGGTTCACTCCCACAGCCCGTGGAAAGCTCAGCAGGCCAGTCAGGTGTGAACTAGGGAAGAGAAAGCACTCCCCTGCCAGGAAAGCCAGAAAGCCCAGCCTCACCTCCGCCCCAGCTGCCTCCCTCCAGCCTGAGACACTCACTCCATCCTAGAACCATCTTTCCCGCTCACGCCTCTCCCCAGTCACTGCTTTGAGCAATAAGATGTTAATCCCTTTCCAAGAGGTACAGGAAATTAAAAGCAGAAGCACTGAAGACCTTGTGAGGGACACATTAATCCCACCATACCCACCCCTTTAACCTGTTCTCCACCTTCCCAGGAGCGCTCCCCCGAATTCCCACTGTCTTTGTGAGCCTTGGTGTGTGCGTGGGGAGCTCCGCTGCCACGGTCTCATTTTGCAGATGAGTAAGTTGAGGGCTCAGTGAGGTTAGGAAGTGATTTGGTTAAAGGTGCAGGGACGTTTTGTCACCAGAAATTCACATCCCGTGGAGAAGGTAAGAGGGAGGAGATGACAGTCGGGCAAGTATTATTCCAGAGACATTCTATGAGTTTGTGAGGTCACTTGGCAAATGAGTAGGAGGAAGGGAGAGGGATGGAGGAGAAACAGGGCTGCTGAGTTCAAGTTGAGCCAAAGAGGTTTCGGAATTTCTGCCTAGGGGAGGCTCAAGGCTAAGCCCAGATGTAATGGGAGCCTGGGCGTGCCTGAAGACTGCACTCACAGGGGAAGCATGGTTTGTACTTAGAGAGTGTGTTCGTTCATTTGTATGTTCATCACCCTTGGCACTGCCCCTGAGAGGAGCAATTCAGGAAACTGAGGCCCATTTGCCTGCAGCCAGGGTGAGAAGTGCCTGTGTCTGTCTGCCCTGGCAGAAAGAAGAACCCCGGGGGCTGCAAGAGGTCACAGGTGACAGTGTGTGCCCGGTGGCTGTCCTTACGGCTTTTTTCTTCACTGTTAATCCTCTAATGAGCAAGGTGAAAAGAAACCGGCGCCTGCTTAGCCGCCCTGCAGGGAGCTGGCTCACGGGCCTGGGCCCTGGGCTCCACGAAATACTCAGGGAAAAAGAGAGGCTGAAACTCCTCCCCCTCGTGGAGTTGGGGTTTATAATTACGTTCTCCACGGCTGAGCCAGCAAGGCCTGTCAAAAACGCAGTGGCTGGCCGTGTCCCTGCCTTGATCAGCTGTCCTGGTGGGCCTGGGGCTCCCTGGATAGACTGCTTTATCCCGCCTGTGCCCTGCAAGTGGGCAGCTGTCCGGTGGGGCGTGACTGCCTCTCCTCACTGTCTCCTAATATCCAGTCTTAACCCCCACCTGCCCCCCGCCTCTGCAGCCCCTCCCCCTCTTGGTCTACACAGCAGGATTTGCTTCTCTATCTATCAGGGTTCTTGGAAGGTTCTTCAGCACCAAAGTACTCAGTGCCTTCTGTGGGCCGACACGCCGCTGGGCTCTGGGGAGACACCACGGGGAACAGACAGACCCGCTCTCACGGACCTTACAGTGGGGAAGGAAAAGGCTAGAGGAATAAACATCAAGTTGTAAGTTGTGATGAGCTCAGCCAAGGAGGTAAAGACGATGCTATGAGGGGCCAGTCACAGTGGCTCACCCCTGTAATCCCAGCACTATGGGAGGCTGAAACAGGAGAATCACTTGAGCCCAGGAGTTTGAGACCAGTCTGGGCAACATGGCAACATCCCATTGCTACAAAAAATGTGAAAATTAGCAGTGTGATGGTGTGCACCTGCAGTCCCAGTGACTTGGGAGGCCGAGGTGGGAGGATCACTTGAGCCTGGGGAGGTTGAGGCTGCAGTGAGCTGTGATGGTGCCCCTGCACTCCAGCCTGGGCTACAGAGCAACACCAGTCTCAAAAAGAAAAAAAAAAAGAAAAAAAAAGCAGGGTATTATGAGGCTCACAGGGACCAAGCTACACTCGCCAGGTGGCCCGGGCAGGCCTCTCTGAGGAAGGAGGGCCAGATAAGGTGCCGTGCTGAGGGGAGAGAGAGGCAGCCAGGGACAAGGTCCAACCTGAGGCAGGAGGCAGGGTGCTGAGCTGAGCCCCCGCTGTCCCCAGGGCTCTCTGTGAACTCACTCACTCTCCCGAGGAACGGGTGAGCCAGCATCATCCGCGCCCTGCAAGCAAGACGGCTGCAGAGAGGCCCAGCATTTTGCCTAAGGTTGCTGAGCTTATAAGTGGTGGAGGCAGGATTTGAACACAGGCCACTCACCCGGCCCCAGAGCCAGTGTGTATAACAGGCCACCTCACCCTGGGGGAGGCTTCTGGCATGTGGTGCCACTGCTGCAAAGGCCCTGTACCTCTGAGGCGCTGGCCACCTGCTTGCCTCTCCCAAAGCAGGCCAGGCGAGGCTTCACCATGGATCAGAAGGCACCCGTCTCCCTGCCCAGGGGTGTTGAGCCCCTTGGCACCACAGAATGGAAGGAAGTGAGGGGATTGAGTCACTATACATGGGGAAACTGAGGCCGAGAAGAGACTCCAGGTCCTTGGAGATTGGAGGGATGTGGGTCCTGATCCATCAGTCTGTGCCCAGATGCCTCACCACTGCCTCTCTCCTGATTTGGGCTCCCCAGGCCCCAGCATGGAGCCTGCAGCCTGGTGCCCAGTAGAGGCTTTTTGATTAGTTCACTGACCGTCAATTTGCAAGGTTTTCCTCAGCTCGGACCATGAACCCTGCATATCCACACCTGGTCCCTACCAGGGTTTTCAGTGTGTGTCGAGGTCAAAGTATGTGTGAGTGTGTCTGTGGGTGAGTGTGTGAGGGGGAGGAAGTGTGTGTCTGTGAGTGTGTCTGTGTGTGTGTGAGGGGGGAGTGAGTGTCTGTGTGTCTGTGTGTGTAGGGATCAGAGTGTGTGAGTGTGTCTGTGTGTGAGTGTGTGTGTCGGGGTTGGAGTGTGTGTGAATGTGTCTGTGTGTGACTGCATGAGCATGTGTGTGAGAGTGTGTGCACGAGTCCCACCAACCTTGGGGAACACTGGCCCAGAAGAAGCCAGTGTATGTATGTGAGAAAGCATGTGTGTGCATGTCTGTGTGAGTTCGCATTTTCTGGGTGTGTGTGCGTGTGTGTAGAGGGAGAGTGTTGTGTGAGACTGTGTTTGTGTATAAAAGTGTATGAGAGCGTGTGCTTGCATGTGAGAGTGTGTGTCCGGGTGTGCATCAATGAGGGTGTGTGTGTGTGTGTGTAAGCGTGTGTGTGTGAGTATGTGGGTGTGTGCTGAGTGCATTGGCAGTGTGAGAATGCGGGTAAATGTTTGTGTGAGGATTGTGCCTGCTTGTGTTACACGGACCTGTTTTCCAGCAGCTACCAGACAGGTCGGGAGTGTGAATGGGCCGATTGTTAACCTCAGAGGCAGGGAAGGAAAGCAGCCTTTTGACCTGCGGGGAGCTGAGAGCTAGGAATGCGAGATGCTAAAGGCAGCAGCTTGGCCTTGGGGCTCCCCTGTTCACGCAGACGCCTTGCCTGGGACTGCACACATTCCCGAGCATGCCTGTTGCCTTGGAATTGACCCCACAGAAGGTGAAATGCTTTCTAAACCATGACTGATCAAATTGCTGTGTTTTACCTGCGTCACCATTTCCTAAATGTAGAAAAGCAGGCTTTTCTGGAAGAGGGAACGTGAGCCTTGCTGGGGGGTAGACATCTGTTACGATTTTGATGAGCCGGGTTTACATAAGCCAAGTCATACAGTCGGCCCAAGAAAAAGGACGGGAAACACACAGGGCTCATCAGTTGACAGAGCTGTGAGTCAACAGGTCTCCACTGAGCACCCCCGGGATGGCGTGTGGAGGGAGAAAAAGGCTGAACTGGCCGGGCACGGTGGCTCACGCCTGTAATCTCAGCACTTTGGGAGGCCGAGGCGGGCAGATCACGAGGTCAGGAGATCGAGACCATCTTGGAAGGCCGAGGCGGCCAGATCACGAGGTCAGGAGATTGAGACCATCCTGGCTAACACGGTAAAACCCCATCTCTACTAAGGATACAAAAAATCAGCCGGGTGTGGTGGCGGGCGCCTGTAGTCCCAGCTACTCAGGAGGCTGAGGCAGGAGAATGGCGTGAACGTGGGAGGTGGAGTTTGCAGTGAGCCGAGATCGTGCCACTGCACTCCAGCCTGGGAGATAGAGCAAGACTCTGTCTCAAAAAAAAAAAAAAAGGCTGAACTGGTTATGACTGGTTTATAAAAATCAACACCTGGGACGATGAGTGTGGAGAAATTGATGGAATTTCTTTGGCATCGGTGGCTTTCTCATCTGTAACATGGGAATGTTGGTAACTTTTCATGGGACTCTTTAGAGTCTTTTTTTTCTTTTCTTTTTGAGATGGAGTCTCGCTCTGTCACACAGGCTGGAGTGTAGTGGCGCGATCTCGGCTCACTGCAACCTCCTCCTCCCGGGTTCAAGTGATTCTCGCGTGTCTCAGCCTCCCAAGTAGCTGAGATTACAGGCGTGCGCCACCAGGCCCAGCTAACTTTTGTATTTTTTGTAGAGATGGGGTTTCGCCATGTTAGCCAGGCTGGTCTCCAACTCCTGAGCTCAAGTGATCCGCCCACCTCGGCCTCCCAAAGTGCTGGGATTACAGGCGTGAGCCACCATGCCCGGCCAACCACTAGAGTCTGAAATCTGTGTGCATTCGCCCATCCGTAAAAACAGAGGCCTGTGCTTATCGCTTGGAACGTGGCCTGGCCAGCAATAATGACTGCTTCCCAGGTAAGGATTGTCGTTATTTCTAGTAGAAAAAAAAAATAGCATCTGAAAGCATAATTTTTGGATTCTAGTTGTGTTTTCACTGCTATGAATTTTTGTAATAAAAATGTCCACCTGGGTACCAAATTACATCGGGGTTACCAGTCCCAGCCTAAGGACGGCAGCTCTCATAGGACCACCAACCTCGGGGAGCACTAGCCCAGACGGGGCAGGTGCAGGGCTCCCAATGTGATGCTTTGGCGAAACGAGCCTCTTGGGGTCTCTTGCCTGAACCCACTTAGCGTGCCCCTCTCAGACTCTCTCATGTTCCGTTCTCCTGCTCCTGTGCAGCCCCCACTCCCCCAACCCCCAGTTCCACCGTAGTTGTCTGCTCCCGTTAGCATTTCCCTCTGCCGCGGTGAGATGCCGAGAGGCTGAAGGCCCCGTCAGTCCCTTTCCCACTACGCTGAGCAGGCGGATGAATCACTTTTGATTTTTTCTCCCTTCGCTGGCAAATCGGAGTTGTCAGCACTCAACTCAAAAAGCTGCCGTGGGGAACATCCCCGGGAGGTGGACGTTGTCAGGGCAAAGGGCTTGTTGCCAAGGGGACTACAGCCCCCAAGCCCACTGATGGGGTGCGGCCTTGACCCCCTCCACAAAGGGGCCTTTGTTACATGATAGGGGCACCCCAATTTGTAGGCAACATGTGTCACAGGTGAGTTAGCTTCAGCCCTGCGGAAAATTCTCCCCATCATCAGAGCAGAGTTTTCTAACCCACTCCCTCCTTCGTCAAACAAATTGCTTCATGTGCCTTTAAGTCTAAAAATCACATTTAAATATTTGATTCGCTGCCATGAGCCGAGGAGAAAAACATCTATTGATGGATGCTCTGATGAGCTATTTGGAGAATGTCTCCTTGCTGCTCACCCACACAATTACGGACATGCCTCTTTCCACTCATGCGCTTTCAAGAAAGTAAAACAAATAAAATGCCAAAGAGCTCAAGGTGCACGGGCTGGTGGCAGGGATTAAGGTGTAGAGTTTGCAAGGAAGCCGCTGAATGATCCATTTTATACAGGTTGTGTCTGTTGATTTTACATGGAGATTGTTTTTTTTCAGTAAACATCATTACATGGCGTGTGTGTTTTCATTTCTTTCCGGAGAAATGAAAGACATTTGTAGCTAAAGAGATAAACTCTCGACGCTTTTAAGATTTTTTTTTCTTTATTGAAGTATCAGGAACACGGCCAAGGACAAATGAAACCCGAGTGCCAGGGAGATTGCCACAGCTCTGGATGGGGCTTGGGCCCACAAAGTCCTGGCCACCACGTGAGAAGAAAGTTTTTGAGAAGCAGCCATGTGAATCAACCCAAAAATTCCCAGTAAGAGCTGGGAATGAGGTACTGTGTCAGGACACCCACCAGCCGACTTTGTCTTCATTCAATCCTGGTGGCTACATGTAAAATTTCCATGCTCCTAGACCAAAAAGTCAGCCTGAAGCATCTGGCATTGTTAAAATTCCACCCTACGTCAGGCACGGTGGCTCACACCTGTGATTTCAGCACCTTGGGAGGCTGAGGCAGGAAGATCGCTTGATCCCAGGAGTTTGAGACCAGCCTTGCCAACATGGCAAAACCCCAACTGTATCAAAAATACAAAAAGTAACCAGGTGTGATGGCATGTGCCTGTAGTCCCAACTACTTGAGAGACTGAGGTGGGAGGATTGCTGGAGCCTGGAAGGTTGAGGCTGCAGTGCGCCATGATCGTGGCACTGCACTCCAGCTTGGGTGACAGAGTGAGAACCTGTCTTAAAAAAAAAAAAAAAATCCGGCCAGGTGCAGTGGCTCATGCCTGTGATCCCAGCACTTTGGGAGGCTGAGGTGGGTGGATCACGAGGTCAGGAGTTTGAGACCATCCTGGCTAACACGGTGAAACCCCATCTGTACTAAAAATACAGAAAAAAATTAGCCAGGTGTGGTAGCGGGCGCCTGTAGTCCCAGCTCTTCAGGAGGCTGAGGCAGGAGAATGGCGTGAACCCAGGAGGCGGAGCTTGCAGTGAGCCAGGATAGCGCCACTGCACTCAGCCTGGGCAATAGAGCAAGACTCCATTTAAAAAAAAAAATCCACCATAGGCAACTGAACAGAAAATCTGTAGGGAAAGCAAATATTTCCTTTTCCTGTATTAGATGTGGCTGGAAGAATTTGTCTTCTTTCTTTTCTTTCTGATTTGATTTTTTTTTTATGTTGAATGAATTCAGGACTCATGCTGCCTGGGAAACAGTGTTGGCCCATCCCGGGATAGAGTCGCCTGGGTGTGCCTAAGCTATGTGTTTCACCCATGGCCAGAAAAGGCACCCTTGGCCAGGTGTGGTGGCTCATGCCTGTAATCCCAGCACTTTGGGTGGCCAGTGTCTGCCATCCCAGCTACTCAGGAGGCCGAGGCACAAGAATCGCTTAAACCCAGGAGACGAAGGTTGCAGTGAGTCGGGATTGAACCACTACACTCCAGCCTGGGCAACAGAGCAAGACTCCATCAGAAGAAGAAAAAGAAGAAGGAGGAGGAGGAGGAAGAGGAGGAAGAAGAAATGGAGAGGAAGAGGAAGAGGGAGAGGGAGAGGGAGCAGGACCCCTGTGCTCCACACAGCTGCAGCCAGTTGGGCAGGATAAGCACCGGACCAAAAGGGAGCCAACCCACTGACAGGGCTCATCCAGTGGGGTTCCTTCACTCCAGCAATTGAACAGATCAGATTAATGATGGAAGAAGAAGGGGAAGGAGCAGAGAGAGAGGAGAGAGCCCACAGGGTCCCAGAGAAAAAGAAATAACCGCCCAGTTTCCATAAGATCTGAGCCCATCCTTCCTGCCTTGAGTTCCACGAGGTTTTGCCAGCTTCTTTCAGCAGACCCTCTTCTTACTTGAACTACCTATCTGGGTGCTGCTCCTTACACTTCAGAGACTTCACTGGAACAGGGAGGAATATAAATGACCCAAGTTGTGGCCTATTTGAGAGGCAGGGTTTCCCGAGGGAAGAGGCTGAGGGGAAGTTGGCCCATTTAAGGGAACCACAAACAACAAACATGCAAAAGACGGCCAACTTCACAAGAAGTTGGGGCAAGGCAAAGTAAAACAGAGAGGCAGCGTTTATGATGACAGCAAGTTCAGGTGTGAGTGTGGAGGAAATGGGAGCCCCCTTGCTGCTGGGAGGTGCATAAATTTGAGAATATCTTTTAAAATTCAAGACACATATGCTCTATGATCCGGTTCTTCTCCTTCTTCATATCTACCTTGGAGACAAACTTGCAGAAACACTCAAAGAGGCAAGTACAAGGATGTTCATGGCAAAAACACAAATAATCTAAATGTCCTTCAGTAGCAGAAAGACTACAAAGTGGGATTTTTCCATATCTGGAAATATGGTGGAAGGAGATGGTGGTGATTATTATTATAAAAGAAGAATTAACATTTATTGTGCGAAGTGTTGTTTTCAGAACTTTATATGTCTTGATTATTCTAATTAATTTATATAAAAACCCTAGTAAGAAAACACTATTATTACTTCACTTTATGGATGAGAAACTGTGGCTTAAAATACAAATTGCATATTTAGCTGATGATTCTGAGGGTCAGCATTTTGGGCCAGGCTCAGCTGGGCAGTTCTTTTGCTGATCTTGGGTGGGCTCCTCCAAGTGTCTGCAGTCATCTGCCATTTACCTAGGTGGCTCTGCTTCTGGGGCTTGCTGGCTATTGGCTAGGAAGCAGGAATCACTGGGCCATCTATCTCTCATTACCCAGCAGTCTAGTCTTGGCTTCTTCACGCTAGGGCCGTAGCAGGGATCCTGAGAACAACACAGAAGGAAGCTTCATGCACGCACTCTTCAAGCCTCTATTTAAGTTATGGCTGTTATTGTCCCATTGGCCAGCAAGTCACATGTTCCAGCCAGATACATGGGGTGGATACCTCTTGAAAGTTCCTGCAAAGTCATTGCAAAGGGCACACAAACAGGGATGGGAAGAATCTGCGGCTGTTTTTGCAATCACCTCACTTGTGCAATCAAAAATCAATTCTTCCCAAAAAACTAAGCAAATTGTAAATAGATGATTGAGAACTTTTCAGGGTCAGGCTTTAGCTTCACCCTAACAGGTGAGAGATCTCTGGGCCATCTCCAGCCATGCTTCCACTCACTGTGCTCATGCTGTCCCTTGCTTTAAAATCCAGTTAAACCTTCAGCAGGAGCTGACACTGTACACAACTTCTTCCTTCTGTGGCTTCCCCTGGTTTCCCTGCCACTTCTCCAGCCACTCCTTTTCTATCTCCTTCACAAACTTATTCCTTCTATCCAGGAGATACACACATTTGTTTCTCCTACCCAAACCTCAAATCTGAACCCTATACTGTACATCCAACTACTTGATTGCCTTTTCCCATCTCTATTTGGCTGGCTTAAGGGACTTTATCAGCTACTGGCGCATAATAAACCATCCCTAAAAGCCAGCTAGTTTGCTCATGATTCTGAAGCTAGTAACTCAGGCTAGAATTAGCTGGATAGTTCTTTTGATCTTGGCTGATCTCATCCAAGGTCAGCTAGAGCCAGGTAGCCTAGGATGGGCTCAGCTGGGATGGCTCATCTTGCTCCATGTGGTCTCTCATCATTCAATAGGTCAGCATGAGCCTGTCCACTTGGAGACCCTGGAGGGCTCTAAAAGAGTGAGTGGAAGGTTGTAAGGACTCTTGAGACAGGCTTATAGCTGACAGGGTGTCGCGTCTTCCACATCCTCCAGGCCAAACTTGTCTCAAGGCCAGCCCAGGGATGTGGAAATTGACTCCTCCATTCAATGGAGGAACTGCAAAGTCACATTGCAAAGGGGCATGAACAGTGGGAGGAGAATAACTGGGGCCATTTGTGAAAGCCATCAACCACAGACACCTCAAACTCAACAGATTCAAAACTGAACTCAAGATCTTCCCCCAAAATCTGCACCTTTCCCAAAAGTCCGCATCCCAAATAGTTTCACAGCAAAGAAAGAAATGCAGAAGTTATCTTTGACCCCTCTCTCTTCCTCACACTCCAGATCAAATCCATCATCTCCAAAATACCCCTTACATGTGTTTTCCTTTCTCCATCTGGCCCTTCAGTCCCTAAACAAAGACACAGACACTAGCATTTCATCTGACAGCTTCAGCAACCTCTTAATAGATCGCCCTCACCCATGTTGCCCCCTCCTGTAAATTCTATACTTTGTGGCCCTTGTGATTGTTATAAAGAACAAATCGAATTCTGGTGCTTTCCTTCATAAAGTCCTCAAGCAGCTCCAGTCCCCTTAGCATGGCTTCATGCCTGCAAGATTTGCCTCAGCCCATGCCAGGATCCCGGGCTCCTTACAATCCACCCATGCGAGTCTGCTTTCAATTTCTCAGACTCATGTAGTGAATTGAATAGTGTCCCCAAAAAGATATGTCCAAGTCCTAACCCCCCGTACTTGTGAAGGAAACAATATTTGGAAAAAGGGTCTTGGCAGGAGTAATTAAGTTAAAGACCTTGATACAAGATCATCCGGGATTTAGGGTGGGTCCTAAATCCAATGACTTGTGTCTTTTTTTTTTTTTTTTTTTGAGACAGAATTTCGCTCTTTCACCCAAGCTGGAGTACAGTGGCATGATCTTGACCCACTGTAACCTCCACCTTCCACTTTCAAGCGATTCTCCTGCCTCGGTCTCCCGAGTAACTGGGATTACAGGTGCCCACCACAAGGCCTGGCTCATTTTTATATTTTTAGTAGAAACAGGGTTTCACCATGTTGGCCAGGCTGGTCTCGAACTCCTGACCTCATCTGCCCACCTCGGCCTCCCAAAGTATTGGGATTACAGGCGTGAGCCACCGCATCTGGCCAACTTGTGTCTTTTTAAGAGAAAAAAAAAAAGGAGGTTTGAGGCACTGGGACACAGGGGAGAAGGCCGTGTGAAGAAGGAAGAGACTGGAGTGAGGTGTCTTCAAACCATGGAACGCCAAGGGTTGCTGACAGCCATCAGAAGCTGGAAGAGGCAAGGAAGGGTCTGTCCCCTAGAGCCTCCAGGGGGAACATGGCTTTGCTGACACCTGGATTTCAGACTTCTGGCCTCCAGCACTGTGAGAGAATCAATATCTGTTGTTTTAAGCCACTAAGTTCATGGAAATTTGTTGTAACAGCTCAGGAAACCACTGTGGCATGTTGAGCCTCATCCCAGGGCCTTTGCCCCGGCTCTTCCCATGGCCTGAAACGCACCTTCTGGGCCTGCTCACCTGTCTGGCCCCTGTTTTCCTTCCTGCATGAGTTCATTTCATTGCGGCTTCAGGGAAGCCTCTTCTAACTTCCCTAAGGAGAATCCCTTTCATAGACTCTCTGGCACCACTTCTTCTCTTCTTTCCCCCAGCTTTATTAAGGCATAAGGGACCATGACCTTGGCTGGCCCAGGACCCCCTCTGTCTCCCAGGGAAAGGACATTTCATTTCTTCTCTTTCACAAGGCTTGTGAGAGTTGCAATTTTTCATTTATCTATATCTGTGATTAATGCCTTTGTCTGTCTCCCAAGCTTAACTGCAGCCCCTAAGGGGGCAAGGATGGCAGCAACCTCCTGTTCACCTCTGAATTTCCCCCACCAGCCCATGATGGGCACTCAATAAATATGCAGAAAGCCAGTGCTTGATGTCACTCACATTTTCTGTTTTACGTGAAAATTACAAATCACATGTGAAATAACTGGATCAATTAATAAGAAGAAATAAGAAAACCTAAAAGTCCCACCTGGCAGGTAGAAGCCAGAGATGAGGTGGGTGGGGATCAGCGCTCGGTCCTGCGGATCCTCAGTCCTCCCAGGGCACAGGGTGATGCAACAGAAGTAGCTTCCTTTCCGTGCAGTATCTCAGAACTGATCTGCATACAAGCTTCCTCTCCTTATCAATGCTATGGCCCACAGAGGTGCAACTGAAACTCTGATGGACCCATTCCAGACACCCGGGCGGCATAGAAAGCTTGCCAGAGCAAGGCTTCGCCACTGCTGGGGAGACGCATGATTAAAGGAGGCTCTTGTCTGTCCTTTCCCTGGGAGACAGAGGGGGTCCTGGGCCAGCCAAGGTCATGGTCCCTCAGTGCTCCGGGAAGAATTACTTGGCAGCAGTTAGTATAGACCATAAATAGTTACTGAGGCCCTACTGGGTGCCAGGCACAATGCTAGGGGCTGGAGAAACAGGAGTGAACTCACGAACTAAACTCCCAGCCCCAAGAAGAAACAGATGCCTATTAATCGATTATACAAGCAAATTAATAAACTCTAGGTTTTAGACAGGGCATGGTGGCTCACGCCTGTAATCCCAGCACTTTGGGAGGCCAAGGCAGGTGGATCACTTGAGGTCAGGAGTTTGACACCAGTCTGGCCAATATAATGAAACCCCGTTTCTACTAAAAGTACAAAAATTAGCTGGGTGTGGTGGCATACGCCTGTAATCTCAGCTACTCAGGAGGCTGAGACACTCAAGAATCACTTGAACCTGGGAAGCGGAGGTTGCAGTGAGCTGAGATTGTGCCACTGCACTCCAGCCTGGGCGACAGAGTGAGACTCCATCTCAAAAATAAAAAAAATACATTGAAAAAAAAAAACTATAGGTGGTGATAAGGGTATGGCAGAGAGGTACTATCTACTAGGAGAGCATGTAATTAGGATTATCAGACCTGGTTTAGGGAATCAGGAGAGGCTTCCTGGAGGAAGTGACATTTAAACCAATACTTAATGGACAGCCATTCCCAACCCCATTCTCCTTTACTCATTCCTTCTATCAAGGCTGCAAGAATTAAACACTTTCCCAGCCTCCACTGCAGCTGGGGTTGCCATGAACAATTGTGACTAATTCAGCTGGCTCCACTGTCCTTCTTCCTGCCTTAAATGGAAATGAGATAGCTGGAGCTGAGGCAGCCGTCTTGTGACCCTGAGGGAACAGCAAAGAGAATCCCAGAGATAGCAGCCCCAAGTCACAGAACCAATACTAGAAACCAGCTGCCTCCAGATTTTTTGTTATGGGAGAAAAATATGTCTGTTTTTGTTTAAACCACTGTAATTTTAGCCAAAAGCATTCCTAAGTGAAACAGGTCTCAAAGATGAGTAAGTTAGCGATGCAAAGAGTGGCAGGAAGAGTTTTCCAAAGAGGGGAAACAGGCTGGGCACAGTGGTTCACACCTGTAATCCTAGCATATTGGGAGGCCAAGGCAGGCAGATCACTTGAGGCCAGGAGTTGGAGACCAGCCTGGCCAACATGGCAAAATCCTGTCTCTACTAAAAATACAAAAATTAGCTGGGCGTGGTGGTGGGTGCCTGTAATCCCAGCTACTTGGGAGGCTGAGGCAGAGAATCACTTGAACCTGGGAAGTGGAAGCTGCAGTGAGCCGAGATCGCACCACTGCACTGCAGTCCAGGTGACAGAGTGAGACTCCATCTTAAAAAAAAAAGCAAAAAAAAAGAAATGGTCAGGCACTGTGGCTCATGCCTATACTCCCAGCACTTTGGGAGGCTGAGGCGGGTGGATCACGAGGTCAGGACTTCGAGACCAGCCTGGCCAACGTGGTGAAACTCCGTCTCTAATAAAAATACAAAAATTAGCTGGGCATGATGGTGCGCCCCTGTAATACCAACTACTGGGGAGGCTGAGGCAGGAGAATGGCTTGAACCCAGGAGGCGGAGGTTGCAGTGAGCTGAGATCGCAGCACTGCACTCCAGCTTGAGTGACAGAGCAAGATTCTGTCTTAAAAAAAAGAAAAGAGAGAGAGAGAGAAAGAGAGAGGAAACAGAAAGTGCAAAGGCCCTGGAGTGGAAAAATCCAGTAGGGGACCCAGAGAAGGTCAGTGTATGGTTGAAGCTTAAAGGAGGAGGGAGAGGGGCATGGGCCATGAGCCTAGAGAAATTGGAAGAGCTGATAGGAGACAGTGAATGGTGGGACGTTAACCAAGAGCACCATGGAGGCTAGAAGAGTTAAAGGAGTGATGGGAGATCAGGTTTTCTTTCCAGAAAACATCTCCCCAGCAAGTTCTGGGGAATAGACTGGAAGAAATCAAGGGTGGGAACTGAGACACCAATGATAACCATGGCTGAGGGAGGGATGCTGGGGTGGTGGGAGAGGTGGCGGAAATAGAGATCCTTCCAACCAGAGGTTCCCAAGCAGGGCCGGTACTGCCCTTGACATTTGGCAACATCTGGAGACATTTTTGGTTGTCACACTCTAGGAGAGGGTGCTGCTGGCATCTTGTGGGTTGAGGCTGGAGGTGCTGCTCGACATCCTAGAATGTACAAGAGATGTTCCCACCGCACCCCAGCAGAGAATCATCTGGCCCAAAATGTCCAGAGTGTTGAGGTCATCATGGTCATGGTCCCTCAGTGCTCCGGGAAGAATTAGTGTGTTTATATTGTAGAAGAAAACTAGACACATGTTGGAAAGATGGGAGGCTGGAGAGAAAAGGCCCGAAACCGGGGCCAGTTGGGAGATGGTGACCCTAATCCCTGCAAGAATCAGCATGGGGCACAGACCACAAGCTGCGGTCAGTAGGGCTGGACTGCCCTCCCTGAGGCTGAGAATTCAGATTTAGAATCAGAAAGCACCCACATCTGGGCTTGCTGAGGGTAGAACATAGCTGGGAATGATCTAGGCCACAGCAGTGTGTCTGCCCAGCCCTTGTCCTTACAGAGGAGGGTCCCAACTGCCATCCTGGTTGTCTATGCCCCCACCCTGGCCAAAGCAGACTGGACAAAGGGTGGACAACAGACTCAAAATGAGTGATTGGCTCTCTTTCCCATGGACCGGCGCTGACCCCTTCTTCCGGTCATGACGCCTGATTGTGCTCTGGGCAACTTCCAGCCCACCAAGACTCTCAGTTATGATGTCCTCCCTCTCCAAGGCATAGGCACTGGCCCCAAGCTCAGCCAGACTCTCTCCTTGGAACTTGAATTTTGAGCAGCCTCAGAATGGATGGGAAATGCTGATTTTCATCCCAGTGGAGGTGCCCTGCGGGACTGTTCTTTGTGTCTGCTCTCTAGAGCCAGAGCTCCCTCTGGAACTCCCTTTCGGAGTTTCTGTTTTTAGCTGGAGTTAGAGGCTACTACAAGTTCTCTTAATAAATTTCTTTTTTCAGCCAGGCACGGTGGCTCATGCCTGTAATCCCAGCACTTTGGGAGGCTGAGGTGGGCAGATCAGGAGTTTAAGGTCAGGAGCTGGAGACGATCCTGGCCAACATGGTGAAACCTCGTCTCTACTAAAAATACAAAAATTAGCTGGGCGTGGCAGCATGCACCTGTAGTCCCAGCTACACGGGAGGCCAAAGCAGGAGAATCGCTTGAACCTGGGAGGCAGAAGTAGCAGTGAGCCAAGATCATGCCACTGCACTCCAGCCTCAGCAACAGAGTGAGACTCTGTCTTAAAAAAAAAAAAAAAAAAAAAATCCTTTTTTGCTAGTGTATTTGTTTCCTATTGGTGCATGAACAAATTACTACTAACTCTGTGGCTCAAAACAACACGAATGTATTATCCTACAGTTCTGGAGGTCTGAAGGACAAAATCAACCTCACTAAACTCAATTCAAACATCAGTAGGGCTGCGTTCTTGCTGAAAACAGTCGAGAGAATCTGTTTCCTTGCCTCTCCCAGCTTCCAAAGGCCACCTGCATTCCCTGGCTCCTGGCTCCTTCTTTGTCTCCAGTACATCTCCTACTCTGGACTGACCCTCCTACCTCCGTTTCGCAAGGACCCTTGTGATTACGTGGGCCCACCTTAATAATCCAGGATAATCTCCTCATCTCAAAATCCTTAACTTGATCATATCAGCAAAGTCCCTTTGTAAGGTAAGATTCACAGGTTCTAGGAATGAGATCATAGACATCTTTGGTGGGGGTGGGGGAGGCATTATTCAGCCTAGAAGAGTCCATTTCTGTTGCTTGCAACTAAAGAATTCTGATTGATATGTCAAGTCACAAACCCAAACCCAAACTCTAAAGATATTGCATTTTGGCTGAAAGCAGTGGCACACAACTGTAATCCCAGCACTTTGGGAGGCTGAGATGGGCAGATTGCTTGAGCTCAGGAGTTTGAGACCAGCCTGGGCAACATGGTGAAACCGTCTCTACAAAAAATACAAAAATTAGCTGAGCATGGTGGTTCACACCTGTGGTCCCAGCTACTCAAGAGGCTGAGGTGAGAGAATCACTTGAGCCCAGGTGGCAAAGGCTGCCATGAACCATGATCATGCCACTGCACTCCTGCCTGGGCAACAAAGTGAGACCCTTTCCCAAAAAAAAAAATATATATATATATATATATATATATATTTTTTATTTGAATTAGAAAGCCTTAGGAGTGGCTTGAACCCCACACTTCACTGAAGCCCTGAGACTCATTTTTGCCTACCTGCCTAGTTGTTTAAGTTACCTGCCTAGCACTTGAGAGCACATTGGTTGCCATCCTGTAACAGGTGTGTAGCTATGGGTTCCAATGATTAGCCCCATATCACTACCTGAGTGCTTTAGGACGTGGCAGATGGATGTAGTGGGATCAGTGCCCCTCCTGGCAGCTCCAGCCAGACTCTCAGCTGAGCTTTGTAGGGGGAGCTGTATCTGAATGTGAGGATGAAGGAACAGGTGGAAGGAAGAAAGGAAGGAAGGGAGGGAGGGAGGGAGGGAGGGAGGGTAGATGAATGGATGGGTGGACAGACGGATAGAGGAGGATGATGGATAAGGGGATGGATGGATGGATGGATGGATGGATGGATGGATGGATGGATGGATAGAAAGAAAAGATTATCCAGTATTTACCAGAATGAGGCCCCAGAAGTAACAAAGCTATGGAAGAAAAAAGCAAATACGAGATGTTTATGTTATACGCAGGAGTAAAAGGAGGTGGCAACTTTGCTGGTTTGGTCTGTGTTTGAAACAAAAATTCTCTTGAAAACAAACCTCCAGTCAGTTTTGCTTCTGCAAAGCGAACAGGCTTATAACCTCATTACAAAGATAGTCCATGTCACCCACTCTCAGCCTCCATTCAGAAGATACGGTCCAATGAACCAAGAACCCAGATAGGAGAGCGGCAGTGGGAAGAGGACAGAACCAAACCCTCTCAAAAGGCTATAAAAAAACTCCAAGTTCAGGGAGGAAAAGTAATCATCCTGTAATTGACTGTTCACTAATGGAATCTATTAATTTATAGCCACAAAAGAATCAGCTAATTTGTGGTTAATGGTGTTTAAAAGATAAACAGCATAGATTAAATCTATGGAGCCCAACCCGGGTTCACCAGAATCTGTCTGCACAGAAAGCTCTGGATGGGGGAGAGACGAGCCTAGCCCCAGGCTGCAGTGGACAGTGGCACTCAGAGGTCTGCTGGGAGCAAAAAGCGATTTGGGTGGAACAGGTAAGCCCATCCTCCAAGGGACCTCATGTAGTCCCAGAGGAGGCTTATTTACTCTGTGGGTTTCCTGTAAAATTGCAAGTCCTCTCCTCCCTGACACAACACCATCCCTGCCCTCTCCTGCAGAGACCATCCCACCCCGCCGCAGCAGTCTCCCTAACCCGCCACATTCCTTCCCACCTCTGGCCCTTGCACTTCCTGCACCTGTAGCTGGACTGACTTTTTTTTTTTTTCTGTCCTGGGAAAAATAATCCAGATTATGGAGAGCTAACTTATTGAATGTCCCCTTGGAGAAGAGACCATGCTAGGCATTTCACATAACCACATCTCAGAGATTCCTGAACATCTCCTGTGAGACTGCTCCTATCCTATTCTCAGCCCCATTTTACTTGTCAGAAAACTGAGGGCTAGAAAGGTGAAGCAGCTGGCCCAAAGCTTCACTGTGCATGTGGGGTGGGTCTGAGATTTGAATCCATGTCTTTCTGCTTCCAGAATCCGAGGGCTAGACCAGCATTTCCCAAACCTTACTTTTTTTTTTTTTTTTTTTGAGATGGAGTCCTGCTCTGTCACCAAGGCTGGAGTGCAGTGGTGGGACCTCTGTTCACTGCAACCTCCACCTCCTGGGTTCAAGTGATTCTCCTGCCTCAGCCTCCCACATAGCTGAGATTACAGGCATGTGCCACCGTGCCCAGCTAATTTTTGTATTTTTAGTAGAGATGGGGTTTCACCACGTTGGCCAGGCTGGCCTCGAACTCCTGACCTTAAGCAATCCGCCCTTCTTGGCCTCCCAAAGTGCCGAGATTACAGCCGTGAGCAACTGTGCCCAGCCTTACTCATTCTCATAACAACATTTTTGCTATGTCTGCTACCACCTATATGTATGATATTTGTTTAAATGGACTCCCACTTTTACTTTTCGTTAATTTTAGTTTCATCCTGAACAATGTTATCCAGGTCTGATACGTTAATAACATAGTTGCTTCTAACATAAACTTGGAATAAACACCTGACTACTAAGATAAACATGTGCCTGTGTCCTGCCTTATAATCTTATAAACCTCAGTGGCTCAAGAACTACACACATTTTAACCATACATCCCCAAAAGCCATAATCACACGGTGTGTGTCCCGCTCACCACAGTCTGCATGCACTATCAAATTCCATCCTCCATCAACCTTTTCCTGATATAAGCCACCGTTGAAAATGCACTGGGCCTGGCGTGGTGGCTCACGCCTTCAATCCCAACACTTTGGGAGGCCAAGGCGGGCAAATCACGAGGTCAGGAGTTCAGGATCAGCCTGGCCAACATAGTGAAACCCCGTCTCTACTAAAAAATACAAAAAATTAGCTGGATGTGGTGGTGGGTGCCTGTAATTCCAGCTACTGGGGAGGCTGATGCAGAAGAATCACTTGAACCCGGGAGGCAGAGGTTGCAGTGAGCCGAGATCATGCCACTGCGCTCCAGCCCAGGTAACAGTGCGAGACTCTGTCAAAAAAAAAAGAAAAATAAAATGCATCAAAAGCCCTCCTTTTTCCTGAAGCCCTCTTGACTCCTCCAGCCCAAAAGTGCCCCTTCATTTGTTGACAGCTAGAAAATTCATGCCATGAGCAAGCCACAAGAAAACAGGATAAAAAACAGGATGTGGCTTTTGTTTCAAGTAGACTGGAAGATCTTGGAGGATTAAAAAATATGAAAACAAAACAATTCCTATACCTTGAAGTCTAAGGTCTGGGAAACAGAGATGGACGCACACAGCAGGTGCTCAGTAAAGCCTGGGGAAACGACGGATGTGGACACAGTACAGAGAGGGGGCCAGGCTGCACTTTTCATGGCTAGGTTGGGGCCGGTTCCTCTTTTGCTAACAAGGCTCAAAACTTCACCTGGGGATGCTCCCTCCCTTCCCACAGCCCAGGGCTCCAGGATGGGCCTGGGACACAGCCTGGCCAGTCCATGCTGAAAGTCCCCCTAGCTATTCCCGTTGGTTCAGAAAGCGGGTCTGTTACCCAAATCCGGCTGAGGGAGTCAGGCCCACCACTTTTGTTCAAATGGATGGGGATGGAGCAGCTCTTTCTTGCCAGCTTGAACCTGGGAGCCGTGGGCCTGGAAACACTGTCACCTTCCTGCTCCCGCAGGGAGCCTGGGAGTTAGAACCCCTGTGGAAGAGGCAGAGACATAAGAGAGGGCAGGGCTTGGCAATGTGATTTGAGATCCTGGATCAAGACATTCCTGAAATACCCTTGGATTTTTCAGACAAACATTTTTTTCCTCGGCGTAAGCCTTTTTGAATTGGGTTTTCTGTTACCTGGGCCCAAAAACACCCTGGAGGAACCGTTGACTAGGAGCCAGGGAAGCAGACTCAATTGTATCTGGGGTCTAAATGACCCTGGGTGAGTCATTTCATCTCACATGACCCTGCCTCAAAGAGGCCTTCCCTGACCATTCTTTCCACAACAGTTTCCATCCCTCCCTACCCCTCACTTCCTTGTCCAGCCCCAGCATTGCACAACATCACATTCTATATTCATGACCTTGTTTGCTAGTACTCTGCCTCCCTCACTGCGGTGGCCTCAGAACTCAAAATAAGGCTGTTACACAGAGGCCTTCTGTAAATACTGGTTGCAGGATCTTGCCTCGGTTTCTGCAGCTGTAAAGTGGGAGAGCAGTGCTGCATTGTCCTCAGTAGCCTGCCAACAGGGCTGCATTCACTTCCTCCTTTCATTGCTGCCACCCAGGCCTCCGGGAACGTGGCACAAGGTCTCACCCAAAGGCGCTGGAGTGCCTCCCAGAAAACTACCTTTCCCACAGAGTAGAAAGTTTTACGATTTTCCTCCATTTCTTCCTCTGCCTACACAATCTCATTGACTAGAAAGTCCCTCTTGATGTCTAACCCAATATTTCATGCTGCAACCAAAGTCTATTTATGTGCATCTTTTCTGAGTTCTGGAGTTCAGCAACCGGAGTGTTGACTTCCAGACATTCCCAGCCAAGTAAGAACACAAAAGAACCAGTTTAAAGTGAGAAGAAACCCTGCAAGAAAATAAAAATTCCTTTACCTAGGAGATGCCCTCATTTTCTTCCCATGACCAGCTTCTGACTCGTCAGAAAGCTCTTTTCTTGTCTCCACACCTATGAACACAGCTCTTCCAGGGATGTGGGTACAAAAGATGAGGGCAAAATAAATAAACTATCTGTTTAATCATTCTTATTGTCAAAACAACGGCTGAGCCAAAATACCGAGGCTCTGATTCATCCCAACTGACGTCCCTTCTAGGGAGAAGGCAGGAGGCAGGGAAGTAAGAATTTTTAAACCCGTTTTCCAGATGAACTCAGAGGAGTCTGGGATGTTCCAGAGTGCCAACCCCACGGTAAGCGACAGAAGCAAAACCACTTTCTCTCTGTGGTCAGGGATCTGTCTTCTCTTCATTTCAATGGCAGAATTCAGGGGCCGGGCACGGTGGCTCACGCCTGTAATCCCAGCACTTTAGGAGGCAGAGGCAGGTAGATCACTTGAGGTCAGGGGTTCGAGACCAGCCTGGCCAACATGGTGAAACCCTGTCTCTACTAAAAATACAAAAAAAAATTAGCCGGGTGTGGTAGCGGCGCCTGTAATCCCAGCTACTCAGGAGCCTGAGGCAGGAGAATCACTTGAACCGGAAGGTGCAAGTTGCAGTGAGCCGAGATTGCACCACCGCACTCCAGCCTGGGCGACAGAACAAGACTCCATCTAAAAAATAAATGAATAAAAATAAAAATAGGCCAGGCGTTGTGGCTCATGCCTGTAATCCCAGCACTTTGGGAGGCTGAGGCGGGTGGATCACCAGAGGTCAAGAGTTCGAGACCAGCCTGGCCAACATGGTGAAACCCCGTCTCTACTAAAAATACAAAAATTAGCCAGGTGCGGTGGCAGACACCTGTAGTCCCGGCTACTCAAGAGGCTGAGGCAGGAGAATCACTTGAACGTGGGAGGTAGAGGTTACAGTGAGCTGAGATCGCACCACCACACTCTAGCTTGGGTGACAGAGGGAGACTCCATCTCAAAAATAATAATAATAATAACAATAACAATAAAAATAAATGGGGCAGAATTCAAAGGAAGATACACACAGTACCTAGGATGCAGGTTTCATCATTCATTCACTCGCTCATTCACTCATTCAAGAAAATGAAAAGGCTCCACTGAGTACCTTCCCTGTGCCCCAAGCTGGGGGTCTTCCCAAGTTACCTTGCCCCCTCCCCACCCATCTGGGGGAGGAAAGTCAGGAATCATCCATCCATTGGCTGAGTCGGGAGGTTGAATGACATAATTGTTGAAAATATTGTTCCCAGTTTGTTCTTTGTCTTTTAATTTTATTTGTGGTGTTTCTTGACGTCTAGGGATTGTTAATGTTCATATAGTCAAATCTTTGTGTCTCTCCTTTGAGGACTCTGGCCTGAGATGCCTAGAAAGGGCTCCATGGGGAGTGACGTTTAGAGCCATATTTAAGGCCATATGTCATGAGCAGTTAGGGGGTCCAAGGAGGCGATCCTGGCTCATTCTTTCATTTTACAAATGAGGAAACTGAGGCTCCATGGTGAGTAGGCAGCCCTGCCAGAGTCCAGGATTCTACCCAGGGCTCTTCCTGCACATAATGAGTTGCTCAGAGACCCTTATAAAAATTAAGAAAAGACAGAGGGCTCTCCACCTCCCGGGCTGCATTGCCGAGTAACCGACACAGCTTCTGTGAAGCCAGAGGCCATCTCATTCGCCCTATAAATTCCGTGTCATCTGCTTTGCTCTGAATATTCGTTCAACTGTCCCGCTGTGGCTATGGGCCCTCAAACCCATTCCCCTGAAGGCCCTTCTAGGCTTATGAAGGCAGACACCACCAAGGAAAACATGAAGAGTCAACATAAGCATCCAAAATTCCAGGGACTGCACTCGCTCTGGCAGCACATACACTAAAATTAGAACGATACAGAGAAGATTAGCGTGTCCCCTGCACAAGGATGACGTGCAAACTTGTGAAACGTTCCATAATTTTTTTAATAATAAAAATAAATTCCTGGAACAGTGAACTCATGGAAGCAGAAGGTAGAATGGTGATTGCCAGGGGGGTTGTCAAAGGATACAAATTTTCGGTTAGAGAGGAGGAATAAGTTCAAGTGATCTGTTGTACTGCATGGAGACTATAGTTAATAACAAGATTTTTTTTTTTTTTTTTTTTTTGAGACAGTTTCCCTCTGCCACCCAGGCTGGAGTGCAATGGCGTGATCTCAGCTCACTGTAACCTCCACCTCCTGGGTTCAGGTGATTCTCCTGCCTTAGCATCCTGAGTAGCTGGGATTGCAGGCATGTGCCACCATGCCTGGCTAATTTTGTATTTTTAGTAGAGATGGGGTTTCACCATGTTGGTCAGGCTGCTCTCGAACTCCTGACCTCAGATGATCTGCCAGCCTTGGCATCCCAAAGTGCTGGGATTACACGGGTAAGCCACCATGCTCAGCCAACAAGATATTCTTGAAAATCAGTAAGAGAGTAGATTTTAAGTGTTCTCACCACAAAGAATAAGCATGTGAAGTAATGCATATGCTAATTAGCTTGAATTAGCCACGCTACCAGGTATACACAATTCAAAACATTATGTTGTATACAATAAATAAATACAACTTGTATTCATTATAATTAATTTTTAAAACTCCTGGACATAAAAAACCATCACTAATACAATTAAAAGACATAAAACAATGAGGAAAAATATTTCCAACCTACATGACAAAGTATTTAGCTTCTTAAAATAGACAAAGCTCATATAGAGTTATAAAAATGGCTAAAGAAAAATGACAGGCAAATCACAGAAATGGAAATAAAAGTGGGCAATGCATGCAGGAGAAATATTTAGATTCATGAGGAATCAAGCAATGGAGGTGGAAATCATAATTGTAATGACATCATTTCGGGTATCTTTCAGAGTAGCAATATTTGAAAAGAATGGTAACCCACGGTGTTAGCCAAATGGAGAAATGGTACCCTCACAACTGGAGGAAAGAAACAGAGTCAACTGTTCTGAGTTTTGGAATACATATTAAAGTCCTTTAAAATGTGCATTTTTTTATTCCTAAGGAATTATTTAGAAACTACATATAAGGAAAGAAATGTATTTCCACATCATTTATATGGGAAATGCTGAAAGCAGCTTATAGGCTCAGCACTACAGAACTGGTGAAATATTCTCCAGTACAGACTTCGCTGTAATGATATGAAGCCATGGAAGTGACTGATGCTTCATAAAAGATGATGACAACATGCAGTTAAAAAAAAAAGGTTAATAGGCTGGGAGCTGTGGCTCACGCCTGTAATCACAACACTTTGGGAGGCCAGGACGGGCAGATCGCTTGAGGTCAGGAGTTCGAGACCAGCCTGGCCAACATGGTGAAACCCCATCTCTACTGACAATACAAAAATTAGCCAGGGGTGGTGATGCACGCCTGTAATCCCAGCTACTTGGGAGACTGAGACACTCAAGAATCACTTGAACCCGGGAGGTGGAGGTTGCAGTAAGCCAGGATTGCACCACTACACTCCCGCCTGAGAGAGAGAGCAAGACTCCATCTAAAAAAATAAATAAAATAAAATAAAATAAAATAAAAATCAGGTTACAAATCAGTATGTATACATCATTCCATTTCTGAAACACACACACATACATGAGTACAAGTACACAGAAAACAATCTGGAGGAAATATTCACTAAATTGTTAACAGTGGTTTACTTTGGAGGTAGAATTATTTATGTCTTTTTCCTCTGCATTTTTGTTGATGTATCCCAGGACTGGAGAAGATGAGGAGGGGATGGGGAGAGAGACTCACATTCTCGTTGGAAATGTTATTTGTCGTTAACTTTCTAGGCAAATATGATGGCATTTATCAAAAGTCTTAATATGTGTGAATCATTTCACCAGTAATTTTACTTCTAGGAATTTACCCTAAGGAAATAATCAGAGATGTGTGTAAAGACTTATGTACCAGGATATACATTGTACAGTTATTTATAAGAGCAAAAAGTTGGAACCAGCCTAAATATCCAACAATAGAGAATGGTTTAAATAAGTGTCAGTTTGCTTTTACAATGAAGTGCGATGCAGTCATTTAAGGTGATGTTGCATATTAGATGTCATGACAAAACATTCTTGATATAAAGAAAAAAAACAGTTTAAAATGGCAATATGATAGGAATATTGTAAAATACTATACACAATAAATTATGAATTCTTATGTGCAAAAGGCTGAAAGGTAGATGTTTGCTGTGATAAGCACTGAGTGATATGATTCTAGGTCATTTTTATTTTTTCTTTGTGTTTTCCTACACTTTGCAATTTCAGTACAAAAAAAAAAAAACAGTTACTGCCACAATATGATCTTCTTTAAGAAAAAAAAAGCTCAGGAACATACAAGCAAAAAGAAACTCATAATTCATCCCTGTAAATTCTCACTTCCATGCCAGACTGTTTGGTGATGATCACGGAGCTACTTGGGGAGTCAAACGGCCCGGTTTATGATTCAAATATGTCCCCTCTAGACATCCTCTCTCCGTGCCAGCCGGAATCGGTCCTCCCCTCAAAGCTGCTCCCAGCCAATCCACAAGCTTCAGAGGGCTGAGAAGAAAACGGACCTGTTTCTATTTTATTTATTTATTTATTTTGAGATGGATTCTCGCTCTGTCACCCAGGCTGGAGTGCAGCGGCACGATGTAGGGTCACTACAACCTCCGTCCCCCGGGTTCAAGCAATTCCCCCGCCTCAGCCTCCCAAGTAGCTGGGATTACAGGCGCCTACCACCATGCCCAGCTAATTTTTTGTATTTTTAGTAGAGATGGGGTTTCACCATGTTGGCCAGGCTGGTCTCGAACCCCAGAACTCAGGTGATCCACCCACCTCGGCCTCCCACAGTGCTGGGATTACAGGCGTGAGCCACCGCGCTGGGCCAAAAACTGACCTGTTTTTAATATTGGGGAAAGAATCCTGTCGAGGGCAGCTGGCCGTGCTGCCCACACTCGCTCAGTCATCTCAGTTGTGTAATAGTGAAGTATTCGCCGTATTCTCAGAAAGCTCATTGTCAGGACAGGACAGAAGTTCCTAAACATGTGTTCCGGGGCTCACCCCCTTTTCTTGTGGGGAAAATCAATCCATTTGCTAAAGGTAATTAAAGTTACAGAAAGCCTGGAACTGCATCCCTGGGATTTTTATCCCAGAGGCTCCGGGCTCAGACAGCTAAGATTTTCAAACCTAACTACCTCTCACTGCTAATGAGGACCAGAATGGGAGCAGGTTGCAAATGGAGAAGCTCCCAAACAGGGCATGAAGTGAGTACCCAACGCCATCCCCAGCCAAGGGGACCTGGAGGAGACACTGGGCAGGGACACAGGGCAGAGACCAGGGACGGGGCAGCTGGGGTATCCGCTAGAACAAAGGAAAGCTCCTTGGCAGCTGCCTTAAATACTGGTCATGGGGAGAGAATTCTGGGCTCCCCAGTGGGGTTTTAGAGGCCTTTCAAGACAGCTGCCGGGAATGTTTGTGTCTCTTTCCTTCTACTCCTCCTTTTCTCTTTCCTTTCTCCCCTTCTTTCCCTCTTTCCTTCCCTCCTTCTCTTTCTTTCCTCCCTCTCTCCTCCCTCTCTGCTGTCCCTCCTTCCTGCTCGGTAACTATCTACTGAGCACCCAGTACACATCAAGTTCCTGCCCAGCCCTGCACTTGCAGTGACAAGCAAACCCAAACAGACCCCTTTCCTCATGGGTGTCCAGTCCAGCACACTGCTGCCCAATCAAAATATAATGTGAGCCCTGTAGGTCATTTAAATTTTCTAGTAGCCACAAATCAAATGATAAAAAGAAACAGGCACGCCGAATTTTATCCTCCAGTTTAGTTAACCCACTATGTCCAAATATTATCACTTTGACATGTAGTCCATATTTTTAAATGATTAATGAAATATCTTGTATTCTTTTTTTCAGACTAAGTCTTTGAAATCCAGTGTGTGTTCTATACTCACAGCACATCTCAGCTCAGTCCAGCCACATTTCAAGTGCTCAGTAGCCACTGGGGTCTAAGGCAGAGATTCTCAACCTGGATCCCATAATTTTAGTGAGGGCTGTGCTGTGCACTGTGGAGCATTCAACAGAGACCCTGGACTCTTTCCTCTAGTTCCAGCAGCGTCCCCTCTCTCCAGATGCAACAACCACAAGTGTCTCCAGACACTGCCAAATGTCCCCTGGAGGTGGGAGCAAAGTTGTCCCCTGTTGATCTAGTGGCCACTGCACTGGACAGTACGAGTCCAGCAAGCCAGGGAAGATGCAATTGAGCAACGGCATGCAAGGGTGAGTGCCAGGGAGGGGCTGCACTTCGAGGAAGAGTGACACCGGACTGGCAGCTGGCCAGATTGGCTCAGAGGAGGTTCCCAGAGGACTAGGGTTTAAGCTGAGACCTTTCTCAAGTCCAGCAACCACGTGTCCCACAGAAGGCTAAGCCACGATCTGGTGGCCCCAAGAGATTACGTCCTGGCTCTGAGCCTCGGTTCACATCCCATCATATACCAGGGCTGCTGGGAGGCTCAAAGGCAATTTGGGATGTAAATATTACTAGTGCAGAATGAAAGTGTGCTTCAAACAAGACATATTCGCACTGCTGTTCTTCACTCCCTCTTCCATCGAAGCTCCGGGACCTCATTCAAAAGAGGGCCAGGGTTGGCTGGGCACGGTGCTCACGCCTGTAATCCCAGCACTTTGGGAGGCTGAGGTGGGTGGATCACTTGAGGTCAGGAGTTTGAGAGTTTGAAACCAGCCTGGCCAACATGGCGAACCCGTTTCTACTAAAAATACAAAAATTAGCTGGGCGTGGGGGCGCGCACCTGTAATCCCAGCTACCCAGGAGGCTGAGGCATGAGAATAGCTTGAACCCAGGAGGCAGAGTTTGTAGTAAGCTGAGATCGTGCCACTGCACCCCAGCCTGGGTGCCAAAGTGAGACTCAGTTTCAAAAAAAAAAAAAAAGAGGGCCAAGGAAGCACTGGGACAGACCCAGACTTGAGCCTCTCTAAGCCACTATTGCTTACTAGCTGTGTGACCTCGGGGAAGTTACTGAACCTCTCTGAGACTGTTGCCTCATCTGTGGTATGAGGCCAAAAAGAGTACCCCCTTCGGAAGTGTGTCATAAAATTAAGAGAAGAAAGTATACAATGGGCTTCTCAGAATACCAAACACGTGATTTAACCACAGCTCATCCAGCACTGGATTTGTGTTACTTAAGCAGGTATTCTACTCAGTCACTTACTGACCAATAACGGTATGCCACTGCTATTTTAGGTGCTCGGGGGTTCAGATAGGGGTCCTAAAAATGGAAATCTACTTTGCTTAGGTAGATCGGACAATACGCAAGTGAGAGATAAATGCACCAAATAATTTCTAGTGGGGGTAAAGTTTATGAAGCAAATAAAACAGGGTCTTGTGAGAGAAAATGGCTTCCTAGAAGAAGTGACCCCAGATCTGAGACAATGAGCAGGTAGGAAGCCTGCCCAGCGAAGATCTGGGAAAAGCTCCCCAGGTAGAGGAAGCAAAGAAGCAAGAGCCTTGAAGTGAGCCCAAGCCTGCCTTGTATCAAGAGGGGAGGGGAGGGGAGAGGAGGGGAGGGCAGCTGCAGCAGAGTGTGCCGGGAAGGGAATGGTAGGAAATGAAGTGTGAGAGGTAGACGGGGCGGCTCAGCAGGGCCCTACTAGGCACAGCTGACATTTATTGTGTGTGCCAGGTTTAAATGCATCCCTTCACTTTAGCCCCCGTGAATCCTGTGAAAAAGGCACTAGCGGCCAGGCGCGGTGGCCCACGCCTGTAACCCCAGCACTTTGGGAGGCCGAGGTGGGTGGATCACGAGGTCAGGAGATCGAGACCATCCTGGCTAACACGGTGAAACCCTGTCTCTACTAAAAATACAAAAAATTAGCCGGGCGAGGTGGTGGGCACCTGCAGTCCCAGCTACTCTGGAGGCTGAGGCAGGAGAATGGCGTGAACCCCGGGGGGGCAGAGCCTGCAGTGAGCCGAGATCACGCCACTGCACTCCAGCCTGTGCGACAGCGAGACTCCATCTCAAAAAAAAAAAAAAAAAAAGGCACTATCATTGTCCCCACTTTGCAGATGAGGAAACTGAGGCCTGGAGAGATTTTAATTAACTTGTTTCTTGGCCGCAGTCACTCAAGGTGAGAGGTGACAGCGTGCTGGCAGTCCTCACAGCCCTCGCTTGCTCTCGGCGCCTCCTCTGCCTGGGCTCCCACTTTGGCAGCACTTGGGGAGCCCTTCAGCCCACTGCTGCACTGTGGGAGCCCCTTTCTGGGCTGGCCAAGGCCAGAGCCCACTCCCTCAGTTTGCAGGAAGGTGTGGAGGGAGAGGCGCGAGCGGGAACCGGGGCTCCGCGGTGCTTGCCGGCCAGCTGGAGTTCCGGGTGGGCGTAGGCTTGGCAGGCCCCTCACTCAGAGCAGCCGGCAGGCCCTGCCGGCCCCGGGCAATGAGGGACTTAGCACCCGGGCCAGCGGCTGCGGAGGGTGTACTGGGTCCCCCAGCATTGCCAGCCCACTGGCGCTGCGCTGGATTTCTCACCGGGCCTTAGCTGCCTTCCCACGGGGCAGGGCTCAGGACCTGCAGCCCGCCATGCCTGAGCCTCCCACCCCCTCCGTGGGCTCCTGTGCGGCCCGAGCCTCCCCGACAAGCGCCACCCCCTGCTCCACGGCACCCAGTCCCATCGACCACCCAAGGGCTGAGGAGTGCACGCGCATGGCCCGGGACTGGCAGGCAGCTCCACCTGCAGCCCTGGTGCAGGATCCACTGGGTGAAGCCAGCTGGGCTCCTGAGTCTGGTGGAGATGTGGAGAACCTTTACGTCTAGCTCAGGGATTGTAAATGCACCATTCAGCACCCTGTGTCTAGCTCAGGGTCTGTGAATGCACCAATCGACACTCTGTATCTAGCTGCTGTGGTGGGGCCTTGGAGAACCTTTATGTCTAGCTCAAGGATTGTAAATACACCAATCGGCACTCTGTATCTAGCTCAAGGTTTGCAAACACACCAATCAGCACCCTGTGTCTAGCTCAGGGTTTGTGAGTGCACCAATCCTATACTCTGTATCTAGCTGCTCTGGTGGGGCCTTGGAGAACCTTTGTGTCGATACTCTGTATCTAACTGATCTGATGGGGAAGTGGAGGACTTTTATGTCTAGCTCAGGGATGGTAAACGCACCAATCAGCACCCTGTCAAAACAGACCACTCGGCTCTACCAATCAGCAGGACATGGGTGGGGCCAGATAAAAGAATAAAAGCAGGCTGCTAGCAGCAGCAACCCACTCGGGTCCCCTTCCACATTGTGAAAGCTTTGTTCTTTCGCTCTTTGCAATAAATCTTGCTACTGCTCACTCTTTGGGTCCACACTGCTTTTACGAGCTGTAACACTCACCGCGAAGGTCTACAGCTTCACTCCTGAAGCCAGCGAGACCACGAGCCCACCGGGAGGAACGAACAACTCCAGACGTGCCGCCTTAAGAGCTGTAACACTCACTGCAAAGGTCTGCAGCTTCACTCCTGAGCCAGCAAGACCACGAACCCACCAGAAGGAAGAAACTCCGAACAAATCCGAACACATCCGAACACATCCGAACATCAGAAGGAACAAACTCCGAACAAATCCGAACACATCCAAACATCAGAAGGAACAAACTCCAGATACGCCGCCTTTAGAACTGTAACACTCACCGCGAGGGTCCGCGGCTTCATTCTTGAAGTCAGTGAGAGCAAGAACCCACCAATTCCGGACACAAAGGGGTCACCTATAGAGGATGGAAGAAAATAAGACTTGAATGCAGGCAGTCTGACTCCCGTGCTGGACGCTATGGTTAAAAATTAAAAAAAACTGCACAACAGAAGCCACTGGAAGGTTCTCTGCCCTCCTCCAAGGCAGACACAGCTATTGATTTCCAGACTTGTGCAAGCGGGTGATGGCCCAGGCTGGCATCCCTGACCCTCCCTCCACATCCCCCAAAACCTGAGTGGACCACCAGACAGAGATTACACTCCGGGGGCTGCCAGAGCCATACCCTCAAAAGCTGATGGGGTGAAGACAAAAAGAAAGAATTTTTGTCGCTGAGGTTGGGCTTGAGAGTGCCCAGTGTCCTTGGCCTCCCTGTTCAAAAGGGCAAATTTGCTGGGGTCAGCTTGCAGGATTTATACCAGGGGCTGCAGACCCAGAATCAGAGCCAAGAAAACCAGTAAGAGGCCTTGGTGAGCCCCAGCACCAGGCTTGCCTTTACCGCCTCCAGCAGAAAAGATAACAGAGTTGGCGGCTCTGGTTTACCAGAGGCAGCGCTTGGCAGAGGGACAAGGAAGCCTTACAGATTCTCTGCCTTCACTGCTGCTCTGTTTAGACAAAGGCAAAGTGGCAGCCTGCTTTAAAAAAAGGCAACAAAAACAACAAACTCACACCTGTCAGCCTTCTGAGCTCGCTGGGTGCGTGCAGACTCCTGTGATGTGGGAGGCAGGAAGAGAGAGAGGTGTGACTTCCAGGAGAAAGTGGCAGAACAAAGGCCGACTAAAGACTGAAGCCCGGAGCCTCGGTGGGCTGGAGCAGGGGGGACTTGCACATCTCTCTGAGCACATCTCTCCAGGGCTTGGGGTCTCAGTTTGCCCATCTGCAGAAGGGGATAATAATAACAGTTGGTTAATACACCAGGGACTTTGTTTATGTTACTCCCTTTAACCTGGACAGCAGCTGCGCGAGGCAGTTTTATTTCATTTGCAGATGAGAAAATGGAATATTCACAAATTTAAGGGAAGTCTCCAAACCCAGTTCATCTGACCCCAGAACTGTGCTCTTTAATTTCCCAACACCTACAAAATGCTCCAAAAACGTCAAGAACAACAACCAGGTTAATAACTAATGCATGTATAGCACTTCCAGTGAGCCAGGCACTCTGTAAATGCTTTTAAATCTTGCCACAACTCTGAATTAGGCACAATTATTGTCCTGATTTTACAGATGTGGGAACTAAGGTGCAGATAGAAAATAAAATAATATTTCTTCATTTATTTTTTCTTTTCCCCCCTAAGGAGCTTTTCTGGAACATTTTCTCTATTTACCACTCCCTCCAAATGCAATTTTAATGCCACAGATATACAGTATATTTATGTAGTGAACGTACACATGGGCTTTATACATATAAAGTAGGATTTTTAGGCCAGGCATGGTGGCTCACGCCTGTAATCCCAGCATTTTGGGAACCAAGGCAGGCAGACCACTTGAGCCTAGGAGTTTGAGACCAGCCTGGGCAAAGTGGTGAAACCCCATCTCTACCAAAAAAAAAAAAAATGGTTTTTTGCCACTGAAGAACCAATTTTTGCCCCTTTGGGGGAGATATCACCTTCATACAAGAATGTATGAACTCAAAGATTGCCAAGATCAGCCGGGTGCGGTGGTAATTTGGGAGGCCGAGGCGGGTGAATTCTTGAAGGTCGGAAGTTCAAGACCAGCCTGGCCAACATGGTGAAACCTCATCTCTACTAAAAACACAAAAATTAGCCAGGCATGGTGGCGGGTGCCTGTAATCCCAGCTACTCGGGAGGCTGAGGCATGAGAATCGCTTGAACCCGGGAGGCGGAGGTTGCAGTGAGCTGAGATCGCGCCACTGCACTCTAGCCTGGGGGATAGAGAGAGACTCAGTCTCAAATAAATAAATAAATAAATAAATAAAATTTATAAATAAAAAAATAAAAATTTAAAAAAATAAAATAAATAAAATTTCCAAGGTCAACCAAGTTTGCAAAATTCTCTTTTACACTCAGATTCACCACACACTTTACCCTTCTAAAGATGGGAGAGGAATGGGTTAGCCTAACTTTCTGCAACTCGGTATTTCCCAGGCCTCCTGACCACAGAAACCTACTTCCAAGGAACAGCTAGAAACATCCGAGTTGCAGACATCTGGTCACTTGCGACCAGAGAAATTCCTGCTGACACCTCAGTGTGATTATAACTCAATAAGATTTAAGCAAACCTACTGTAGACAGTGTCTGAGATAATGGAGGAAATTTGAACATGGTCTGGGCAGTTTGTGATATTAAGAAATTATAATTGTTTTTGTTAAGTGTGAGAGTGCGATTATGGTTATCTGAAAAAAATATTTATATGTTCAGGATACACACTGAAGTATTTGGGGGCAAAATGATTCAGGGTCTGGGATTTGCTTTAAAATATTCTAGCCCCTCTACCCTCCTCATAGAGGAGAGAAGGAAATATGAAAAAACAACATCGGAATGATCGTTGCTGAAGCCTGAGTCGGTATTTGGGGGGTTCTTTGACTATACTCAAGTTTGAAATATCCCATTAATGAAAAAATTACATCCTGGGCGACAGAGCGAGACTCCGTCTCAAAAAAAAAAAATTAAAAATAAAATAAATGAGCAAGAAAAAAAAAAGAATAAAAGAAAAAATGCAACTTTTCTGAGAAGGCAATTATTTCCTACTGATGGAAAAAGAGGAGAAAGCAGAACTGCTGATTCATTCATTTCTTCATCAAATTCTGATTAACCACCTGCCATTGGTCAGCACGAGCCTTGAGTGCTAGGCTCATGGGAGCAGACAGGACTTTGGTCTTCCTGCCCTTGAGCAGCTCCCAGCCTCACCCAGGCCAGATGACCAGGAGGAAATTATTCCAGGCTTGTGAGGTTCACAGAGGGCGGAGGCACTGTGAGCCTCAAAGTGAGTTTTTCCCTTCCCAGGCCCGTTTGAAAGGGAAGGGCTTTGATCGGCTCAGCTACAGCCAGTGCCCACCTCATTGCCAACCACTGTGGCTAGGAGGTGGGCCTGAGGCCCAAGAGGGATGTGTGGTTCCAGGCACAGGGACCTAGGGAACCCCGGGGGGTTGAAGGACACCTGCATGTTTGCAGGGAGCAGTGGTGCTGAAGGAGGGTGGGGCCTGAGGGGGAGAGAGGCCGAACAGCCTCTGCCAGGGTCATTGTCTTTATAGGAAGAGGAAAGCCATGTTGCTCACAAATCATAACTCACAATTTCCGAGAGCTTATCATCTTCCTTTTAAAGAGTTTTTTATTGTTATAGATTTAAGGAGTACAAGTGCATTTGTGTTACGCAGATAACATAGTGTGCAGTGGTGAAGTGTCATTGTCATCTGTGTAGTGTAAATTGTACCCGGGCTTATCATCTTTGAGATAAGGTGTTAAGAACTTCATGTGCATGAGCTCATGTGGTCCCACCTGCAACCCTGGAACGCAAAGACTGACACTAGCCCCGCTTTCCACAAGTGGGGTGTATTTTTGATGGACGGAAAACACTTAGAACTGGCCAGATCTGCTGAGTAGATAAACAGGGACGTGGCTGCCCTATGTCACCCTGGGGGGAGAAGTTCCAGCCCTTTCCCTTTGATCCTTTCCTTCAGAGGGTCTCCTGCCAGGGGCAGAGGACATGGTCACTGGGGTCCCTGAAATCTTCGTGTCCATGGCTCAGGTCTGCCCCCTCGGCCCAGGGGACCCGAGGCCACTTTCTATGTGGCCGTTGCTTGCCAACGGGCCTACCCTCCCACCTCTCCCTCCCATCAGTCCAGAAAGAGTCCAGAGACAGGCAGTCATAGCAGAGGAAAGGAGCTTGTTCACCTCCAAGCAAGAGACCATGCCTGCGAGAGTGCGGCTCACAAGGTGGACGGTGGTGATGTGCGTGGGCTCTGCAGCTAGAATGTCTGGATCCCATCTCAGCCTTGCTGCTTTTTAGATGTACAGTCTTGACCAGGTTAAACAATCTCTCTTCACATCAATTTCTCTGCAAAATGGAGATCATGCTAGGGGTCTACCTCCCTCATACTAGGGGGTTGTTGTGAGCATAAATGAGCTAATTCAAGGAACACCCCAACAGCAGCGCTTGGGTGGAGTAAGTGCTCCTAAGAGATCCCACCGTCTTTAGTACGGACGTGAGTTTGTATGTTTCAGCACTAAGCACAGGGGTCCCAGGGGTGCAGTCATTACTTGTGGGGTGAATGAATGAACTAGTTACTCATCAGTGTTTTTAGAATTCAGCTACTTGTTCATGCATTCAAAAGCATGTTTGTATTAGTCTGTTCTCACACTGCTATAAAGAAATACATGAAACTAGGTAATTTATGAAGAAAAGAGGTTTAATTGGCTCACAGTTCTATAGGCTGTGCAGGTAGCATGGCTGGGGAGGCCTCAGGAAACTTACAATCAGGGCAGAAGGTGAAGGAGAAGCAGGCACCTTACACGGCTGGAGCAGGAGAAAGAGAAGAAGGGGGAGGGGCGACACACTTTTAAACAACCAGCTCTCACCATAGCTCACTACAGCGAGAACAGCACCAAAGGGGAACTCTGCCCCCATGATCCGATCACCTTCCACCAGGTCCTGCCTCCAACACTGGGAATTACAAATAACCCTCATGCTCCGGCCGTGTAAGTAAGGCATGCCCACTTCCCCCTCACCTTCCACCATGATTGAAAGTTTCCTCCCCAGCCACAGATCCAAACCATATCAACGTTCAATTCTAGTGCTTGGTCAGATAGATGGGATGGTCTTTACCAAGTATGAAATCCTTGGAAACAGATTAAGTCCCTTTAGTTTGCCCCCAAACTAAAACACAAGGTGACGGGAAGGCCCTATGAGTACTAGTTATGGTAAGCAGAATTCTAAGACAGCCCAGGATTCCCTCCCCTTGTGGTTCATGTCCTGGATAACTGCCTCCCCTTGGTGTGGGTAGGACCTTGAATACGATAGGAAGTCACTCTTGTGATTATGTGATTATGTTCTAGGGCAAAGATGAAAAGATTCTGTTGTGTAATTAAGGTACTGTAGGAATTGCCTTTGAGTTCATCAAAGGGAGATGATCCTAGGTGGGCCTGACCTCATCAGATGAGCCTTTTCTTTTTTTTTTTTTTTTTTTTTTTTTTTGAGATAGAGTCTCACTCTGTCACCAGGCTGGAATGCAGTGGCACGATCTCAGCTCACTGCAGCCTCTACCTCCTGGGTTCAAGCGATTCTCCTGCCTCAGCCTCCCAAGTAGCTGGGACTACAGGCACGCCCCACCATGCCCAGCTACTTTTCGTATTTTTAGTAGAGACAGGGTTTCACCACGTTGGTCAGGATTGGGTCTTGATCTCCTGATCTCATGATCTGCCCACCTCAGCCTCCCAAAATGCTGGGATTACAGGCGCAAGGCACTGCGCCCAGCCCAGGTGAGCCTTTTCAAAGAGGCTCTAGAGATCAGAGAAGGAAGAAGGGCAAGGTTCATAGCAGCAGCCATACTTCTGCTGTCCTGGAAGAACTAAGCCTCCGTAAGTTCTGCAGCTGTAACAAAATGAACTTTGCCAATAACCACATCTGCTTGGGAGAGGACCCTGGGCCTCCAGAGGAGACCTCAGCCTCAGCCAACATCTTGACTAAAGCCTTGTGAGACCTAGAGCTGAGGATCCAGTTAAGCTGTGTCTGGAATCCTTTGCCATGAAAGCAGTGAGATCATAAATGTGAAATAATCAACAGTGTTGTTTTAAGCCACTGAGTTCATGTGGTTATTTGTGAGGCAGCAATTGAAAACAAGCACACCAATCATCACTGCCATTTTTCAAGGCTCACTCTGTATGAAGCATCATGTGTAAGGACTTTTTTCTTTTCTGTTTTTTTTTTTTTTTTTTTTTTTTGAGACAGGGTCTCACTCTGTTGCCCAGGCTGGAGTGCAATGGCGCAATCTCGGCTCACTGCAACCTCCGCCTCCTGGGCTCAAGCAATCCTCCCACCTCAGTCTCCCAAGTAGCTGGGACCACAGGTGCACACTACCACACCCGGCTAATATTTTCATTTTTTGTAGAGATAGGGTTTCGCCATATTGCCCAAGCTGGTCTTGAACTCCTGGGCTCATGGGAATCCTCCAACCTCCTAAAGTCCTGGGATTACAGGCGTGAGCCACCACACCCAGCCAGCTAAGGACTTTTATGTACTGTATCTCAGGTCATGTTCTCAATAACTGAAGTAAGTTCTAATGATATTCCTATTTCACAGATAGGGAAACCAAGACCCAGAGAAGTCACATAGGCTGCTCACGGCTAGTTGGTGACAGAGACAAAATTTAAATCTAAGCGGCCTACCCCCAGAGCCTGCCCCAGGTACTGGAACTTGCAATATTTTTAAGTACATATGAAAGCATAGACATGAACATTTTGGAAAGGGTGCATGTTACACATTGGTAACCTGGATGGTGAGATGAGAAGAGAATGTTTTGCTTTTATGCTTTTTCTATAATTTCTAATTTATTTTACAGTTAGTGCTATATTTTAACAATCAGGAAAAGAAAGAAAAATACTTTCTATCCAGTGACGATCTCTGAGTGATGAAATTACAGGCCTCTTTTACATTTTGTTCTTTCATCTCAATTTTCTACCATATCCGCAACAGATGTGTTGCTTGTATAAGTTTTTAAAAGCTCGAGCCGAGAAAACAAGCAAATGTATTTCAGAAAGTGAAAGCAAAAAAAGGGAGAAGTGACCCAGGACAAGAGGCCTGGGCCCAGACATTCCGAGGAGAAAGGGCCAGGGTCTTGTTCTAATGAAAGCAAATTTGCTGGCAAACTTGAAATGCGGCTTCAGATCTCCTGGAAGAGGTAGCCATCTGAGCCTCCCAGCAACTGGGCTTTTATTAAACATTTGCAGCAGCTTCTGCTAATGTTGTCACCTGAAACTTTATTATTTTAATTGGTAGCTATTCCTGTGGGCTCTTGTTTGAAGGAAAGCTGCTAAGAAATCCGGCTCCAGGCATTTCTTCAATGGAGGGAAAGGCAAAGAGAGGCGTGCTCGCTGACCCCCAGGAGCACACTTTGGATAGAGCTTACACTTGGGTTTAATGCCACCATTAATTAACAAGGGCTCATGTGCCAACCTCTATCGAGGCACTTCTTTTTGTGGCTCTCATTGTATCTTTCCACGTCTCTATGAGGTGAGTCCTAGCACTATTTTCATTTTACAGATGAAGAAGTTGAGGTTTAAGGAGATCAAGTAATAATAATACCCTGTTTCATTAAATCTAAGGCATACTCTAATTTAATATGCCACTATAAAAAAAAAAAACCTAGCTATCAATGTATAAAACATCATGGACTGTAAGATGCACCCTGATTACAGAGCTGTTAAAAGATGCATCTAAAAAACCCATGGTTCGATGCAATGTGGTATTCTGAAATGGACTCTGGAACAGGAAAAACAGCCACTAATGGGAAAATTGGTGACTTTCAAATAAACAGCTTAGCTAATAGTACTGTGCCAATGGGAATGTGTCTGCTTTGATAAAAAATACCATGGATATGTAAAACATTAATGCTAGGAGAAGCTAGCTGTGAGAAGAAGGATATAAGGGAAATCTCCGTTCTAGATTTGCAACTCTTTCCATCATATTATTATTCAAAAATAAATTTTCCAAGTAAAGAAATTCCAAAATTAAAAGTTTATTTTTTTAAATGATAAAATATGGCAAGCGCTAACTAACATTGCTACAGTATTTACCAGGTGCAGGCACTAGTGTAGATTGACAAAAGCAAGGACACATTGATCAATGGAACAGAATGGAGAGTTCACAAAGAGACCCATACATTTAATGCCAGGTGATTTTCAATAATAAAATCAAAGCAATTCAATGCAGAAAGGAAAGTCTTTCAACAAATGGTGCTGGATCAGCTGGACATCAATATACAAAAAATGAACTTCAACCCATATTTCAACATTTTTTTTAAGTTGAAATCGATCATAGACCTCAGTGTAAAAATTAAAACTACAGGCTGGGCACAGTGGCTCATGCCTGTAATCCCAGCACTTTGGGAGGCTGAGGCTGGTGGATCACCTGAGGTCAGGAGTTTGAGACCAGCCTGGCCAACATGTTGAAACCCCATCTCTACTAAAAATACAAAAAATTAGCCAGGCATGGTGGCGGGCACCTGTAATCCCAGCTACTCAGAAGGCTGAGGTAGGAGAATCGTTTGAACCCGGGAGTTGGAGGTTGCAATGAGCGAAGATTGCACCACTGAACACCAGCCTGGGCAACAAGAGCAAAACTCCACCTCAATAAATAAATAAATAAATAAATAAATAAAACTTCTAGAAGAAAACACAGGAGAAAAGCTTCATAACTTTGGATTAGGCACAGGTTTTTTTAAGATAGAACACAAAAAGCATAAATTGTAAAGAACAAATTGATAAATTGGACTTTAATCAAAACGAAAAACTTCTATCTTCAAGAGACACTGTTACAAAAATGAAAAGACAAGCCACAGACTGTGAAAATATATTTGCAAAACACATATCTGATAGAGGACTGGGATGGAGAATATATAAATAACCCTCACAAGACAATAATAAGAAAACAAATAACTCAAAAATGGGCAAAATATTTGAACCAATACCTTGTTAAAGCGAACGAAATACAGCTGAGAAGGACTCCATACTTCTATATTTGAGTCCTTACGGATGAACCATAACCTAATTTAATAGGTAGACGAGATTGAAAACCTAACTTAGGAGGAGGCACCTGTACAATTGCTGAGTCTCGGCAACACCAGCAGCCATGCTTCAGCCACCCTTACGCTGCCGAGTGTTCAAACTGTGTTCAAATAAGGTGAACGAGCTGTAACCAATCCAGCTGTTTCTGTACCTCACTTTTGATTTCCATATGCCATTTCTTTTTCTTTCTTTTTTTTTTTTTTTTTTTGGCTATAAATTGGTTCTGACCACGAGGCACCCTGGAGTCTCTCTGAGTCTGCTGTGATTCTGGGGGCTGCCCAATTCGCAAATCATTCATTGCCCAAACTCCTTTAAATTTAATTCAGCTGAAGTTTTTCTTTTAACAACCTTACCAAAGAATATATATGGATGGCCAATAGACTAATGAAAAGATGCTCAATATTATTAGTCATTAGAAAACTGCACATTGAAACCACAGAAAGATACCACTACATACTAGAATACGCCTAAACCAACAAAACATCCCCCTCTGAAAAAAGGCACTTGGCAATCCCAAGTGCTGGTGCAGATATGAAAAACTGGAACCCCTGAAGACCGCATGTGGAGTGCAGAATTGCCCAGGCACCTTGGGAAACATCCTAGATATACCTTAGATATTTATCCAAGATAAACAGAAACAGATGTTCATACAAAAACCTGTCCGTGAATGTTTAGAGTAGCTCAATTCATAATTGCCAAAAACTGGAAACAAACCAAATGTCCATCAACAGATGAATGGTTGAACTGTGGTATACCTACACAGTGGAAAGCTATTCAACAATACAAAACCAGCACACCGCAACATGGAAGAATTTCCAGTGCATTGTACTGAGCAAAAGGGGCCAGACTCAAAAGGCTGCCTTCTGACTGATTCCACTTATATGACCTGCTGGAGAAGGCAAAACTGTAGGGACAGAAAAAAGATCACTAGTTGCCATGGGCTGAGGCTAGGGGTGGTGACTGACTAAAAAGCAACACGAGGGAATTTTAGAGGGGCGTGGAAATGTTCTATAGCTTGATTGTGACCGTGGTCACACAATGGCATGTGTTGCAAAATTCATAGAACTGTACAACTAAAAAGGGTTAATTTTACTGTATATAAGTTAGACCTCAATAAAACTGACTTTAGAAGAAGAATCAGCCCTTGGCCTGGTGCAGTGGCTCATGCCTGTAATCCCAGCACTTTGGGAGGCCGAGGTGGGTGCATCACCTGAGGTCAGGAGTTCGAGACTAGCCTGGCCAACATGGTGAAACCCTATCTCTACTAAAAAATACAAAATTAGCTGGGCGTGGTGGTGGGCACCTCTAATCCCAGCTACCCAGGAGGGTTAGGCAGGAGAATCATTTGAACCTGGGAGGTGGAGGTTGCAGTGAGCCAAGATCGCACGACTACACTCCAGCCTGCGTGATAAGAACAAAACTCCATCTCAAAAAAAAAAAGAAAGAAAGAAAGGACAAAGAATCAGCCCCAAGTAAGTTCATGCCCACAATTTTGTGTTATTTAGTTCATATAATTTTTTTCAGTAAATTTGACATCATTACCATTACCTAAAAATCAGATCTCATCTAAATTTTTTTTTTTTTTTTTTTTTTTGAGTCTTGCTCTGTCGCCCAGACTGGAGTGCAATGGCACAATCTCGGCTCACTGCAACCTCTGCCTCCCGGGTTCAAACGATTCTCCTGCCTCAGCCTCCTGAGTAGCTGGGATTACAGGTGCCCACTACCATGCCCGGCTAATTTTGTATTTTTAGTAGCAACGGAGTTTCACCATGTTAGTAAGGCTGGTCTCGAACTCCTGACCTCAGGTGATCCACTCGCCTCAGCCTCCCAAAGTGCTGGGATTACAGGCATGAGCCACTGCACCTGGCTGATCTCATCTAAAATTAAGGTATATCCACTTTTCATTAAAAATAAAAAGCTCTCATAACACTGGGCTTCTCTTTTTTATGCAAAATTAGCTGGTTCTCACTGGCAGCCACCTGCAGAGGAGGCATGAGCTCTCCACTTTGCTCCAGTCCCCACCACTCCCTATTACCTCTCTGCCTCTGAAGCCTCCCTCATGCATGTGAGGACATCCGCCCGTAGGTATGTTACTTTGTGACTCCTGCTCTAAACCATTACACATAATGATGTCTAACAGGTCATAAAAGAGTCTTCAGAAAATGAAGAACAAAAAACTGTGTAGCAGAGACTGCTGGATGCCTTCACACTATTTATTCTCCTTCCTCTTCTCTAACAGAAATCCTAAATTTTTGAATCCTGAGATGAGTTCGGCCAAAGGACTACATTTCTGCACTTCCTTTACAATGTGCATGGCCATCCATGCATAAGCAGAAGGCAGTGGGTGGGGCGCCCATAAGAGTTCTTTAAGGGGCTGACTCAGTTGGGAGGTGGGCCCTTTTGCGACTCCCCATTCCTCATTCTTTTTGGCTGGAATACAAATATGATGGCTGGAGCAGCAGCAGCCATCTTGGGACTGAAGAAAAAGGCCAAAGGAAACATAGCCACCTCAGCGCTGGCACCACTGAGCCTCTGAGTGCCACTGACTGCCCATCTCTGACATCGTGTGAGAAAATAAACCCTAGAAGTAATTGACTCTAATTTCTACCTGATGCATTATTAAGATTAATGGTATTTGCCATGTTCCAAGCATGATACTAAGGTTTTCCACATAATAACTCATTTAATCTCTACCACAATCCCACTATGTAGGTGCCCCCGTCGACTCATTTCACAGAATAGGCGACCAAGGCAGAGAGCCCAACATCACACAGCTAAGGAGGAGCTTGCACTGGCAGTTCACTCAGGCTCTCTGCGTCCAGGGCTCATGCTCAGGTCAGATAGGAAAAGCGGGTGCTGCTAAGGGGCAAGTGAGCAGGTTCCCAGCCTAGGTCTCCCAATAACCTGCACCTTATCACATACCCTCTCAGTGTCCCCCTCTGTAAATGGGGCTGATCTTCCAGGCTCTGGTACCCACAGACTGTTATGAGGCTCCTCTGAGTTCCCAAATTTCAACAGCTTTTAAAAACACCAAGTGTTGTGCAAATAGAAAGCATTACTTTTCTTTTGTTTTTTTTTTATTTTTATTTTTATTTATTTTTTTATTTTTTTGAGATGGAGTCTCATTCTGTCACCCAGGCTGGAGTGCTGTGGTGCAATCTCGGCTCACTGCAACCTCCACCTCCCAAGTTTAAGCGATTCTCCCACCTCAGCCTCCTGAGTAGCTTACAGGTGCCCACCACCATGCCCAGCTGATTTTTGTATTTTTAGTAGAGATGAGGTTTCACCATGTCGGCCAGGCTGGTCTCCAACTCCTGACCTCAAGTGATCCACCTGCCTCGGCCTCCCATAGTGCTGGGATTATAAGCATGAGCCACTGCACCCAGCAAGAATTACTCTTCTTTGTTGTTGTTGTTGTTGTTTCTGTTTTTTGTTTTGTTTTGTTTTTGAGATGGAGTCTCACTCTGTCACCCAGACTGGAATGCAGTGGCACTTTCTCAGCTCACTACAACCTCTGCCTCCTGGGTTCAAGCAATTCTTCTGCCTCCCGAGTAGCTGGGACTACAGGCGCACTCCACCACACCCAGCTAATGCATTATTCTTCTTAAACCTTATGAATCACGACAGAGCTGTAAAACTCTTTTCCTGCCATGCCAGGTACCAGTGTCTCCTGAGGGACGGTCCCCATTCTCTGTCAAACACACTTGCTCCTGGAAACTCCAGTTCTGCCAAATTAAACATCCAGAAGACTTTGGGCCTACAGAATTTCCCGCATAAGGCCCGCAACAGGCACTTGATAAATCTCTGTGGTTGACAGTCTAAGGTCCTGACCCCCAAGTTGCAGCTCTGCCAACCAAGCCCGGCTGCCAAGCACAACGTTCCTGGGCTCTGAAGGGCTGGGGCTCCACCAGTGTGTGCTCACCCCTCTCCAAAGAGGATGTCTATAATTTCAGATGGTCTGCATCTCCCTCCTCTGGGAATAGCATCTCAATCTGCCTTAGGGAAGCCACTCCATCCTCATCCTCCCGTGCATCTATTCAAGTAGGAATTAAGTCCCTGCTCCAGGGCTGGCACATGGCATAAGCGTAGCCAATCAGTGTATTCCACCTCAGGTCACAGTGATTGGTTCAGGGATGGACATGTGGCCAAAGTCAGTCCAATGAGAATCAGCCCTGGGTTATTTTTTGTTTTGTTTTGTTGTTTTTTTGCTATTTTGGAAATGACAAATTTTTTTCCACTGAGGTTGCTAAACTGATAGTCATAAATCCTGAATTGCTCAGGGCTGCCATAGAGGGGGGGAAAAAAAGTGCCTGAGGAAGTAACCAACCAGTAGAAAGCAGAGAGGAGTAATGGGGGAGGCAGGCGAGAGAGAGAGAGAAAGGCAGGCCAAGTTGCGTGGATGTTGTTTAAATCCCTAGACCCACTCACTCTTGAACTCAGAAATTAAAAACATGAGTCTATTGTCATTCAGACCTAGGCTCAAAACTAGGATACACAGCCTGGCCAACATGGTGAAACTCTTATCTCTACCAAAAAATACAAAAAAAAAAAAAAAAAAAATTAGCCGGGTGTGGTGGCACGTCTGTAATCCCAGCTACTTGGGAGGCTGAGGCACAAGAATCACTTGAAGCCGGGAGGTGGATTGCAGTGAGCTGAGATTGCACCACTGCACTCCAGCCTGGGAGACAGAGCAAGACCCTGCCTCAAAAACAACAACAACAAGGGAATCTGCTTTTTACCAGTTGTGTGGCCATGACAACAGCCATTCCCGCTGCTTCTAATAATGGTGTTTGACTTGCTCTGGAGAAACCATTCCTCCCTTACTTTTGGTCCATGTGGTCCTACAGGGTTTGACCCTCTCCCCTGTCATGGGGCAGAATCTTGAATGAGGGCAGAACAGTGAGAGTCACAGTGATTGGTTCACCAATGGGCACATGATCAAGCTGGACCAATAAGAGTCAGCCCTGGGATTTTTTGCTGGATGCTCTGTCTGCTGAGTTTGCTTGGCTAGAAACCGAGTGTAGAGTTGCGGGTGACTGGGAAGGAAGCCGTCTTCATAAAAATCAGAGTCAAGGGACTTTAGTACCCATGGACTGACTTTCCAGTGACGTGAGCCAATCCGTTCTTATTTTGTTTGTACAACCCAGTTTGAGTGTACTTCCTGAGCCATACAACAAAAAGCCTTGCCTAATCCTCCCATTCTTACTGCAGCTCAGTCAGACATCAACCATTTCTTAAGTGAAAATGAATGAGCATGCTTTTCAATACATCTGTTGCAGCCTCTTCTTCTGGACTGAGTTTCAGCTCTCCATGCTGGAGGCAGGGGATGAACCAGATGTACCCAGGAGGGCCCTTCTCATAATTCCCGAAAGAAGGGTAACCAATTTGTGCAGCATCCAAGCAGAGATTGCAACCAAATGTGTCAGGTTTTGCTTGAAGGGATTCCTTCCTGGGCAGGAGCAGTGAACTTTCAAGCAGCACAGCCCCTCCTGTAAGAGGTCACTGCGAACTCAGACCTGCCTGGACAGGCTGCCACGTGCTTCAATACTGGCCTTTTCAGGCCCTGAATAGGTTCCCTTTATTCAAGTCTTTTTCAGGAAGACACGCCCTTTTCCTTCTGGCTGTGTCCTTGTTTGGATTAAGTCCCTGGGCCAGCTTCACAAACTGAGAAGCAAAGGATTGTTCTTAAGACTTGGCCCAGCTCTGGTGGGGATGGACGGAAAGATGATCATCGGTGAGCTCCAGAACCATCCCATAATGACCAAGTCCGTGGTCCACTTCGATCAGAGGCCTGGAGCAAGTCTCAGCATCGCAACTGATGTCCCCTGAGCTGATTCTAGCCCACAGTCCCTGTTCAGTCTGCAAAGTCTATCTTCATCTTTCTATGTGAAGCCAGCGTCTAAAAGACATGAGACTTCATGCAGCAATTGGGATTCCACCCCGCGCCCCCACCCCACCCCATTCATGGAGTGGAAGATCTGACCATGCGGGGCCCGCACACCCGGTAGCTGCACTGGCTTGTGCTGAGGAGCAGCCGCCAGCCTCCGGGAGGCAGATGCGCTCTGGTCTGACATTCTCCGCTTTGCCTGCCTCATCTTCCTGCCTGGTCCCAGATCCAGCCCATTCCAAGCCTGTCTGGTCCCACTCTCCCCCACCCACCAGGCTGAGCCATGCTTCTCTCTGTTCCTTAAACACACCACATTCTCTGCCACCCCTGGGCCTTTGCATGTGCTCCCCCACCTGGGCTGCTCAGCCTGCTGCTTTCCGTGGCCTGGATGGGATTCTGCATCCACAGCATCTCCTTCCAGTGACGCTCAGACACACTGTTCTTTTCTCTTCCTTCCCTTTTTTCTTTCATTGTTTTTCTTTTAATTATTATTATTATTTATTTTTATTAAGATACTCGAATTTTGATATTCAAGAGTTAAAAAAAAAAACTTGATGGCTTTTTTTTTCCTTGCACAGAAGATGATATTAATAACTGGGTGTGGGCCGGGCCTGGTGGCTCACTCCTGTAATCCCAGCACTTTGGAAGGCTGAGGTGGGAGGATTGCTTGAGGCCAGGCGTTCAAGTCTAGCCTGGGCAATGTGGGTAAGACTCTGTCTCTACAAAATGTAAAAAATTATCTGGGCGTGGTTTGTGCACCTGTAGTCTCAGCTACTCAGGACGCTGAACTAGGAAGATTGCTTGAGCCTGGGAGACGGAGGTTGCAGTGAGCAATGATCACAACACTGCACCCCAGCCTAGGCAATAGAACAAGACCCTGTCTTAAAATAATAATCATAATCATAATAAATAAAATGATCATTGTTTCTTTATCTTTTGGTCTTTATTTTATTTTATTTTTGAGATGGAGTCTCTCTCTGTTCCCCAGGCTGGAGTGCAGTGGCGAGATCTCGGCTCACTGCAAGCTCTGCCTCCCAGGTTCACACCATTCTCCTGCCTCAGCCTCCTAAGTAGCTGGGACTACAGGCGCCCGCCACCACGCCCGGCTAATTATTTTTGTATTTTTAGTAGAGACGGGGTTTCACCGTGTTAGCCAGGATGGCCTCGATCTCCTGACCTTGTGATCCACCCGCCTCAGCCTCCGAAAGTGCTGGGATTACAGGCGTGAGCCACCGCGCCCGGCATATATTTTGGTCTTTTCTATTCCTCCTTTCTTTGTCTTCCTCCCCCCTCCCTCCCTCCCTCCCTCTCTCCCTCTCACCTTCCTTCCTTCTTCCCTATTTTTCTTCTCAGCATCATTGTTGGAGGTGCTAAAAGCATAGGTTTCCATTTATGTTAGCTCACAACGGAAAGACTCAACCCTCCCCTCTGTCCACCCATGTTTATCTTTTCTAACTAGTAAAACCAGCAAATTCTATTTTTATGAATAAAAGTTCTCTTTGCAAAAGAAACCATTGGCTTTCGTCAGAACTATCAGCAACTTCCATCTGGTGCCCAAAGCCTTGGCACTCTCCAGAACCCGGGGTCAAGACGCTGAGGGAGGGGGGACCCCCCAGAGGCCCCCAGCTCCCAAACAGAGGCATAGAACTGTCCTATCCACAGTCACTTTCCTGCCCCGCCCCTTCCCCACATTCTCAGGCCCTTCTCCCCAACCTCACGCACCCAAAGAGTTTCTCCAACACAGCCCCCTCTGTATGGTTTTCTTTCTAAAAATAGTGTGTGCGGCTCCAAGCTGCTCTTTCTCACCTCAGGAGACAGGGAAGACTCATGGGGTTGGCACTGGGGGTGAAACGGTAGAGAGTGGGGAAAACTCCTTTTTCAACAGAGCTGTTTCTCTCACTCTTACTAAAGGGTGAGTGGTTACCTTGGAATTAATCTCATACCAGACAGTAGGAGTGACCCTTTCTCTCTTAGCCACAATCTCCTTCCTGTTTCATGATGCACAAACACTCTCCTGTCACTGTGGTAGAATAAACTCAAGAAGTTTTGTCCACATCAGAACGGGCTTCCCCTGGTCTATGGGCACTTCAACGTGTAGGTCTGAATTCTCTAAATGCTTCCAGGAAGGCAACACAGAGGCCTAGCTCCCTGGACCTGTCTCTGCTTGCCTGTGATGATGGCTAACTCCAATTTTCTTTTCTATCTGGTTATTGAAAGGGAAGAGCAAAAGCAGTCCACTGCCCCTGGACACAGCATCTCTACCCCACAGTCTCTATGCCTCAAACACACCTGGGATTTGGGATGGTGGGGCCCTGAGCTGCCGCTTCCATTTTCCAGAGGCCACAGTTGTGATCCAGCAGCCCAGGAGCTCCGGCTGGACTCACCCACTAACTCTCTAGTCCATCACCATCATCACACACCAGAAAGACTCCTGGGTGAGTCATTGCCCTCAGACGTTCAAAGAGGTGCCATGGAGGAGTTGGTCAGTTTCCATGGCGCCAAACAACAGTCACTGTGACAGCTGTCAGGGGAGCACACAGGAGCAGAAGGGGCCAGTCAGTGCTGCAGGAGGCCTGGTGTTGGTGGGGACATGACATGTCTCCAGTCATTGGACTCTCATTGACCTACGTCAAGGCAGTAGATTGAGTTGTGCCTCCTTAAAGTTCATGTCAACCTCAGAATGTGACCTTATTTGGAAATAGGGTCTTTGTGGATATAATTAAGGTAAAGATAGAAATGAGATTATCCTGGATTAGGGTGGGGCCTAAATCTAATGAGAGTGTCCTTGTAAGAGATGGGAAAGGACACACAGAGAAATCCATGTGAAGATGGAGATGGAGGTGGAGATGGGAGTGATAAGTCTACAAGCCAAGAAATACCAGGGATTGCCAGGAGCCACCAACAGTGAGGAGAAAGGCCTGGGACGGGTTTTTCCCTCTGAGCCTCCAGAAGGAACCAACCTGCCAATACCATGCTTTTAGACTTCTGACCTCCAGAACTATAAGCGAGTACATTTCTGTTTTCTTTTAGTACACCCAGTTTATGGTAATTTATTATGGCAGCTATAGAAAGCAAATACACTCAGGGAGTAAAAGAACATTACTCTATTTTTTCCATGGGGCAAAACACCCTTTCAGGGGGTGGGTATAAGTCAGCAAAGTTGGACCTGGAGACAGTCCAATATTTTGACATTATCACCATCATCATCATCGCCATCACCATCATCACCATTATCATCACTATCATAACCATCACCGTTACCATCACTACCACTATCACCATCACCATCACCACCATCAGCATCATCACCATCACCATCACCACCACCATCACCCTCACTATCATAACCTTCACCATCACCATCACTACCATCATAATCACCATCACTATTATCACCATCATCACCATCATTACCATCATCATCATCACCATCATTACCACCATCATCATCACCATTACCACCACCACTACCATTATCACCATCACTATTATCAGCATCATCACCATCATTACTATCATCATCATCACGATCATTATCATCACCATCATCACTATCACCATCATTATCATTACCATTATCACCATCA
>NW_026652296.1:4093596-4123539 GCF_009828535.3 Hylobates moloch
CACCATCATCACTATCACCATCATTATCATTACCATTATCACCATCATCATCACCATCACCATCATCACCACCATCACCACCATCACCGTCATCACCGTCATCACCATCATAATCATTATCACCATCATCATCACTACCTCATCATCATCGCCACCATCGCCATCACCATTATCGCCACCACCATCAGCAGCAGTAGTAGCACCAGCATCACCATCATCATCACCATGGGTATCATTTAGTGAGCGTGTATTACATGCTGTATGCTAGACACTGTACATCCCTTCCTCAATCCTCCCAACAATACTACAAGGTAGCTTTAAGTGTTTATATTTTCCAGACCGGAAAAGTAAAACCTAAGAGATTTAATAGATTTAATAACATTTTCCTCATGTTCTTAACTTAGATGGCCATTCCACATAATTACTAGCTGAGCGACCTCTAGCAAATTTATCACCTGGTAGATCTTCAAATCCTGTACCTACAGGATGAGTTTAACAAGGATGCCCACCTCACAGGGTTATTGTGGGACTGGATGAGAGGATGAATATAAAGCACTTGGCACTCAATAAATGATGCAGTTGCTGCTGTCTTGCTCTTGCCCCATCAGCTGCCGAAGGAGGAAGGGAGGGTCTTCTTTGTCTCCAACTCCAGCCACATTATTAACTCCTGCAAAACCCTGCAAGTCATGAGGGCAGGAACCAGGAGCTCTAAGGCCTGCTAGGAAACCAGGTCATTTCTAACTCTCTAGCTCACCCACAGACATCTCACTGTGCCCCCTCTGGCCCCTTAGCAACTGAAATACAAATCAGTTTCCTACCCCAAAGACAGGACTGGCTATGTAATTTTCAGGGCCTAGTAAAAAATGCAAATGTTGGCTGGGCACAGTGGCTCATGCCTGTAATCTCAGCATTTTGGGAGGCCAAGGCGGGCAGATCACCTGAGGTCAGAAGTTCAAGACCAGCCTGACCAACATAGAGAAACCCCATCCCTACCAAAACACAAAAAAATTAGCCAGGCATGGTGGCGCATGCCTATAATCCCAGCTACTCAGGAGGCTGAGGCAGGAGAGTTGCTTGAACCTGGGAGGTGGAGGTTGCGGTGAGCCGAGATCACGCCATTGCACTCCAGCCTGGACAACAAGAGTGAAACTCCATCTCAAAAAATACATACATACATACATACATACATAAAAATGCAAATGTTCCAAACTTATTAAGAATTTCAAGACATAAACAACAGAGCATCAAACCAAGCACAGGGCCTTTTTTAGTGCAGGGTCCTGTGTGGCTGCCCAGCTCCACGTGCCCGTGAAGCTGGCCCTGTCCAAGGACTCTGCTGGCCTGGGTGGCTCCCCACCCAGAACCCTTTGCTGCTGTTTGACATCTCTGCACACCACCTGCTCTTTCCCTATGGCCACCCTGGCTGGAGGTCTGTGCTGGTGAGTGCCCTGACGCCCAGGATAAGCAAATCTCCCCAAGCAGTTGAGAGCAAAGGTCCCTGGGATGCAGCCAGGCTGTGGGAGCTGGCACCTGGGCAGACCATTGATGAGCCACCGAAAACCTCAGTAAGCCCATCACACACACCCCACTGAAAAATGTAAGTCAACACCGAGCCAGCCCTTTCTGCCATGAAGCTTCAAGCTGTGGCCTGCCTAATTCTGTATGTGATTTGGTCTGATTAACCTGATCTAATGCACCGACAGGGACAGTGGGCAAACCCAACCCTGCCCCCGATTAGGGCCACATTCAACTTTCCCTGGAAGTCCCTCTGTGGCTAATCCCTAAATAAGAAGCATGCCTGTTAGGCAGGCAAAGAAAAAGGCAGGTGGGTTAGGGAGGTGCCGTGAGCGGGTAAAGGCTCCAGCACTGGAGGGCCAGCAACCATCAAGGAGGGAGGTTATTTGCACTACTCGTAAGAAGAAGTTGCGATTTAATGAGGTCCTTCTTTTTTTTTTTGAGATGGAGTCTCACTCTGTCACCAGGCTGGAGTGCAGTGGCACGATCTCAGCTCACTGCAACCTCCACCTCCCAGGTTCAAGCAATTCTCCTGTCTCAGCCTCCCGAGTAGCTGGGAATACAGGCACACACCACCACGTTCAGCTTATTTTTGTATTTTTAATAGAGATGGGGTTTCACCATATTGGTCAGGCTGGTCTCAAACTCCTGACTTCAGATGACCCACCCGCCTAAGCCTCCCAAAGTGCTGGGATTACAGGCGTGAGCCACCGCCCCCAGCTGAGGTCTTTCTATTTATCCAGTCATTGGGCTAAGGCAGGAGCTGCACACACTTTTTCTCTAAAGGGCTAGATAGTAAAAATTTGAGGCTCTGAGGGTCACACAGTCTCTGTTGCAATTACTCAACCCTGCCATCATAGGGCAGTCTGTAGCGCTCAGGCAATATGTAAATGAATGTAGTGGCTGTGTTCCAATAACACTTTATTTACCAAAGCAGGTGGCAGATAGATTAGTCCCATGAGCTGTAGCTTCCCAACTCCTGGACTAAACGATTTAGATACATTATGACATTTAATCATCTCCCCAATGTGTGCTCCCACCTCCCTGACTCAAGAACACCCACCTTTGTCTGTCCCCACCATCTATTTGTCAATTTATCGCTTTATGTTTGTTTCCCCCACACTAGATTTTAAGCCTGATGAGATCAGGGACTTAGTCTATTTGCTCACTGACGTAAACTCGGTGTTTAGAATAATAGGTACTCATAAGGATTGGTTAAATAAAGTAAGCATCTCATCCCCATGTTGCAGATAAAAGAAGGTTTAGAAAGAGAAAGTAAGAGAAAGTAACTTGCTTAAGGACACAAAGTGAGAAGAAGAAAGATGCGGTTCTTCAGTGACTGTGCTCAGAGAATTTGTGGTTGTAAAACATAGGACTTGCAAAGGTAAATGCTTACTTAGGCCAAACACGTAACGGGATAAATGAATAAAGTGGGTTAGGGGTAGGGTAACAGGGAGTGGCGGAGACGGTGGTAAACCAGAGTATACACACTTATCTAAAAAGGGCTGCTCCTCAGCTCCAGCCAACTATAGCCAAGTTTGACTATGCCTTCTGGTTTACCTAGAGAAGTCAGAAATCCAGGCTTTCATGTGAGATATTCCAATATCTCAAATGTTAGCAAGCATTTGATTTTTTTTCCCCTTAACCCCCGTGCTGGCCAAAGAAAGCATGCCATCACTTTGTGGCCTCTGGCTTGAAGCTATTAAATATTTGGAAAGTTGTATCCATTAGCCCATCTCCTTCACATACCCAGTTAGTCTAGCTGCATTGTCAGATACATTGAAGGATGCACAAAATTTGAAACTGGAAGAAGACTGAGCCATTTGCTCCAGAACATTCTCCCACCTTAATCTCTTAAGACATAGAGAAATCAGAACCAGTCATGCTCTAGTCTTGGAAAATGCTTCCTTTTCTAATTTTTTTTTTTTTTTTTTTTTTTTGAGACAGAGTCTTGCTGTCGCCCAGGTTGGAGTGCAGTGGCGCGATCTCGGCTCACTGCAGGCTCCGCCCCCCGGGGTTCACGCCATTCTCCTGCCTCAGCCTCCCGAGTAGCTGGGACTACAGGCGCCCGCCACCTTGCCCGGCTAATTTTTTGTATTTTTAGTAGAGATGGGGTTTCACCGTGTTAGCCAGGATGGTCTCGATCTCCTGACCTTGTGATCCGCCCGCCTCGGCCTCCCAAAGTGCTGGGATTACAGGCGTGAGCCACCGCGCCCGGCCTTCTAATTTTTAACATTCTCCTGAGAAGGAATATAGGGTCCCCTGAGGATATGGTGACCCTTAAAATGTCCTGGTTTTAGGTAAAGATCTGAGTTTATGTCACACAATCCCACACCAACCTGGTGCTAACTCCATAAAAAATCATTGGGTGATTTCCCATTTCTCCTATGAGAATACCTTCTCATGGGTGATAAAAATCTTTGGTTTCTTTCTGCTCAATACTTCTCCCCAGTCTGGTAAATGACTTCCTCCTACCTTTGGAACCTTGCCCCTCTTCCCATGCAATTCTGCTTCAGCTGTCAATCATACACTTGCCCACCACTCCCTTTAGAGAGAGAGACAGTAATCTAGGCCTGGCCAATCACAAGACTCCATCTCCCTCACTATTCTAATTGGCCCAGGGATATGCATATGATCTAGGCTGGACGAATCAGAGCCCTGCCCTGGGTTTTTTATAGGCAAACCCTGAGAAACTCAAGCTCTCTATAGCCTCCGTGATTGCCACAAGCAAGGTTACATTGCATGTTATCCTGGCTTTGTCTGTGCCCATGACCCTCACCACCTTTACACAGCCACTTAGAGGAAGTCCCTCCATGGAAGAGAAAGTGGCCATATAGAGAGAAAGAGAGAGAGAAGAACTGGAAAAGAGAGAGCTCTGATGACAACATGTGAATCCATGGAGCCACCTTTGTGCTCCCCAGTTCTGTGAGCCAAACAGCATCCTTTTTGGCTTTAACTTAGTTTGAATTGGGATTTTATCCCAAAAAACCCAAAAACTCTGACTGCCTCCCAAATGCCCCATTGATGCCAATGATGGTCTAACTCTAGCTTGCCCCTCTGAAGGAGTTCAAGATCAAAGAAGTCATCTTTTTGCAGAAATTAGTCTTAAAAGAAGTAGAAAGAGACATGGCCAGTTGTATGGGTCCCTCTTTGGGTTTTAAGAATGTGATGTAAGACTGGGTACAGTGGCTCATGCCTGTAATCCCAGCACTTTGGGAGGCCAAGGTGGGTGGATCACCTGAGGCTAGGAGTTCAAGACCAGCCTAACCAACATGGTGAAACCCTGTCTCTACTAAAAATATGAAAATTAGCTGGGCGTGGTGGTGGACACCTGTAATCCCAGCTACTGAGGAGGCTGAGGCAGGAGAATTGCTTGAACTCCAGAGGCGGAGGTTGCAGTGAGCCAACATTGCACCACTGCACTCCAGCCTGGGTGATAGAGCAAGACTCCATCTCCAAAAAAAAAAAGGAATGCGATGTGAGTGCTTTATAACCATGTCCACCAAAATATTTCTAATTGCAGAGAAAATAGCAAGCAAACAAATTATCTGAGAGTCTGGATCATTTGGCTGGAGCAAGCTCAAGATTTTTTTTAAGTACTGTGTTTAAAAATCTATGAAGACATTTGTTATTCTACTCCATCACGTCCTGATACTTGTCTTAAATTATCCTAACAGGGTTTGCAACCAGTTTCGAAAGAAATACCACGTTTAAGCTGTGGCTTCACGTACGCCTTGGCTTATCGCTCCCTGCCTCAGAAACAACCATTTTGGGAAGCAAGCTAGAAACTCTATTGACTTTCAAACTGAGAAGCAATGCCAGAAGGGACCCTCGGGTTCATTCTCTAGAGTAATGTAGCTCTGGCCTATTCTTGCATGCCCTACTCTGCATCCCCTGCCCCGACTCCTAGTCCACTAGCACAGAGTCCCAGGGAGGCAGCCTGGTGACAATTCACTTCTATTTTAACGTGAGTGAGGGAGTGCTATGGGTTGAATGTGCCCTCCAAAGTTCATGTGTCAGAAACTTAATCCCCAGTGGAACAGTGTTGAGACGTGGGACCTTTAAGAGGTGAGTAGGTCATGAGGGCTCCACCATCGTGAATGGATTAATGGCATTATCTCAGGAGTGGGTTAGTTATCACGAGAGTTGGCTCCTAATCAAAGGATGAGTTTGGCCCCCTTCTCTTACACATATGCTCTCCTGCCCTTCCACCTTCCACCATGGGATGACACAGCAAGAAGGCCCTTGCAAGATGCAGGCTCTTCATCCTGGAACTTCTCAGTCCTCAGCACTACAAGAAATAAATCTCTCTTCTTTACAAATTGCCCAGTCTCAGGTATTCTGTTACAGTAACACAAAATGAGCTGAGACAGGAAACGTGCACTGGGAGTGGAGCTGTTGCTATAGCAAATACCTGAATATGTGGAAGCAACTTCAGAGCTGAGTAATGGGCCAGGTGTAGTGGCTCATGCCTGTAATCTCAAGACTTTGGGAGGCCGAGGAGGGAGGATCACCTGAGGTCAGGTGTTCAAGACCAGCCTGGCCAACATGGTGAAACCCCATCTCTACTAAAAATACAAAAGTTAGCCGGGCATAGTGGTGCACGCCTGTAATCCCAGCTACCTGGGAGGCTGAGGCAGGAGAATCACTTGAACCTGGGAGGCAGAGGTCACAGTTAGCCAAGATCCATACCACTGCATTCCAGTCTGGGCGACAGAGTGAGACTCCATCTTAAAACAAAAACAACAACAACAACAACTGGATAATGAGTGGAGGCTGGAAGAATTCAGAGGAAGATGCTAGAAAACCTTCTGTTGCCATGAAGGGAACATAAGGGCAATTCTGGTGAGAGCTCAGAAGAGAATAGCTTAGGAAAGTCTGAATCATCTTAGAGATTACTTAAGTGGTCATGACCAGAAGGCTGGTAGAAATAGGGATGGTAAAGACCATTCTTATGACATCTAGATGGAAATGAAGCCTCTCTTATTGAAAACTGGAGTAAAGGTCATCTTTATTACAAGGAGGCAAAGAACTCGGCTGAACTGTGTCCATGCCCAAGGGCTTTATGGAAGGCAGAGCTTAAGAGTGATGAACTAGGATATCTGGCAGAAGAAATTTCTAAGCAAAATGTTGAAGGAACTGTGTGGCTACTTTTAACGACGTAGAGTAAGACGTGAGAGGAGAGAAATTATTTAAGGAAAAAATTTATAATTAAAAGAAAAGCATAGCAAAGAGATTTGGAAGAGTCACACTTGGCCACATAAAAGGCATCTTTAGGAGAGCAAATCAAGGGTGTGGCCATTTGTTTAAAAGATTAGTACGGATAGAAGGAAGACAGGTGGTATTCCCCAAGACAATGCGAGAAGTCCCATGAGGGCCACCTGCAAGCTGGAAACACTAGGATGCCAAAGGTGTGTCTCAGCCCAAGTTCAAAGGCCTCAGAACCAGGAAAGTCGATGGTGTAACTCCCAGTCCAAAGCCAAAGTCCTAAGAATCCTGGGGGTAGGGGGAAGGGGAAGGGTGTTGGTGTAAGTCCTGGAGTCCAAAGGCCAGAAAGCCTAGAGTTCTGATGTCCAATGGCAGGAGAAGAATGTCCCAGCTCCAGGAAAGACAGAAAAATTGCTCTTCCTCTGCCTTTTTTGTTCTGAACCCTCAGCTGATTGGATGGTGCCCACCATATTGAGGGCAAAGCTTCCCCACTCAGTTCGCCGACTCAGCTCACATGCCAATCTTGTCTGGAAACACCCTCACAGACTCACCCAGAAGTGCTTTACCAGTTCTCTAGGTATTCCTTAATCCAGTCAAATTGGCACCTTAAATTAACCAACACAGAGAGGGTCTCATCATCTCATCTTCAGCCCAAGTTGCTTATCAAAATATTCCTTATGACTGCAGATGCTTGAGAGAATATTCTCTCAGAATGGAGGGCTGACAAATTTAATTTTCTCTATCTCGTTGCCTGCCCAGTGACAAGTTAGTGTCCTAGAGATGTTAGCAGCCCCTGTGGCTACTCAGCTGGCCCCGTCTCTAATCAAGCTCTGCCCCCCAACGACCTGTGTACTCCAGCTTGAGGAGAAAAATATGCATCTCTTTCTTCTCCTCTTCAGTCAAACATGCAAACTCCATCAAAATGCCATTACTGAGTGTCCTCTGTATGTGTCAGTACTATTTCATCAACTTGCCTGAGTGGAGTGCCTACTATGTGGAAGGCCCTGGAGATGCCAATGAACTGAACACAGTGGGTCAGCAAGGAGATCTCAGGCTCCTGAGCCAATGGCGCTCCTGCTGGGAGATGCATGCTGGAGACAGAACTGGTGTTTGGTGCTATGAGTCCATGGAGAACGGAGAAGCCTTTACACCCATTTACTGAGCATTGTATGTATTTGTGGCACAAGACCTGGTCCTGAAAGGCATCTACTTGAAGGGAAGGAGAGGTATTTCTATTCTAGACCTACCAGAATGCTTAGCAGATAGTCAGGCTCTTTCCATCTGCAGTGGAACTCTGGAGTCATTCATGGCCTTCTATTCCATTTGTTTAACTAAGTTGGTGAAATTTTTTTTTTTTTTAGATGGAGTCTCACTCTGTTGCCCAGGCTTGGGTATAGTGGCATGATCTCAGCTCATTGCAACCTCCGCCTCCCAGGTTCAAACGATGCTCCTGCCTCAGCCTCCCAAGTAGCTGGGATTACAGGCCTGAGCCACCAGGCCTGGCTAATTTTTGTATTTTCAGTAGAGACAGGGTTTCATCATGTTGGCCAGGCTGGTTTTGAACTCCTGACCTCAAGTGATCTACCTGCCACGGCCCCGCAAAGTGCTGGGATTACAGGCGTAAGCCACCATTCCCAGCCAGTTGGTGAAAATTTACCGAGCTCCTACTCTGTGCTCAGCACTGTTGAAGACACTAGAGATACAGTGGAAAATAGAACCAAGTCCTTGCTCTCAGGAAGAATACTTTCTAGCATAAGCATAATAATAGATGACTGTTACTAATATAATAACACTCATATAATGCTCACCCCATACCAAGATTGGTTCTTAGTTCTTATCCATTTAGTCCTCATACTACTGTGTTTTACTCTCATCACCACTTTACAGATGGGAAAACTGAGGCTCAGTGAAGTCAACTAACCTGCCTAAGGTCACAGAGACGGTAAGTGGCAGAGCCAGGTAATTGAACCCAGAAAGTCTGACTCTGGAATCTACCATTCATCACTATTACTACAAAGACGAATTCCACTAATCATCATTATTAGACAACTAGTTAAATGTTGTGAACTGTTATCACGTTCCAGACACTATGCTAAGCACTTCATGTATATCCAAGCCTGCACTGAGCATCTACTCTTTGCCAGACACAACATTACTATGAGAAAGTTATTTCCATTTTTTAAGCAGGTAAACTGAGGCTCATAGAGGCTAAGGGACTTGTTCAAATTCTCAGAGCTGGTAAGAAGCAAAAATAAGACTGAAACCCAAGTTGTCACGACTCATGCACTCGGCTTTTAAATATGTGCTGTGCTGCGCTGCCTCCTCAGGATATAATTTTGGTTATCTGGAATGTTTAAACAGACCCAGTGAATATTTAAGCAAATCATCCATATTAAATTTTGGGTTGTTGCCCCTCAAGTATTGTATCTCCCTGCTTTCCCATCCTGGAAACCAATATTTTATTTTTTGCTTGCCTGGAGGGCTACTAAAATGAATATCAACACAATGCAGAGAGCAAATATCAATTTTCGCTTTTGAAAAACAACCTGATGTTGCCTCCAGGATAAGGCGGTGCCTTTTGCTCTGAACTGGAAAGAGGAAAAGAAAGAAAGAAGCAAGCAAGCATTTTGTAAGTGACGACTCATGCTTCCTTAACAAAGCGTGCTCCTCCTCCTTGCCAGCACTCTGAGCCTGGCAGCCAGGCAGGCCACATCCCTCCCTCCCTGGGATGTTTTCCTTCGCAGGTTGCTAAACCCAAGGGTGGAGGCAGCCCCAAGAGTCCCCATGGTGGGGAAAACTTTTCTTATTGAAACTTCCTTTCCCCACCTAGTGCAGGGTGTCATGCACAGTCCCACTCTCTGCAGGCACGAATAACTACATTCCTTAGCCACTGAGTGGGCCCCCAGGTCACCAGGTTGGGAAGACCACTGTGGCATAGACTCAGATGACATCCTAGCTGACTGTGGCAGAAGCTTCCCCTGGCTTAGGGACATTCCAGGCATGAAAGGCAATAGGCATTGTCTTCTTCCAGGAAGGCCTTCCTTCCCACCACATGCTTCCCTTCTTTCCCTAGGTAACATTTGCTCAGCCTCCACATCTCAGCACCTGCTGCTCCTGGGCTTGCAATGCTCTCTCCCCAGGTCCTCCCATAGCTGGTTCTTTTCCATCATTCAGAGCCTTGCTTCTATGTCGCCTCCTCAGAGAGGCCTTCCCTGATCACCCACCCAAAGTAGCACCTCCAGTACCTCTCCACTTTAGCTTGCTCTTCTTGTCTTTTTCGCACTTACTTCTGGTGAAAGAATTTTGACCCTTTCTGGTCTGCTTTGCCTCACAAAGTCAGCAGGAGAGGAGACTATTTCCTTCTTAAGTCCAGGGATCTTTCGTATTGCAACAGTTCATTATGCTTTGCTTCCCTCTCATCTAAAAAACAAGAAGACGGGCAACTCTAGACTGGCTGGAGCTAATTCACTTTGTGCAAGAATCTGGGGGGTAAGAAATCAGAAAGAATAAACCCTTTCTCCAGCCAGCTTGAAGTAGTCCTACAAGGACCAAACCAAAACCCAACAGAATCCAGGGACCAGGAGGGGAGGCTCTACCTGCCTCAAGCCCCAACTCACTCCAGCAACCTCACTCTGCAAACATTCTCAAATCCCAGATGTGGAGGGAGGTAGGGAAGGACAGTGGTTACAGAGCTTTGGAAAAAGAGACAGGATTGGGTGCCAGCCCCGTGGCTTGCAAACGGCGTGCCCTGGGGCAAGCCACTTTGTCTCAGTTTCCTCTTCTGTAAAACAGGGTCATCTGGAGGATTGTAGATAATAGGTAACACACAACAGTGCATGGTAAGCGCTCAGTAAGTCGTGGGTATTGATAACAATTATTAAAATGTCTGCTTCAGAAGCCTCGAGCAATCTTTTCCTTGAGAACCTTTCTCGGTTTGGCTCTGCGTTTATGAAAAGCTTAATTCTGACGGGTCTGGTTGCCTCCTATAGAATGGTTCCAAGCCTAGTTTGTTAAGAGTTATTTGGAGTATAATTTGCTATTGGAGTTGGGATTTGGGCTTTTATTTTTATACGATTTTCCCATTTTCTTCTACTTTTTTTTAAGTCCCTTTATTTTCTTAGAAAAAGAGAACTCATGTTTTGCCAAGGAGAAAACAAAAAACCGTCTGGCCTCCAAACTGCAGCGGTTAGGGCTCCCTTCGCCGAGGAGAAAGGCGAGGGTTGGGGACGTGACATGACCCTGGCTTGGGATACGGGCGGAGTGAGCAGAGGGACACAGGTCAAGAAACAGGCGGAGGGCAGAGCCCCAGAGCCATGCCCGGCGAGAAGCCCAGACAGGACCCCCACCCCTCCCCTCAGCGCCTAAGGACCCTACCGGCCCAGGAGGTGCAGCAGCCTCGCCTCCCGGGAGCTTGCACCAGCTCTGTGGTAGTTTCCCGCACATGCGCAGTCCAGTCCATCATTGTAGCAGCCTTCACCTGTCTAAGCCAATCAGGGCGCCCCCCTCCCTGCCTTCCACGGCGATTGGCTCAGGTGACTACAACCTGAGCCAGTCAGCACGTGGCATTCTCCTGGCCACAGGCAACGGTCAGGGTTAATCCAATCAGCATCAAGCTCAGGGCTTTGGTTCCAAGACTCGAGGGACGCTTTCTCTTTCTTCCTTTCCCCATGCCGTGCTTATTACTTAAGACCATGCACTCAATAAGAATAAAAGAAGCAGAATTCAGACCAAGTTCATCTGGCTCCAAAGCCTAAATACACTACCCTACCCCTCCCATCACCACCCCAATTACACTTAGCACAGAGATGCGTTGGGACCCAGACAACAAGACACCCCCAAATAATAACAGTGATGGTAAAATGATGAGTGATGATTTGTGTGTGTCTGTTTTTCTACATGATTTCAAAGAAACAGCTCAGTAACCAAAAAAAAAACACAGTTGAAAGCAACTGGAAACTTTACAAACGTCACTTAAACATCCCCAAGGGAGAAATATTGTCAGAGCAATAAGCAAAATTCTTTGAAGTCCTCTTTACTATCTCTGTGCCTCTCAATATCGTTCCCTCTTGGGACTTTCCTGGATCTCTTGAGAAGAAGACACCACATTCCCCTTGAAGTTGCAAAACTGAGCAAGCTCTATGAGCGGGTAAGACCACCTCATGATGAGTCCGGAAAGCAGAGAGGAGAGAGGAAACTTGCAGAGCGAAAGAGAAAAAGCATGAGAGAGAGAGAGAGAGAGAGAGAGCCACAGAGCAAAGAAGGCTGAGAGAGAAAGTTGATGACATTGCTTAAGCCCGTAGAACCAGATATGCCTGAAGGTGGATCTACCTCAGATTTATTATTATGTGAGCCAAGGAAGTACAATTTTTATTTAAGCCAGTTTGAGTTGGGTTTCAGCCAAGAATCAAGAAAAAGGAGAATAACCCAGTGTGCAATATCAGGGTTTTCTTTAGCCAGTTACAATATAAAAACAGGTCATGAATATTCCTGTGTTTATATGTTGTTTTTTAATCACTAATAAAATGTGATTTCACCAATTTTATAACAAAAACACATTTTTTAAAGGTAGAAACTCTTTCTCTTCTTTGACATGGCTGGCTTTGGGCTCTTTCCTGAAAGCCTGAGGCCCGAAATGTTCAGAAACCAGCCTTCTGATGCAGGACGTGTTCCCCCAAGGTCCCCCAAACCCCAGGGCCTCTTTGGCCTCAGTTTCTCCACCTGCAACAGAAGGCCTGATCTCCAAGAGACGTGGGTGCAACCAGAGGCTCGGGAAACCTCCCGGATCAAAATTAATTAAGGCGTGGAACAAGCCACAGATGAAAGGAACTTGTAGAACTCTTTAACAATCTAGTAAAGAATTTCCCCTTCAATTACAGGACAATTTTCTTCTCACGGCATTTGCAACCATCACCAGGCAGTTTCCTGGGCCGCTTTCCATGCGGCTGGACCAGTCTTTCTGGAATCCCTGCATTTTTTTTTTTTCTAAAAGACTTAGGGAAAGGCAGGGGGGATGAAAAGAAAGGAGGGCAGTGGGTACAATTTAGAAATGGCTATTTCATGGGATTTGAAAGGCTCCCGGAAACAGATGGAAGCAAATGGCAATGTGAATGGTCTCCTGCAGGTCCAGGAGAGAAAGGTTTTCGTTTCTATGTTGCCTCTCTCCTCTCCCTTCACTCTTACACAACAACAACAACAACAACAACAACACACACTGGCCTATTGCCACTTCCAGACAACACAGATCTTTCCCACCTTCTGGTCTTCATCCTTGTTCTTCTCTGTGCCTGGAACTCTCCACTCCTCCCCAGCACTCACTTCACCTGGCTAACCAAACGAACTAACTTCACCTGCTTTGAATTTCAGCTAATCAGCCCTTCTTCAGCCCTTTCTTGGCCTGCCTTAAATAGATTAGCTGCTCCATCATGTGCATTTGTAACACCCCACACTTCTTCATCGCAGGAAGCACAGCTGTAATTAGTTAACTACATTTCACTAGTTATTTCTTATCTCTGTTCCCTCCTAGCCAGGGCCCCCATGAGGGCAGCTTGCTGCTGCATCTCCAGGGCTTGGCACATGGGGAGAGGCTGGTAAATACTTGAAAAACAAATCTTTAAAAGAGTTTATTAAGCACCCAAGACAGGGGTCGGCAAACTTTTTCTTAAAGGTCAGAGGCAACATCAAGACTGTTAACATAGGTTCTTGCATATCCATTTTAAATATAATCAATTAGGCCTGGCACAGTGGCTCATGCCTGTAATCCCAGCACTTTAGAAGGCCGAGGTGGGTGGATCGTCTGAGGTCAGGAGTTCAAGACCAGTCTGACCAATGTAGTGAAACCCCCGTCTTTACTAAAAATACAAAAATTTAGCCTGGCATGGTGCCGCATGCCTGTAATCTCAGCTACTTGGGAGGCTGAGGCAGGAAAATCACTTAAACCCTGGAGGCGGAGGTTGCAGTGAGCCAAGATTGGCCCCCTCCAGCCTGGGCAACAAGAGCAAAACTCCCATCTCAAAAAAAAATTATAAAATAAAATAAATATAATCATTTAAAGTGTAAAAGCTATGCTTAGCTCATGGACTGTAGACAAACAGATAGCCGGCCAGATTTGGCCCAAGAGATCTAGTTTGCTGCCCCTCAATGAAGTATATGCCAGGTCTTCCGTGGGCTTGGAGGGGTGGCAGAGGCTGTAGTTTGGACCTTAGTGTCACCATTCTTCTCCTCTACATGAACAGAACCCCCACATTTCAGATGGGCACATGGTCTCTTGGAATAAAGACTCCGTTCCCAGGTCTCCTTGGAGGTGAGAGTGGCCACGTGACTGTCGGGGATGCAAACAGAAGCATCATCTGGAAGTTTCCAAAAACCCTCCCCCGCAGGTAACACATGTTATTTCCCCATTTTTTTTGTTTTTGTTGTTCCTTTCTCCTTCCTGATAGCTGGAATGTGGGTGTGATAGCTGGAGCTCTGGAAGCCATCTTGATCTGTGAGATACTTTTGTAAATGGAAGCCTTGCGTAGCAAAACAAAAACACAGAAGGGTTGGCCGGACGCAGTGGCTCATGCCTGTAATCCCAGCACTTTGGGAGGCCGAGGCTGGCAGATCACAAGGTCAAGAGATCGAGACCATCCTGGCTAAACAGGGTGAAACCCCATCTCTACTAAAATTACAAAAAAAAAAGCCGGGTGTGGTGGCAGGCGCCTGTAGTCCCAGCTACTCGGGAGGCTGAGGCAGGAGAATGGTAGGAACCTGGGAGGCGGCGCTTGCAGTGAGCCGAGATTGCGCCACTGCACTCCAGCCTGGGTGACACAGCGAGACTCCGTCTCAAAAAAAAAAAAAAAGAAAAAAGAAACACAGAAGGGTTGACTGCATGGAGTACCAGCCACACAAGGCCTGGACTCCTTTCCTGCTGACCTTCTAAGGATGTTTTAGAAGTAAAGGTTTCTCTCATTCACATTTCTGTGATTCAGAGTCTTTGCATTTTAGTCCTAATAATATGGGGTAGGGCGTGGGGAGAAGGATACCAAAGTGAGTAGGAAACATTCCCGGCTCTGCTCATAGCCTAGTTCAGAGAGGACAAATAAGCACCCGGCTGTAACTCAGTGGATTGCACTACCTGCAAGTGTGTGGGACAAGGTCCCGGCTTAGCTCTCAGGCAGGCACAGAGGCTTCACAGAGGTGATGTTTCTCTGGGGCCTGCAAGCCAGGCAGCAAGTTGCCTATGCATCAGGTGATTTAATGCAAATGTCACAAACCAGGAAGGTCATGGGCCACATACGGCCTGCAGATTTGACTGAGAGTGTGAGCCATCCAAGGTTTGCCACCAACTTTTTATTTTGAAAAGCTGCCCCAAAAAGTACAATGACCATCCACCCATCTTCACCTAGGCTCAGCACTGGACACTATTTTCTCACACCGCCTTCTGTCTGTATCTCTCTATGTATAGAGACAGGTGACGGAGATATGTGTGTGTGAATGTACATACACAGCTTGCTGATGTCATAACATTTCACGTCTAAAACTTTCAATATATGGCCAGGTGTGGTGGCTCACACCTGTAATCCCAGCACTTTGGGAAGCTGAGGAGGGCAGGTCACTTGAGGTCAAGAGTTTGAGACCAGCCCGGCCAACATGGTGAAACCCTGTCTCTACTAAAAATACAAAATTAGCTGGGTGTGGTGCACATGCCTGTAATCCCAGCTACTCGGGAGGCTGAGGCAGGAGAATCGCTTGAACCTGGGAGGTGGAGGTAGCAGTGAGCCAAGATTGCACCACTGCACTCCAGCTTGGGCAACAGAGTGAGACTCTGTCTCAAAATAAATCAATAAAACTTTCAATATATATCTCCTAGGGATTTTCTCTTACATAACTAGAGTACAGCTTTCAAACTATTTAGTGGGAAATGTATCATGTATATGATATAATGATAGCATATTCTTACACTAATACCAATATAACAGCACCCATACTATTATCTAACATGCAGCCTGTGTCCCTATGTCCCCAGCTGTCCCAGTAGCGTTCCTTACTGTGCTCTGAGCTGTCACATCTGCTCTGTCTTCTTTCATCTGGAACTGTTCTGCTGTCATTTTCATTTTTGTCTTTTACGACATCGACCTTTTTCAAGAATCCAGGTTAGTTTTTGGAGAAAATCTCCTAATGTGGATTTGCACTTTTAAAAATGTGGATTTTGCCAACCATTGGGAGTCTGACATTCATCTTCAACTCTGGATGTTTGCCCGCAGTAAGGCTGTGGCACAGCCAAGTGTACTTTTATCCATGGCCAGATCTGAGAGGCTGTCCCTCTAGGCAGGCCGTGGCTTTCCTGGGAACCTCAGCTGCTCCTGATCCCCACTTTTCCTTCCCCAGACCCTCTGTGCCCATGTCAGGTACTTGCAAATCCTGCTTTAAAGGGTTGAAGTGTTGTAAACACAAGGCTGTGTGGGTCTGAGGGGTCCTGGTCCCCCTGAAGGCATCATAAGCCTAAGGGGACTAAGGACTGGGCTGGAGAAGGAGGAGCTGGCATCAAGCCCAGCTCTGTAACTCCCTGATATGATACAGGCCAATGCAACACAAAAGTGTGGGGCCCCTCATGCAAGAGCCATTAGACAGTGTCAGCAGAGCACAAAGCCCAGCACAGGCCCTTCTGAGAGCCGAGCCCTGTGCGGTGCCCAGGCCCTGGTGCACAGAACATAAATGGCCTTAAAGAGCAGGTCAGGCCAGGCACAGTGGCTCACACCCGTAATCCCAACACTTTGGGAGGCTGAGGTGGGCAGATCACTTGAGGCCAGTAGTTCGAGAGCAGCCTGGCCAATATGGTGAAACCCTGTCTCGACTAAAAATACAAAACTTAGCTGGACGTGGTGGCAAATCCCAGCTACACAGGAGGCTGAGGCAGGAGAATGGCTTGAACCCAGGAGGCGGAGGTTGCAGTGAGCCGAGATCGCGCCATTGCACTCCAGCCTGGGAGACAAAGACTAAGAGTGAGACTCTGTCTCAAAAAAAAAAAGAAAGAAAGAAAAAGAAAAAAAAAAGGGAGAGAGACAGCAGGTCAGAGAGTCTAGGTTTTCTCTCATCAATGTGGAAGTGGGGCTGCTTCTATAGAAGGATTGAAGGGGGAGAGCTCGAAGCTCAGGAGAGTACTGTGTTTCCTCATTGTTTTCTTTGTTCCTTTCTCCTTCCTGATAGCTGGAATGTGAGTGTGATGGCTGGAGCGTTGAAGGCCATCTTGATCCATGAGATAGTTTTGAAAATGGAAGCCTAGTTCAGCAGAACAAAAACACAGAAGGGTTGACTCCACGGAGTGCATCAACTCCTTCAAAGGGCGAGGAAACTTGAAAAGGCCTGTGATGCAGCATGTAATAGATCTTGGAACCAGCCCTTAGCAAGCAGGAGGGGAGCCTCCTGTGCCTGGGTTTCTGCATCCATAAACTAGAAAGACAATAACAGTGTCCATCTCAGAGGGTTGCAGGGAGCCCCGAATGAGACACCTGTGGCCAGGGCTTAGCACCTGCTTGGTGGCACCGAGAGAGCTTTGCATAAACAGTAGCTGTCATTACTAGCAATAATAGCATAGAACGAGTAGGACTCAAAGTAGGATGGGAGGAGTTGTTTCCTTTTCTCTGCAGTCCTGTGTGTTGTTTGACCTGTTAACAATAAGTGTGCATTCCTTTTGATATTTTTATGAAAAGCCAGTAAAGTAAAAATTTTATTTAAGAAAAAAACATACCGTATATACATATGATCAGTTGTATGAAAAATTAAATTTATATCACTTGGATATATAGACTATGTGTGTGTTTACATAGAAAAATCTCCATAAATATGTACATTTAAATGGAAACAGTGGTTATTTCAGAATCTCTGGATACTTATTTCTTCTTTAGATTCTTCTATTCTGTCTGATACAATCTTTGTTTTTTGTTTTTGTTTCATTTACAATAGGCACACTCAGTGGCTATCAATGAGAGTGGGGGATTTTGACCACAGGGGACACTTGACAATGTCTGGAGAGGTTTTTGGTTGTCACAGCTGGGGCCTGGGCGTTGCTACTGGCATCTAGCAGGTATGCTAGGGATGATCCTGATTGAAATGTCAGGAGTGGCCAGGTACAGGGGCTCTCACCTGTAATCCCAACATTTTGGGAGGCTAGGGCAGGAGGATCACTTGAGACCAGGAGTTCAAGACCAGCCTCAGCAACATAGTGAAACCTCATCTCTATGAAAAATATTTTAAAAATTAGCCAGGTGTGGTGGCACGCACCTGTGGTCCCAGCTACTCAGTGGGTCTGAGGCGGGAAGATGGCTTGAGCCAGGGAGAAGGAGACTGCAGTGAGCCATGATTGTGCCACTGTACCCCATTCTGGGCAACAGAGCAAGGCCCTGTCTCAATCAATCAATCAATCAATCAATCAATCAATAGAAATGTTAGGAGTGTCAGAGTTGAGAAACCCCAGTTAGAATCAGATAAAAACAGTAAAGCTGTTTCCATCTCGAAATCGCATGGCTGTTCCTCTTTGGGCCTGTTTGTCCCCACCAGCTCACTCCACCTTTACAACAATGTCATGAATTAAAATCACCTTCCCTCCACAAATGAGGAAACTGAAACACAGAGAGTCATGTGCTTTGTCCCAGCACTGCTAGCTGGGATTCGAACCCATCCTCTGCCTGGCTCCCAAGCCCCACCCTCATGCCCTTACCCCCATCCCGACCCTCAGGAGGTGTCCCCTGCAAAGGGACCCTGTGCGACTGTGGCCTCAAGTCCTTTCTCTGAGCCCGTCTTGCCGCTGGTGCCTTGTGGTGGTGTGAAATTCCTGCAGGCCCAGCCCCCAGAGGCATCCCTGCACCCCTCACAGACCCTTGGTGTCCTTGCTTGCTTGTAAAGAGCTAGCCTTTGAAGTCAGCCTGTGGGTCATGCATTAGCCCACCCTCACCCCCCGCCCCATCTCAAATATTCCCCCAGCTCTGTCCCTCTGTCCTCCTGGGTTATCAGTTTAAAGGCCAGGGACACACTTTGGACTTGTTTGGAGCTTTAGTTTCCTAAAGATCAAAAGCATCTCTTTCCTCCGTTCTAATTAAATTTATGTGATTTTTTTCTTATTCTTGTACTCCACTGTTCTTCAAAACCAAGATCAAGCTCTCGGCGTCAAAAATTAAATTAAATGCGGAGAAGATTCCCCAAGAATCCAGCTCTACGCCGCCCCACACCCAGCCCCAGCTCTCCCTCTCAACCCATCTTGTAAAATGCCATGTGGTTTTTAGCAAGGAATCTACAGGTTGGCCTTCTTCTAAATATCCCAGCCCCAGCCAATGTGGGGCAAGCTATAAAAATCTTCCCAAAGACATTACAGCTTCACAGAACGACAGGGTGGGCCCAAAGCATGGTTTGTGCAAAGCCCACCTGATTGGCAGAAGTAAACAACCGCCGCCTGGGGACGTTTTAGAACAGCACAAGGACGGGAGGCAGGACGAGGCACGAGTGTCTCTGGGCGCAATGTGGAAATAATCATTTCTAAGAAAAACAACAAATTAAAAATGTTAAGGAGCTTCCTGCTGCATGATTTAAGATCTAGTTGGAATTACATCAAAAGGCATAAAATATAAACATTTCACAAAGTGTCTCTCCCAGTCTCTGTTCCACCCACCCTCAATCCCCATAAGGACGTGTGCACACATACACCCCCACACACATAATCACACACACACACTGTCACACACAAACAGCCATAGATGGATCAGATGTCAAAACTGAAAGAGAACTTCAATGTCATATGGACTTCCAGCCTGGACAACATGGCAAAACCCTGTCTCTACAAAAAATTTAAAAATTAGCCAGGTGTAGTGGTGTGCACCTGTGGTCCCAGCTACTCCGGAGGCTGAGGTGGGAGGATGACTTAAGCCTGGAAAGTCAAGGCTGCAGTGAGCTGTGATTGCACCACTGCGTGCCAGCCTGGGTGGGGTGGTAGCAGGTGGGGGAGGGATGTGCCCCCCCAAAAGGTACAGCGCATGTGTCCACAGTGCCTGGCATACGCTTAGCACTTTTCAATTACCAACTCCTTTACTACTTCAACAACCCCACAAAACAGATATTCTCCTCACCCTCATTATATAAACTGAGGCACAGAGAGGCTAAAGAACCAGCCTACGTTTGCGCCCTGGAACCAGGAGCTTTCCCACCATCCACACTGTGGAAGGCAGAATAATGGGTCCCAAAGACATTGGCGTTCTAACCCCTGAAACCTGTGAATCCACCCCACCCCCATTCACAGACATCTCCCCAACTCAGTCCCTCCATCCTCCTAGGGTACCAGCCTGAAGGCCAGGGATATTGGAAAACTTTCCTGGCCAAAATCAAAACAAGCCAGGAGACTCCTCAGACTTGTTTGGGGGGCTTTAGTCTCTTAAAGATCAGAAGCATCTTGGCCTCCTTATACGTCACACGGCAGAAGGGACTTGACAGATGTGAGGAAGTCAAGGATCTCCAAGTGGGGAGGTGATCCTGGCTGATCCAGAGGAGCCAGTGTCATCACAAGGATCCTCATAAGAGGGAGACAGGAGGGCCAGAGTCAGAAAGGGAGATTTAAGGACGCTCCACTGCTGGCCTTGAACATGGAAGAGGCGGCTATGAGCCAAGGAATGCAGCAGCCTCTAAAAGCTGGAAAAGGCAAGAAACAAGATTCTCCCCTAGAGCCTCCAGGGAGAGTGCCTTCCTGCTGACACTTTGATTTTAGCCAAGCAAGGCCTGTTTCCGACTCCTGACCTCCAGAACTGTAAGATGCTACAATTGTGCTGTTTCTAGCCAGTTAGTGGTCATTTGTCACAGAAGCCAGAAGAGACTCACACATCCCAGGGCCCAGGCTCTGAGGGACACAGACCAGGGTTTCCATCCTGCCTCGCCCCTCTCTGGCTGTGGGATCTAGGCAAAGGACCAGTCTCCTTGCCTGTAAAGTGAGACAGGAAAAGAAGTTTGTCACTGGATTGAGTGGAGGAAAATCCTGCCTTTCTGATTTGCACCATTTTTGCTTCCATTAGCATCACGGCCATCCTAGAGGCCACTTGGTCTGAATGTCTGTGTCCCCCACATCCATGTGTTGAAACTGGATCCTCAGGCTGATGGTACTAAGAGGGGGTCTTTGGGGTTAGGGAGGCCCCCACCCTCATGAACAGGATTCTTGCCCTTATAACAAAGCCCTAAGGGAGCTTTTTGCCCTCTGGCCACGGGAGGACGTGGCAAAGAAGGCACCGTGAAGCACAGAGCTCAGACGCAGAATCTGCTGGCGCCGAGGTCTGGGACTTCCCAGTCTCCAGAACTGCAAGCAATGCATTTCTGTTGTTTATAAGCCGCCCAGTCTAAGGTATTTTGTTACAGTAGCCCAAATGGACTAAGACAGAAGGCCAGAACCTTGTCTTGTTCATGCTTGTATCCCAGCACTGAGAATGCTGTCTGCACAAGGGAGGTTCTCAGTTAATCCATTTGAATAAATAGAGAGGCAAGAATTCCAGAATCTTGATATTGAAGGATACTAGTATCCATCTGCAGGTCCCTGGAATTTGAGGCCGTTGGGTTTATCTCACCATAATTCTCAGTCAAGCAGGGTGTCCTTATCGAGAACAAGACAGGCGGGGCATCTCTGACCATGGCACGTCCTCTGGAGCTGATCAGTCACTGGTGTCTGGCAAGTGGCTCCTTGCAGCCCCCTATGAATGCCCTGCTCTCTTGCTCTTGCCTTTCTTTCTGCCTGGGATCCCTCTCCCCAGCCTCAACCCCTTCACCTGCTGCACATGCCTGCATCCAGGAGCCAGCATGAGTTTCCACAGGTGGAGACACTTGAGTGGCCTCCCTGATCAACTTCTCCATGACTCCATTCCAGCTCCGGTCTCCTGTCCCTGTTCTGACAGCCCTCTGGTGCCTAGAAAATACAGGATTTCTGAAGACCCCATAACCCAGGTGTGAATCATAGCCCAGAAACAAAAGGAGGACAAAGGAGGAGGGAGGGTGCAGGGACTTGTTTACTGACCATCCCTTGTCCTCAGGTACTGGGCCAAGCAACTTGCACACGGAACCCATTTCATCCTCCCAACCCTCCAAGGCAGGAACTCTTTAGTTACCCTGAGCCTCTGTTTCTCTAGCTGCTAAATGGGGATCCTAAAGTACCAACCTCATACAGTGGATGTGAAGGTATGACGAGGTAATGGGGAATTCCAGGGAGGAAACAGAATCAAGAGTTCCAGGTCACCCCGCCAGGGAACAGTGGCTTCAGGACGTGAATCCAGGCCCTCCTGCTCTCAGGTGTGGCCTCTGCTCCTCGAGGCCACGCTGCAGTGAGGGCTAGCCAGGGGGTTTCAGTGCTTCCCTCACATTCATCCTGAGAGAGTGATGGGGAGTGGTGGGAGGAGGAGGGGGCCGAGAGAGGGAGAGATGGAGGAAGGCCAAGGGAGGGGAAGGACGTGGATCAACAGAAGGACCCACCTGTTCTTATCCTGCTGTGTGTGTGTTTTCACCAACACCACTGACTCCCTAAACACCACCTCATGCCGTGGAAAAAACAGAAAATGCACGCAATCTCAAGGTCCACTCCCTTCATTCCTCCATTCATTTGGCCTTTCCTCTTTGATAACAGGTGTAAATTGTGTGCTCCTGTTGCCAGGCTGAGCACAGGCCCCTGTGATCTCCTTGTGCCCTCATATCCACCCCATGGCACTTTTTAATTTTTTTGACAGAGTCTCGCTCTGTCACCAAGACTGGAGTGCAGTGGCACTGTCTCAGCTCACTGCAACCTCCGCCTCCTGGGTTCAAGCAATTCTCATGCCTCACCCTCCTAAGTAGCTGAGATTACAGATGCTCGCCACCATGCCTGGCTAATTTTTTGTATTTTTAGTAGAGACAGGGTTTCACCATATTGGCCAGGCAGATCTCGAACTCCTGACCTCAAGTGATCCACCTCCCCTCAGCCTTCCAAAGTGCTGGGATTACAGGCGTGAAGCCACTACACCCCGCCAAGTTGGCACTTTAGGATCCCATTTTACAGTGAAAGAAACCAAGGCTCAGCATGACCAAAGACTTACCCAAGGGCGGCCGGCGGGGGGGGGGGGGGGGGCCGGCGGGGGGGGGGGGGGGGGGGGCTTCCTGCAGGCCCCGGGGGGCACCGGCGGCCGGCGCGGGCTCGGCGGGCCGGGCAGGGGCGAGGGGCGCCGGGTCTTGCCCCAGAAGCGGCTGGCACATCCACGCCTGAAATGCGGCGCTCAGTCCTGGTCAGGAACCCAGGCCACAAAGGCCCGAGACCCGTTTATGAAGAGCTCGACTCTGACTCCGAGAACCTAGACCCCAATCCTGAAGATCTGGACCCGGTTTCTGAAGCCCCAGAGCCCGACCCTGAAGACCTCAACACTGTCGCGGAAGACGTGGACCCCAGCTATGAAGATCTGGAGCCCGTCTCGGAGGATCTGAACCCCGAGGCCGAAGCTCCGGGCTCGGAACCCCAAGATCCCGACCCCATGTCTTCGAGTTTCGACCTCGATCCAGATGTGATTGGCCCCGTACCCCTGATTCTCGATCCTAACAGCGACACCCTCAGCCCCGGCCATCCAAACGTGGACACCATCTCCTCTGGCCTCACTGCCACCCCCCAGGTCTTGGCCACCAGCCCCACGGTGCTCCCCGCCCCCGCCAGCCCGCCCCGGGGCCCTTCTCCTGCCTGGATTGCGGGCGAGCCTTCCGCCGCAGCTCCAGGCTGAGCCAGCATCGCCGTACCCACAGCGGCGAGAAGCCGTACCGCTGCCCCGACTGCGGGAAGTCCTTCAGCCACGGTGCCACCCTGGCGCAGCACCGTGGCATCCACACCGGGGCGCGGCCGTATCAGTGCGCGGCCTGCGGCAAGGCCTTCGGCTGGCGCTCCACGCTGCTGAAACATCGCAGCAGCCACAGCGGGGAGAAGCCGCACCACTGCCCGGTGTGTGGCAAGGCCTTCGGGCACGGCTCGCTCCTGGCACAGCACCTGCGCACGCACGGCGGCCCGCGGCCCCACAAGTGCCAGGTGTGCGCCAAGGGCTTCGGCCAGGGCTCTGCGCTGCTCAAACACCTGCGCACGCACACGGGCGAGCGGCCCTACCCGTGTCCGCAGTGCGGCAAGGCCTTCGGGCAGAGCTCCAGCTTGCACCACCACCTGCGCATCCACACGGGCGAGCGGCCCTACGCCTGCCCGCACTGCTCCAAGGCCTTCGGGTAGAGCTCAGTGCTGCTCCAGCACCTGCACGTGCATTCGGGCGAGCGTCCCTATCGCTGTCAGCTCTGCAGGAAGGCCTTTGGCCAGGCCTCCAGCCTCACCAAGCACAAGCGGGTGCATGAGGGTGCGGCCTGGGCCTCGGGCCTGGCCTAAGCCCTGCATCCATGATGAGGCCGGGGCAGGTCTCCCTCCTGGGTCCTGATGCTGTTTCTGTGCTCGGCTCTGGCTTGGGCCTCAGCCCCGGCACCAGCTCTGGCTGCAACCCTGACCCTGGCTCTAGGCCGGGCACTCTGCCGGATCCCAGCTCCAAACCCCTCCCAGGCTCCAGATCCACCCCCAGCCCTACTCCTGTGGAATCTTCTGACCTGAAGGCTGGGCACGACGCTGGTCCCAACCTTGTGCCCAGCCCAGACCCTGATCCTGTGCCCAGCCCTGATCCCAACCCTGTGTCCTGCCCTGACCCCTGCTCTCCCACTCGTGGCACTGTCAGCCCAGCCCTCCCTACCGGCGAGAGTCCAGAGTGGGTACAGGAGCAAGGGGCACTGCTGGGGCCTGATGGCTGAAGGAGACGCCGGCATCCTCGGGAGCCTGGGGAAGTTGTGTGTTGTGCAGTTAGTAAAATCCTCCCACTGCCAAAAAAAAAAAAAAAAAAAAAAAGACTTACCCAAGGGCACACAGCTAGAAAGTGCTCCAACCAGACTTTGAAGTCAGGTGTTCTGATATCCAGTCCCAGTGCTGGGCACCCCCAGGCCTGCAGTCTTCTGTGCCAGCCCACATTGGACCAGTGTGTGTGACTGGAGCTAGGACACAGGGTGAGAAGGGTAGCATCTGACCTGGGACTCAGAGCTCAGGGGACACAACATTCAAGGCGGAGCAGTGGTGCCGTTGGTGACAAGAATCTGCAAAATGGCCAACTCTTGGTAAAATTTCAAACAAAACAAAACCTATTTCCCCCTCATTTATCCAGTAGTTATATTTCTGAAAAAAAATCAGTGACTATTAAAAGTATGCAAAAATAGTTTGTATTTCAATGTTATATGTAACTGGGTTCTAGACTTGGATAATGAGAAACTGGTTCTTTGCCTACAGAAATGGCTAAGGGTGGTTTCAAAGTCATGTGGGAGGCCTGGCAAGGTGACTCATGCATGTAATCCCAACACTTTGTGATGCCGAGGCAGGCAGATCACTTGAGGTCAGGAGTTCTAGAACAGCTTGGCCAACATGGAAAACCCCATCTCTACTAAAAATACAAAAGTTAGCCAGGCATAGTGGCAGGTGCCTGTAATCCCAGCTACTTGGGAGGCTGAGGCAGGAGAATCCCTTGAACCCGGGACGTGGAGGTTGCAGTGAGCTGAGATCATGCCACTGCACTCCAGCCTGGGCAACAGCGTGAGACTCCATCTCAAACAAAACAAAACACCAAGTCATGTGGGAGGCGGGACAGCCTTTGTGGGCGGAAGACTGCTCTGCACCTTGAAGGACATTTAGCATCCATGACCTCTGCCCATGAATGTCACCAGCTGCCCCTTGGCCATTGTGACAATCAAAGAGTTCCCCCAAACATTTTCAGTGTCCCCTTGAGGTATCAATGGAGGCATCACTGCTCTAGAACAAAATTGTCAAGATTCTCCACAGAACTGAGATAAGAGCGGACCGTACCCTATGGATGCAGATACTTTCTGTCTTCATGAGAATGATCCTTCTTGAGTCTGAGATAATTCCCCGCCCCCCTCCACCGGATGTTTACTAGTTCCATCTGGAATGAAATGCCAGGGGTCCTCAAAGGTACCACTGGCATATCAATTTTCTGGTCCAAAAATATCCCATACTGGGGACTCCTGAAGTACAATGAAAGCCCATAGAATTTATAGACAGGAGAACTTGCTCAGCCCAGTTCTCCCATTAGCAAGGTAAGCAGGCTTGAACTGGCCACTCAGTTGTTCACAGTCTTTCTTACTCTGCTAAACACATCAAGTACAACCTAGGGCTCACAATGTGTCAGGCGCCACTGTGCTTGAGCAGCTGTATTAACTACTTCGTCATCCTAACAGCAATCGGAGGTACTTTTTTTTATTTTTGATTTTTTGATTTTTTGAGACAGTCTCGCTCTGTCACCCAGGCTGGAGTGCAGTGGCACGATCTCGGCTCACTGCAACCTCCGCCTCCCAAGTTCAAGCGATTCTCCTGCCTCAGCCTCCTGAGTAGCTGGGATTACAGGCATGAGCCACCATGCCTGTCTAATTTTTGTATTTTTAGTAGAGATGGGGTTTCGCCATATTGGCCAGGCTGTCCCCTAACTCCTGACCTCAGGTGATCCTCCGGCCTCGACCTCCCAAAGTGCTGGGATTACAGGCGTGAGCCATCACGCCTGGTCTGGAGGTACATTTTATTACCCCCATTACACAGATGGGAAAATTGAGGCACAAAGAAGTTAAAACGACAAGTGAGTAAGGGAGCAAGCACAGGCAGTTGGCCCCTGCACCTGTGTCCTCCTTACCTGGAGTACACGTGGCCTTCAAAACCGGTGCTGCCGATCTCTGTGGGAATCAGCTGAAAATAACAGCTATTAAAATGTTTTTGCAAAGGCAAGGGGGCTTATTGTCCTCTTGGAGAGTTTCCTGCAGAGCTTCCTTGCAGGATAAAGAGAGGAGCTAAACCTTTTTCCAGTCCAACTGGGAGGTTCACACATGCAGATGAGAGGCGGAGTTGAAGGGACAAGAGAGCCCCAGGAGTCAATTGTGGCCCAATGACATCACTCAGTCCTTTATTCGGCAAATTTTTTGTGGGGGGTGCCTCTTTAGTGCCAGGCTGGAGGAGTAGGCAAGAGTCTGAGTGTTCCCGAGACCACGGCAAGCTCTCTGTGGGCTTTAGGAAGCTCAGGTTAGCTTGGGGACAATGATCGGGGGGAAGGAGGACATGATGAGCAGATCAATAATGTGGCTGAGAGGCCAGGCGCGGTGGCTCACGCCTGCAATCCCAGCACTTTGGGGGACTGTGGCAGGTGGATCACTTGGGGTCAGGAGTTCGAGACCAGCCTGGCCAACACGGTGAAACCCCGTCTCTACTAAAAATACAAAAATTAGCCGGGTGTGGTGGTGCATGCCTGTAATCCCAGCTACTCCAGAGGCTGAGACAGGAGAATCATTTGAACGCAGGAGGCAGAGGTTGCAATGAGCAGAGATTGCGCCACGGCACTCCAGCCTGGGCGACAGCAAGACTCTGTCTCAAAAAAAAAATAATGTGGCTGAGAAATGATGGCAGCAGGGATGAAGGGGTGGTGGGGGTGGGGGTGGGGAAGACAAATTCCATTACTTAAATATCAGGGTCTCCTCCTCAATGAAGCCCCTCCCTGTTTCAACCAGCCCCTCCCTCTGTTGATGCCCCAGGTCGCGGCTGTGCCATTCACACACTCTTGAACCCCAAAGCACGGCCCACCTACCTGCAGCATCACAATACCTGGAAGCTTCTCAGAAATTTAGATTCCTGAGCCCCACTCCAGACTCCTGAACTGGACCCTTGATTCTAACAAGATACCCCGATGATGAATATGCCCTCAGAGCTGGAGCCGCACCGCTGGAAGGCGTGTTATCCCCTGGACAAATATTGACCGAGCACCTACTGTGCACACAGCACCAAGCGCAGCCGGGTGGGCAGGGAAGAACCGGTCCAAGAGCTGAAAGTAAACAGATTGCAGGGGCGATCAGCACGGTGAAGATAAACCAGAACTGGGTCATTGGAGAGTGACAGAGCCTTTTCCAGGGAGATGATCATTCATCTCCGAATTGAAAGTCAACAAGGAGCCAGCCGGGCCATGGTATGGGTGTGATCCAGCGGAGCGAGCAGCCTGTGCTAAGGCTCTGCAGCAGTGTGGGCCCTGGCAGCGTGCTGTGTTGGGGGAACAGAGAGACAGTAGTGCTCTGGCCCTAATGCCAGATGGAGAGAACGATAAACACCGTTTGCAGGCCTGGCTGCCTCCCCCAGGGAAGCCTCTCCCAACTGCCACTGCCATGCCCAAATCTAAACCAAAATCTCACCCTCAAGCTCCCCTTGAGAGCACTGATTTCTGTCTGTAGCTTTACATTCACTAGTGCAAGCCTTTGCGTAATGGCCATCTTCTCTGATACTGGGACACCTTTTACTGGCATTATTTTATCCAATACCGTGGTGACCCCGAGGTAAGGAGATACTATTAACGTCCACATTTTGCATGAGGAAACTGAGGCTCACAGAAATTTTCTTCATTTTGTTTCTTTCCCTCCTGTTTCGCTCTCAGATATCTAAATACAGGCTTCCAGGGTGGGGGCCCAGCCCCTAGCAGGGTGCAGGGCCTCCAATTTGCTTAAGAAAGTGCCTCCATCAGTTTTTTTGAGTTTTTTTTTTTTCCCCCAAAGCTGTGCTTTTGCGTCCAAACAACAAAAAATCTGCATCTTGGCCAGGCGTGGTGGTTCATGCCTGTAATCCCAGCACCTTGGGAGGCCAAGGCGAGCGGATCACTTGAAGTCAGGGGTTGAAGACCAGCCTGGCCAACATGGTGAAACCCCATCTCCACTAAAAAATACAAAAATTAGCTGGGCATGGTGGCAGGCACTTGTAATCCCAGCTACTCGGGAGGCTGGGGCAGGAGAATCACTTGAACCTGGGAAGCGGAGGTTGCAGTTAAGCCGAGATCATGCCATTATACTCCAGCCTGGGTGACAGAGCAAGACTCTGTCTCCAAAAAAAAAAAAAAAATCTGCATCTTGTATTTCATTTTCCCGAGAAAAAGCTTAAAAACCCAACCTATTTGGTGGAATGAAAATAGACGAGGAATGAAAACCAGAGAGAAAGAGATAAAGAGATGGGCATTGGTTCTCTGGTTCTTAGCAGGTATCAACCTGGGAATAGCTTCAGTGGTGGGTGGAGTCAGAACATATTAAAATCACAAAAGAAGGGCATCTTTAAAACGATCTGCAAGAAGGATTTTGTAAACCGGTGGCTATCTGGGCCTCTATCAGCATGCATAATGGGCCTCCTTATCTGATTTTACCTGGGCCACCAGCAAAATCCCCAAGTCCCATCCCCTGCCCCCACCTCCACACCCCACAGTTCCCAGCGTAGATTTCTTTGTCAATTTCAAACAAACCTTCTGTCCCTTCCCAGAGTGGAGGAGCCGGAAATGCCAGGGTGGGGTAGGAAGAAAAGGTTCCCCTGGGTAGGAATTTACCCTAAAACGTAATTAAAGGTCTCCTAAACCTGTAAGAATGGGAAAGATTCAAACAACCAAAATGCCCATCAATAGGGGTTTTGTTTAATAACTATCAAAAATCTGCACAGTAAAATATACGGCAATTATTATAAATGACACTGAGGATTATATACTAATGTCACCATATGCTGTTACATTTTTTAAAAAAGAAGGCAAGGTAGCAAATAGCATAGGAGCCGGGCGCGGTGGCTCAAGCCTATAATCCCAGCACTTTGGGATAGGAAAATGGCCCTTTTGTAAAACAAGCATGTAAATATAAATAAAATTTACACCGTTGACCTCATAAGGATTAATTTGATTCACTTTTGTTGCCATTTTTTAAATTTCACAACAATGATGGGAAGTTGGGCCATTATTATCTCTACAGATGAGAAAGCAGGCTTTGGGATAGCAAATATTTTTTTGAAGGTCATCAAAAACGATCAGAGGTTCTATTTCTGTATGTTATCTAAAAAGTAAAAAATAAATTTGGACTTCCTAATATTTTAATTTTTTAAATTGCCAAGGGATTGGCTGGGCACGGTGGCTCACATCTGTAACCCCAGCATTTTGGGAGGCTCACGCAGGAGGATCACTTGAGGCCAGGAGTTTGAGACCAGCCTCGACAACATAGTGAGACCCCGTTTCTACAAAAAATTTTAATATTAAAAAATAAACTAAAAATATATATTTTCTTAATTTTAGATTTAAAAAGTGGTTTTTTGTTTGTTTGTTTGGCTGGTTGCAGTGACTCATGCCTGTAAATCCAGCACTTTGG
>NW_026652296.1:4123939-4172786 GCF_009828535.3 Hylobates moloch
AAATGCCCAATAAATGGTGGGTGTTATTGCTATTTCTAATCTCCATGAACACCACAACCACATAAGGAACCCACTATAATGGGCCCATTACATGACCCAAGCAAAGTGGTATCAGAGAGGTTCAATACATGCTTTAGGTCACACAGATAACAAGCAAAAAATACACTGTTAACCTTTCATTGTTTCCTGTGTTTATGCCATGTTTCCATGTTTTCCCATCTACTATCTGGTTCCAAGATGTGCGGATACCTGGTGTGTGTGAGTTAGCTCAATTCACCAATGCTGGGGAAATATGCAAATGCCTCTGGACCTGGCAAGCCCAGATTCAAATCCTTGCTGTGCTCAGCTGAAAACTCCCACTTCCTAGAATGGAAGTCCCACGCAGACCCAGATCTTGTCTGTCTTCTTTCTGCCTTCTTCCTGGTTTCTGGTCTTCTTGCCCTATCTCCCCAAGAATTACCTTGAATTCTCAATCAGTGCACTTAAAAAGAACTAGGCATGGTCAGAATTACTCTTGAAAATCCCATAAGTCATGCACAAAATACAGTAAGCAGGGTTTGTGTGTACAACCTGTGCAGGATAAGGTGTAGATAACAGCTGGGAGTGGAAACGGGTTCCCGTCCACTAGGGATGAGGTGTGGCTAAGGCATAGGAGTGGAGGGCATGCACGCTGAAGAGTGCAATACATAAGCAAAATATGCAATGAGAACGTTTTTGGAAAATTCTTTGGAGTGTATGTAAATTAGAAGTGAAATGCACATGTACCGGAATTCTACATTGTTAAAATGTTGGTGTAGATATGAAGATCAGGGAACAGAGGTAACAACCCAAACAGAAACACCAAGATAGGAATAATTTTATATGCACGTATTTCTAAATTACCCGAGGATGATAGGCCCTGTGCAGTTTTGCACTTAGCATTTCTCTCCTAAGAGTCTTACAGACATTTTCTCCAGCCATCAAGATCCACCAAGGTCCGGTCCTGGCTCTGGGCTTCAGGCCCAGGAGGGGCCAGGAAAGTTCCACTGGCCCCTGGCTGGGTGGAACAGAATGGTTCTCAGCATGGGCAACTCCAGGAGCAGCAAGCCAATGAGACTGGCCAGATTGAAGCCACTGACGTACAGGGACTAGGCAGGCCTTGTAAATAACTCCAGTGGGTAACAGTGGGGTCTGGGGTTCTGTAGCAACAAAGTCTGCCCCACCCACAGCAATCCAGCCAATGTGTGGTTCAGGAAGGCTGACCCGGCACGGCCACATCTCCCCATATCTGGAGAGAAGATCAAAATTCAGATAAAGCTCTTGATTTCAAAGGTTGGTAATTAATTTGAAATTTTTTAGCTGTATGAGGCAAATAGAACACATCTGGGTCACATTTGGCCTGCAGTCCTTCCAGCCTGTAACGTCTAGGTTAAAATTTGGAAGTGATTTTGTTATAGCAAACTTTGGGGGCCCTCTATTTCATAGGACCAAGTGGCCAAAGTTTCCAGGTCATTTTCAATGGTCTCTTTGAGAGTCATATTTCAAGATTCGCTAGAATTGGCAAGCAGAGAAAAACAATTTATTCAAAGATCTTTTCACCGAGTTTCCTGTCAATATAACTGGTTAGGGAGACTATTCCAACTTCATCTGAAAAAAGCTCACAGATTTGGAAGTTAGCTAAGAACCCAAAAGTCGGGCTAGCTTCATGCAAAGCAAAAACCGGCAGCCTAAGAAACCATAGCCTGGAGTGGGGGGTGGAGAAAAGACAAGACTAGAAGGAAAAATATCAACATATTAACAGAACGTGAGGATACGGGATTATAGGATAGGCCACCTGGCAACCTATTAAAACAGAATAATATGTTTACTTTCCTCTCTAGAAAACAAACTGAGAAAACACCACATGTGGAGACATCTATAACTTTCTAATTATATGCTCATCATTAAGTTAGTGTCGTGGACCTTAACAGTTTTTTCTGCCCAGACCACTCCCCTTCCTCTGAAAACGGAACTCTTAGTTTTCCTGTTAATATCCTGCCCCGCTGGACCCTGTGGTTCCTATGGCAGTCCGGTTTCCAGATGAACCAATCCCATAGTCCAGGAGCAGTCACCTGACCCAAGCTAAGCCAATGAGAGGTCTACCTTGTGCAAGTTGATGCCCGCCTTTTCTGCCAGGAGAATATCACTGACCTATCCCTTGGTTCCAGACCATTCATGAGGTCCAGCAGCAGTGTCATGCCTCTCATGGCTTGGTTAGTTGGCCCCTCCTTGATTTGGGGGAAGCCAATGGATCATCATCTTGGGTTTCAGTCACTTGCCATCACTGTCTTTCACCAGAAGCCTGCTGATGAAGACAATGTGTAAGAAGAGGATCCTGCAGAGATAAGACGTGGGCTCACTCATCCTGCTCACTCTTCAGCCTGCCCTATGTGCTAGCCCACCTGGGAGCTTGGTGGGTACCTAGAGAAGCACAGTAGCTCATTAGCAGGGCAACAAACTTCTATTAGTAAAATCCACCATTCTAGGGCTTTCCAACCACCCAACAATACACAACATTTTCCTTTCACAAACACACCCTTCAAAACAGCATTATCCTTCATCTACTTCTCTTCTTCCTTGTAACTCAAAGTGTCCTTTATTTCCCTTTTTAGACATGAAATATTTGGCAGCTTTAGCAAAGCAGGTTGGCTGCCATAAGTAAAAAATGTAATCTGCAACTTCTGCTTCCCGGGTTAAAGCGATTCTCCTGCCTCAGCCTCCCAAATACCTGGGGTTACAGGTGCCCGCCACCACGCCCAGCTAATTTTTTGTATCTTTAGTAGAGACGGGGTTTCACCATGTTGGCCAGGATAGTCTCCAACTCCTGACCTCGTGATCCACCCGCCTCGGCCTCCCAAAGTGCTGGGATTACAGGCATGAGCCACCGCGCCCAGCCCAAATGTTAAATTTTTATTTAGCTCCAAAATAGCTTGAGGGGAAAAAAAGAAAAACAATGATGAAGTTGTTGGGGGCACAGAGGTGTTTTATAAATAGGAAAAATTAAAGATCATAGAATTAGCATTACCAGTGGTTCAAGTAAAAATCCTAGATAAATGATAAGAATTACTGATAAAAAATGAAATATACTTGACTTTGGAAATTTGTAAAGAATAATCTAAATTAAGTCTTAAATCCAACACAGAGCAGTTGGGTGCAGGATTGTTTGTTTGTTTAAAATAAAAGTTCCTCTTATCTGGCTGGGCACGGTGGCTCATACCTGTAATCCCAGCACTTTGGGAGGCCAAGGCAGGCGGATCACGAGGTCAGGAGTTCGAGACCAGCCTAGCCAACATGGTGAAACCCTGTCTGTACTAAAAATACAAAAATTGGCCAGGCGTGGTGGTAGATGGCTGTAGTCCCAGCTACTTGGGAGGTTGAGGCAGGAGAATCACTTGAGCCTGGGAGGTGGAACTTGCAGTGAGCTGAGATTGTGCTGCTGCACTCCAGCCTGGGCATTAGGGCAAGACTCCATCTCGGGGGGGGGAAAAAAAAAGTTTCTCTTATCTTGTAGGGAGGCTTACAAAGCAGTTTCTTTAGGCAATTGTGTATTTCTATAGCACACTTTGTATGTCCCCCAGAGAACTGCCAGCCCTAACCATCTGGATAACTGGATAACTCTGTTTTTCCACAAATTCAAAGTACTTTGAAAATTGGAGACTTGAGAGAGATCTACGCTTGTGGTGAATTATTCAAATCTGGGAATTGTCACAATGGAAAAGAAACCAAAGCTCATTCCAGCCTTTCGTTGTGAGGGCAGCAGTGCTTTAGACACATGCTCTCGCCCCTTGAGAAAACCACATATTTTGAAAAGGAGAATTTTTTTTAAACAAAAAAACTCTGCTGTAAATGAATTTCTTTTTTGTGTGTGTGTGACAAAGTCTTGCTCTGTCACCCACGCTGGAGTGCAGTGGTGTGATCTCGGCTCACTGCAACCTCCACCTCCCAGGTTCAAACGATTCTCCTGCCTCAGCGGGGACTATAGTTGTGCGCCACCATGCCTGGCTAATTGTTGTTTTGTTTTCGTTTTTGTTTTTGTTTTTGAGACGGAGTCTCGCTCTGTCGCCCAGGCTGGAGTGCAGTGGCCAATCTCGGCTCACTGCAAGCCCCACCTCCCGGGTTCATGCCATTCTCCTGACTCAGACTCCAAGTAGCTGGGACTACAGGTGCCTGCCACCATGCCTGGCTAATTTTTTATATTATTAGTAGAGACAGCGTTTCACCGTGTTAGCGAGGATGGTCTCCATCTCCTGACCTCGTGATCCGCCCGCCTCGGCCTCTCAAAGTGCTGGGATTACAGGCATGAGCCACCGCGCCCAGCCAATTTTTATATTTTTAATAGAGACAGGGTTTCACCATATTGGTCAGGATGGTCTTGAAAAATGCATTTCAATGGTATGACAACGGTATGACATTCTATTTTTCTTCTTGCATCAAATGCAGAGTCATGCATCAAGTGAAGAGACACTATGTGGACGAATAAACACAATAGGTTAAGAAAGGGGTTGATTTAAGAAGTAAGAAAGGGAAAAAGGTAACTTCAAAGTGGAAAAACCTGGCAAACACAACCTCAACCACAGCCAGGGTATCAAGGTCAACATCAACAGTGATAATTCGTGTTGACAGTGAGTACTTTTTTGATAGGATGTGATGAGAAGGGGCTTCACCTTTGTGATCTTCCTCCCCTAAACTCAGTCTGTTTGGTGAGAATAACTTCAGACAAATTCTAATTGAGGTATGTTTTACAAAACATCTTTTTTTTTAAACAGAGTCTCACTCTGTGGTTCAGGCTGGAGTGCAGTGACGCAATCTCAGCTCACTGCAGCCTTCACCTCCCAGGTTCAAGCGATTCTCCTGCCTCAGCCTCCCAAGTATCTGGGACTACAGGTGCCCACCACCACTCCCGGCTAATTTTGTTTTTTTTTTTAAGTAGAGAGGGTGTTTCACTGTGTTGGCCAGGCTGGTTTTGAACTCCTGACCTGAGATGATCCACCCACCTTGGCCTCCCACCATCAAGGTCATCAAAAACAAAGAGAGTCTAAGAAACTGCCGCAGCCAAGAAGACCATAAGGAGACAGGATGACTCAATGTCATATGGTATCCTGGAGTAGGGAAACAACACTGGGGAAAACTAAGGACATGTCTATCAAGTATGGGCTTTAGTTAATAAAAATGCATCAGTATTAGTTTATTAATTATGACAATATGCAATCGTAATATAAGAAGTTCATAATAGAAGAAGCCGGATTGTGGGGCCTATAGAAACTCTGTACTATATTTGCGATTTTTCTGTAAATGTAAAACTATTCTAAAATTTAAATAAGATTTTAAAAGTAGTAAATCTTGTGATTTGTCTAGTACGTTTTTTATTTGCTTGAAGAAAAAATATTTTAATTTATTTTTCATCAGTAATTCTTATCATCTATCTAGGATTTTTATTTATTTATTTATTTTTTGGAGATGGAGTCTCACTCTGTCGCCCAGGCTGGAGTGCAGTGGTGCGATCTCAGCTCACTGCAACGTGTGCCTCCCAGGTTCAAGCGATTCTCCTGCCTCAGCCTCCGGAGTAGCTGGGATTACAGGCACCTGCCACCATGCTCGGCTAATTTTTGTATTTTTAGTAGAGATGGGGTTTCACCGTGCTGGCCTAGGATTTTTATTTAAGCCATTGGTAGTGCTAATTCTATGATCTTTAATTTTTCTATTTATAAAATTACACCTGCTGTTTTGCTTATTAATCTATTGTCTGTTTAGTCTTCAAATACCTGGTAAACAAATACCCTAGGCTGGGCATGATGGCTCACACCTGTAATCCCAGCACCTTGGGAGGCCGAGGTGGGCAGATCACTTGAGGTCAGGAGTTTGAGATCAGCCTGGCCAACATGGCAAAAACCCATCTCTACTAAAAAATACAAAAAAATTAGCCTGGTGTGGTAGCACACACCTTTGGTCCCAGCTGTTCTGGAGGCTGAGGCACGAGAACAGCTTGAACTCAGGAGGCAGAGGTTGCAGTGAGTTAAGATCCCAGCAAGAGGTACCCGGAAGCCCAAGCGCCACCTCTACCTCCAGGTACCTGTTTAAGAGGCGTCCTGTCACCAGCATAGAAAAGCAAAACAAACAGAGAGGAAGACTGGAGCTAATGCCGGAGAATGATCAGAGGCGAACGATCATGAAGAGAAAGTGAGATGACCGTGCTGATTCTTAATGGATTCCTGATTTCCTCTGACAACCTCCACAAAGTCAGGCCTCACTACCTGCCCTTGATTTCCCAAGTGACCATTAAATCCCTGGAAAAAGAAAGTATTTAATGATTAAGCTAGTTTGAGTAGGTGTCTGCTGTTTGCCACCAAAATATCTCTGACTAAGCCCATGTTCACTGTTCAAAGTTTGAGAAGGACCAGAAAACATAAAGAGAAATTTTAAAACAAAACAAGCATAGGCAGTTGCATGACATCTATTGTCTGGGTATTGACCAGCAGCAGCACCATTTTTGCCTGTCCAATGTGCATTTTGCCTGGACTTTCTACAGTGATAGGGTGTAAGCTGGAAGTTGGCGGTCAGGGTTTCACAGGGCACAATCTGCCTTAGAAGAAAGCCAAGAGAGAAAAGCAATATTGAGAGATAGAGAATGGCTGGGCATGGTGGTTCATGCCTGGATTCCCAGCACTTTGGGAAGCTGTAGACGGGCAAATCACTTGAGCTCAGAAGTTCAAGGCTAGCATGGGCAACATGGCGAGATCTCATCTCTAAAATATATACAAAAATTAACAGGGCATAGTGGAGCACGCCTGTATTCCCCAGCTGCTTGGGGGGCTGAGGCAGGGATTGCTTGAACCCAGGAGGTCAAGGCTGCAGTGAGCTGTGATTGTGCCACTGCACTCCAGCCTGGGGGCCAAAGTTAAGACCCTGTCTCCAAAAAAAAGAGAGAGAGAAATAGAGAATGATTCTGGATGGCATCCTTCAGCCCTTGGATCCAACCCTGCCTGAAGCTACTGGCCTTTTCAACCACATAAGTCAATAAATTTCTTTGTCTATCTAAGAAAGTTTGTGGCCAGATGCGGTGGCTGACACCTGTAATCCCAGCAGTTTGGGAGGCTGAGGCAAGTGGATCACGAGGTCAGGAGATGGAGACCGTCCTGGCTAACATGGTGAAACCCCGTCTCTACTAAAAAAACAAAAAATTAGCCAGGCATAGTGGGACATGCCTGTGGTCCCGTCCACTCGGGAGGCTGAGGCAGGAGAATCACTTGAACCCAGGAGGCAGAGGTTGCCATGAGCTGAGATTATGCTACTGCACTCCAGCCTGGGTGACAGAGCAAGACTCCATCTAAAAAAAAAAAAAAGAAAAGAAAAGAAAAAGAAAGTTTGCATAGGGTTTTCACTCTCCTGTAATTAAACAAACCTCATGAAATGTCTTAGGTCAGAGACCTGTATGAAGAATTGAGACAGTTCTCCTCTTCAACCCTAAACCAGGGTGGGTAAGAATACTGAGTGCCAGCTGGACAGCTCTGGCACCTGCCCCTTTTTACAATTTACCTGAGGAAAAAACACATTCAGAGTTTTGCCTGCACTCCAAGGATTAGGAAAGGGGGCCAAGAGGAGACATGAGGAGGAAGATGCAACCTTCCCTCTGAACAAGAACAGAGACAGTGCCAGAAAGTTCAGGTCAAAGAGGAGGGCTGCGTTGACAGGGGCTTAGTCAGCTGCTGGTGTCAAGACCCGGAGAGAAAGTTGGGCAGGTTGACATGGAGCCCACAGGTGGGAGTGGGAGGTGGAGTCTGGATTTTGACCCAGCCGGCTGGAAACTCATTTTCTTTTGGCCATGGTGACTTCCTGTTTTCAAAGGAAAGGAGGCACTGGTAAAGAAAAGCCGCCCCCGGCTTACTGGACAGCAAGTATTTCTCACAGAGCTCTATTTTTTGCCCCATTCAGCGCCAGTGGTTCCAATTTATTTTATACAAAACAGGGTTCTGTGATGATGGGAAGGTCTTCAACAAGGCCAGTGGATTTGATTGAGAGCAGAAGACGAATGAATCATTCCAAGATGTTAGACAAAACCCCAACACACCCAGGTTCCCCCGTTGAGACTGGGCTGCTGTCTGGCGTTGTGGGGAGAGTGAGCCACACCGGTGGCAGGGCCTTCTCTTCCCATCCAAGACCATTTCCTCGCAATGAGACCTCTGGATTCTCAAGGCCCATTTGGGTGCTGGAAATGCCCCTTCACTCTACCAAAAGCTCCGCTTCCTGTTTTGACACCTAACTCATCTCAAATCCAGGAGTGATGGCCTCTAACAAGAAATTATACTATTGGCCGGGCACAGTGGCTCATGCCTATAATCCCAGCACTTTGGGAGGCTGAGGCGGGTGGATTGCTTGAGGCCAACATGGAAAAACCACATCTCTACTAAAAATACAAAAGTTAGCTGCGCATAGCGGCACACGCCTGTAATCCCAGCTACTGGGGAGACTCAGGCATGAGATCGCACCACTGCACTCCAGCTTGGGCAACAGAATGAGACTCTGTCTAAAAAGAAAAGAAAACCTATTATTGTTTTTTAAAGTTCCAACCTACTCTCCATAGCCAATTTGGGGCCAAATCCATGGACATTACTGAGCCTCTCAGCTGTCCCCCATCTCAGTCTAACTGTGAGACGAGCTCTGAAGCAGCTGTCTGAATACTTTCTCAAGTCTTCACTTCTGCCCAGCGGTGACCCAGAATTTGCTCAAGTGTTTCTGGCAAACCAATGAGGCTATAGGAAGATGGCCCTCCCTCTGCATGAGAGTCCTGTGACAGTCATCCTAGCTGTGAATGAGGATGTAACCAAGATTGCATGGCAGTTTTGACACGGGTAAAGAAACAGGCAGGTCAGGAGAGAGGGACGCTCAGAATTTTGGTAGACAGTATACAAATCTGATTCCAGATTATTCCTCTAGTCCAGTGGTTCTCAACAGGAAACAGTTCTGCCTCCTGGGGACATTTTTGGTTGTCACAACTAGGGGAGAGTGTTACTGGCATCTAGTGAGTAGAAGACAGGGATGCCCCACCACATGGAACATAATTCCACAACATGAAATGATCTCGCCCATAAGGTTAACAGTGCCCAGGCAGAGAAGCCTGCTCTAGCCACATGACGGGTCTTTTTTTTTTTTTTTTTTTTTTGAGACGGAGTCTCGCTCTGTCACCCAGGCTGGAGTGCAGTGGCGCAATCTCGGCTCACTGCAAGCTCTGCCTCCCAGGTTCACGCCATTCTCCTGCCTCAGCCTCTCTGAGTAGCTGGGACTACAGGCGCCCGCCACCACACCCGGCTAATTTTTTTTGTATTTTTAGTAGAGACGGGGTTTCACCGTGGTCTCGATCTCCTGACCTCATGATCCGCCCACCTCAGCCTCCCAAAGTGCTGGGATTACAAGCGTGAGCCACCACGCCCGGCCGAACATGACGAGTCTTAAAAAGAAGAGGGCTCTGGGAATAAAATCTGAAGAGCTACTTCTCTAAACCATGCATTGTATCAAGAGCCAAATAGCACTGCTTCCACCAAGGAAGCATAACACAAGGAGTGGAATTCTCACTTGCAGGCTCAAGGCCTTGCACACTCAAAGGCTTTGGCAAGAATATTCAGGGGGCCCTCTGGTGTATTAATTGGGGGTGCCTTGGGCTGCATTTAAAATAATACATGCCTAAGAGTGGCCTGCATGATAAAAGCTGGGGAAGTGGATTTGGTTGAGCAGATCTTGTCTCTGTCCCCTGTCCATCCAAATGATAGACGTTGTCTTATAAGTATGCCCAAGTGGGGTCTCTGTGTGGTTCCCTGAACTCCTAACAGGCCAGCAGGGTAGACTTGCAGCCAAGCCTCTGACCAGTTGTCCAGGGTCTCAAGCAGCTCTGTGCAAGAGAATGTGCCTAGCTCAGTCCGAAACCATCCAATGGCAACAGCAGTAAAGGCTTTACAGCTTCTAAGTGAACATCAGCAAGTATGAAGGGCAACTCATCATCTGCAAAAGCTCTCTACAAAATTATCCACCAATCTTCCTTCCCACCTCCATCCTTGCAAACTCATCCACCCCTTTATTCCTGAAGGAGGCGCCACAGGAAGGAAGGTTAGTGAAATCAACAGAGCGTCTACTCGCCCTACAAACGTGGCAACCTGCTGGTGGGCAGGCAGTAGTCTGCAAGGCTGTAGTAATGGGGGTGGGACTGGGACCTCATCCACTGCAGCCCCTCTGTCTCCCACACTTCCTCTTTGTGTCTCAGACTGAGTTTCCCTTCCTCTTTTCCCTCCTGCAGATGGTTAGCTGCTTCGATTGTTTCGCTCGTAGGACCAGTCCAAACCACAGAGCTTGGCACCACCTTCCAACCTCCCATTTGCCAGCGTCTGTTTATCAGATCCAAGGCGTGCTCTTAAGGGCCGATAGTCTGACAGGATCTCTGTTTTCAAGCCGGCGAGGGAAGTCCAACTGTTATATAAGGCCATATCGAGCCCCATTCATTCCTCCAGCGGTAAAGTGCTTTTGGAAACAGGATGGTAATTGGCAAGATGACAATCACTGTGCAGCAGGCTGGCTCAAATGAAATGACAGCCCTTTCTGTCATGTCGTGGTAAATCTCAGCCTCTCTGCTCCTTGGAACCAGTCTGAGGGTCCCAGTGGGTAGGAGAGGAGGGGAGGTGGCAGAAGAGAATAGAGTGACCTCTTCAGAACACTGATTGTGTCAGTTAAATCCTGCTAAACTTTGTTACTGGCTTTACAGTGCTCCAAAGATGAAATCTTTGAATGGCTGTAGGTGACGGTTTTTGTTTGTTTTTTGAGATGGAGTCTGTCCCTGTCACCCAGGCTGGAGTGCAGTGGCACAATCTTGACTCACTGCAACCTCTGCCTCCTGGGTTCAAGCGATTCTCATGCCTCAGCCTCCCGAGTAGCTGGGATTACAGGCGCTCGCCACCACGCCCGGCTAATTTTTGTATTTTTAGTAGAGACGGGGTTTCACCGTATTGGCCAGGATGGTCTCGAACTCCCAACCTCGGGTGATCTACCTGCCTAGGCCTCCCAAAGTGCTGGGATTATAGGCGTGAGTCACTGCACCCGGCCCATAGGTGACATTTTTTAATCTAGCCCTGGGACCTCAGCATTTCCTCTCCCACCTCCCTGCTCCTCCTTCATAGGGCACTGTCATGCTGGCCTGAGGTTCCTCCATCCCTCTCTGGGCTTTGGCATACATCGGCCTTCTGCCTGGGACACTATTCTCTCTGCTTTGCATCTGGTCAAATTCTGCTCAAGCTTTGGGGCTCCCCCCCAGCAAAGACATCCCTGGCAAACCAGGTCAAAGCCTCTTTTTAAAAGCAACCAGAGCACCCCTTCTCTTCATTTATCACACTTATCACAGCTGTACCTGCTCATCCATTCATCGAGTCATTTGGTTAATGCCTACCATCTGTCTCCCAGTTAGACCATGAGCTGCAGGAGACAGACTGTATTAGTCAGAGTTCTCTTAGACGGACAGAACTAACAGGATATATATGGGGAGTTTATTAAGTATTAACTTACACGATCACAAGGTCCCACAATAGGCCGTCTGCAGGCTGCAGAGCAAGGAGAGCCCGTCTGAGTTCCAAAACTGAAGAACTTGGAGTCCGATGTTCAAGGGCAGGAAGCATCCAGCACTGGAGAAAGATGTAGGCTGGGAGGCTAGGCCAGGCTCTCTTTTCACATTTTTCTGTCTGCTTTATGTTCCCTGGCACCTGATTAGGTGGTGCCCACCCGATTAAGGGTGGCTCTGCCTTCCCCAGCCCGCTGACTCAAATGTTAATCTGAGTTAACACCCACAGACACTCCCAGGATCAATAGTGCACCCTTCAATCCAATCAAGTCGACACTCAGTATTAAGCATCACACAGACCATGCCTCTTTTGGCTTCAGCATCGTATCTCAGCACCTAAAACACTTGCAGCTCACGCCTGTAATTCCAGCACTTTGGGAGGCTGAGGTAGGTGGATCACCTGAGGTCAGAAGTTCGAGACCAGCCTGGCCAACATGGTGAAACCCCACCTCTACTAAAAATACAAAAAATTAACCAGGCATGGTGGCACACACCTGTAGTCCCAGCTACTTGGGAGGCTGAGGCAGGAGAATCACTTGAACGTGGGAGGGGAAGGTTGCAGTGAGCCGAGATCATGCCACTGCACTCCAGCCTGGGAAACAGAGTGAGACTCTATCTCAAAAAAAAAAAAAAAAATTAATATCATGTCTTCCTTACCTTACTGATGGTATCATAGCCCCAAAAGACACACTTACCCAAGCATCATGCAGGCAGACAGGGCCGGCCTTATGGTCGTGAGACCTGGCATGTGGCCCCGCATTCGTAAGGGCCCAGCACTGCATTCAATGCTCTGCTTTCTTGAAAGTCTGAATATTTGGCCTAGCGCGGTGGCTCATGCATGTAATCCCAGCACTTTGGGAGGCCGAGGTGGGTGGATCACAAGGTCAGGAGATCGAGACCATCCTGGCTAACATGGTAAAACCCCATCTCTACTAAAAATACAAAAAATTAGCCAGGCATGGTGGCACGTGCCCATAGTCCCAGCTACTCAAGAGGCTGAGGCAGGGGAATCGCTTGAACCCGGGAGGCAGAGGTTGCAGTGAGCCAAGATTGCATCAGTGCACTCCAACCTCGGAGACTGAGCGAGACTCCGTCTCAAAAAAAAAAAAAAAAAAAAAAAATAAGAAACAAAGAAAAACAAAAAAAAGAAAGAAAAGAAAGTCTTAATGTTTGAACAAGGGGCCTCACAAATCACGCGGACAGCCCTCCAGGCCACTGTGTCTTGATCATAGTGCCTCGCCCACAGCAGTGCTCAGAAAATATGGCTTGACCAACTACCCTGTCAAAAGGGAAGGCGGTCTGGGCCAAACCAGTCCAATCTTCAGTGGTGCCCAGAAGAAAAGGACATCAACTTTCAAGTCACACAATCCTGACTTGAACCTCAGTCCCACCCTTCAAGCTTCGGGACCCCATCTAAGCCTCTGACCGGCTCCAAGGCTCAGCTTCCTCATCTGCAAGATAGGGACAGCTATATGGTGAAGGCTGGACAAACAGTGCAGGGCTTGGGTCACAACAGGTGGCTGCCATCCTGCCACAGGTATGAGATCAGACATTTACTGCTTCACATGTCTTCTCCACTTGATTGAAATAATCAAATTGACATTCACTGGGGGCTTCTATATGCCAGACACAGTCCTAAATAGTGCACATGTACTCATCCATTTACGTCTCACAGCAACCCATAAGGTGGAGACTATCATTATCTCCTGTTTACAGTTTAAGAAACCAGGCACAGAGAGATTAGGTAAGGAGTCCAAAACACACAGCTATTAGGTTGGTGCAAAAGTAATTGTGGTTTTTGCCATTGAAAGTAATGTAAAAATCTGTTATTACTTTTGCACCGACCTAATAGAAAGTGGGTCTGGGATTTGAAGCCAGGCACACAGGCTCCAGCCCCTCTACTCTTTTTTTATTTTTGTATTTTTTGTAGAGACAGGGTTTCTTCATGTTCTCCAGGCTGGTCTTGAACTCCTGGGCTCAAGTGATGCACCTGCCTCGGCCTCCCAAAATTCTAGGATTACAGGCGTAAGCCACTGCGCCTGGCCCACCAGGCCCTATATTCTTAACCTCTGTTATGTCCCTGTTTAATGTGATGCCTAAATGATTTTCTCTCCTTCCTTTTTCTTTCTTGCATTAGAAAACTCCAATCTTTGATGAGAGGGAAGGACAGCGCCCCCTCACACCCACAAACACCCCTCGAAAGGCAAATACTTTCCCTGGCCTGTAGCAGTGGCTGACACTTGAGCACACCCCGATTCAACATCTAGAACAGGAGCCCAGGGTTTGGTTTTGAGCAACTTGGGCTTTGATGTGTATGGACCTTCCAGGTCTACGGCACAAGACACGAGGGCTGCAGAGGAGTGAAGACGGCCCGAGAGAGGGGCACGGGGTTTCTTGGATGGGCTGGTGGCTGGAATCCTATTCCAGAAAGACCCAGATGGGCACCTCCAGGGAAGGGTTTGATGAATGGGCCTTGACTGAGTCCCTAGGAACTCAGAGTGTTTACATCCATCAAAATAAAAACCATATGAGGCCGGGCATGGTGCCTCACGCCTGTAATCCTAACACTTCGGGAGGCCAAGGCGGGTGGATCACCTGAGGTCAGGAGTTTGAGACCAGCCTGGCCAACATGGTGAAACTCCATCTCTACTAAAAATACAAAAATTAGCCGGGCATGGTGGCACATGCCTATAATCCCAGCTACTCAGGAGGCTGAGGCAGGAGAATCGCTTGAACCCAGGAAGTGGAGGTCATGGTGAGCCAAGATTGTGCCATTGCACTCCAGCCTGGGCAACAAGAGCAAAACTTCATCTCAAAAAAAGAAAAGAAAAAGATCATATAAAGCCATGGAATAAAATGTGGTTATTTAGAATGTGGCCAACTTCCACGAATGCAAAATTAAGAGATTCCCTATAGGTTTTCTGACTCTCTCTCCCTCTTTCTCTGTGTGTGTGTTGCGTGTGTGTGTTGCATGTGTGCACTGAGTGTGACCATGCTTTGCATGTGCAAAGTCAGCCCACAACTCTTTCCCATTGACCACCCAGACTTCTCTTGGAGGAGAACTTCCCACAACTCCCCACCTCATATGGCATATCCACTTGTTTACTGTCTGCCATCTGCCCCACTCAAATGCGGGAGCCAGAAGAACAGAGCTTTGTCTCCTGTTCCCTTAAGGATCCCTCGTGGTAGATGTTTAATGTACATGTGCTTCTGAATGAACGAGACAGTCGGGGAATGAACGACAGAATGAACTGTCAGCACTTGGGACCTGTGTCAAACCCAAAGGGGATGGGAGATCCTGGGATGCTCAGCAGGGTGGGGAGGGGGAGCCTCCCTACTTGCCCTTGAAGGGGAGACTTGAACCCCTTGGGCTGGGCCCTGGGTAGTGAGCCCGTCACGATGCTGTGAGGGAAGACTCATGCCTGACGCAGTCCTTCACACGGATAGGCCCACTTCTTAGTCCCACCAAGGCCCCTTATGGTCCTGGGTGACTGGTTGTTTTACTGCTAGAAGATTCTTCTTCCCCCAACTCCCTTAATTGCCCAGAAGCCTCTTTAGCACCTTTCCGAGTTTCAAACATCTGTGCATCCATCTGACTACACGCAGCACCAGCGCTGACAAGCTCTCGCCACCTGATGAAATCACACCCCCGGGAGCAGAACTGGCTGAGTCTGGGCCTGGCAAAGGTGATACCTGCCTCTTGCTGGCTCCCGGAGATCCGCTGGGGGCAGACCTCTCGCTGAGATGGGTGCTCCTCGCAAGGGCTTACAGTTGGCACCTGGGGCTCCAGCAGGGAGAGGCTGGGTCTCTGCTGGTCAAGAACCTGAGCCCCCACCCCTGGAGGAGGGATTCACCCTGCGTGTCCCACATCACCAGCTCTCAGTGCCTGCCAGCCCAGCTCCTCTCTGCACGCAGTGTCTAGACCAAGCTCCTGGCCCAAAGCAGGGCTCTGCATTTGGCTTTGGGGGATGGCAACTGGCTGCTCCAGGCCTCTGTGGAGCTTGCAAAGCAGTGACCCTGGGAGGACCCACCTCACAGATGTGTCCCTTTGGCCCAAGCAGTCAGTTGGTTACTGTTAATGGTGTTGTTACTATTAATTTATTGGCAACAATTGAAGTTGGAAGGAATTGCGCATTAAGTTTGAATCATGTGGGATTACTATTTCTGTGGGTTAAGAAATGATCAAATACTGGCAACTTTAGACGGTTATGCTAATGTAAGTTGAGATTTTTCTGCTCAGTCCTGAAAAACTGTGGGCTGGAGTGGGATGGCAGGTGCCCACTGTAGACCAAAACACATTGGTTTACCCCAGGCCTCAACAGTCCCTTTTGTTCCCCAGTCTAGACTTGCTGCCTGCCAGATGCCACATATGCCAGGACAGCTTTGCTTATGGTAGAGTTCTTTCTTTCTTCCTTCTTTTCTTCCTTTTTTCTTTTTTTCTTCCTTCCTCCCTCCCTCCTTTCCTTCTTTCTCTTTCTTTTCTTTATTTCTTTTTCTTCCTTCCTTCCCTCCTTCATTTATTTTTCTTTTTTCCCTTCTTTCTTTCCTTCCTTCCCTCCTTCATTTATTTTTTTCTTTCCTTTTTTCCTTTCTTTCCTTCTTTCTTGTTTCCTTCCTTCTTTCCTTCCTTCCCTCCTTCATTTTTCTTTCTTTCCTTTTTTCCTTTTTCTTTCTTTCCTTTCTTCCTTCCTTTTCTTTCATTCTTTCCTTCCTTCCCTCCTTCCTTTATTTCTTTATTTTTCTTTCTTTCCTTTTTTCCTTTCTTTCCTTCCTCCCCTCCTTCTTTTATTTATTTTTCTTTCCATTTTCCTTTTCTTTCTTTTTTTATTTTCCTTTCTTTATTTTCTTCCTTCCCTTTTTTCTTTTCTTTTTTTATCTCTTTCTCCCTTCTTTCTTTTTCTTTTTTCTTTCCTTCCTTCTACTGCTTCCATTCACTGTTTATTTGTCTGGTCTTTCATCCACCCATTCATGGGCTGATTCATTCACTCATTCATTCAATAAGACATTTTGAGTGCTTCCTGCGCATCAGGCATTGTTCTTGGCACTGAGAATAAAGCATGGAACAAGACAGCAAAACCAGAAAAAAACAGATTACAAATGTATATGAATACATAAATTGCATAGCTTGTGGCTGGTGATAAACGCTAATAGGAAAATTCCAGCAGGAAAATGGGTTAAGAGTGCTGTGGGTGGGTAAGGAAGGCCTCACTGGGAAGGTGGCGCTGGGGAAAACCTGCAGAAGGGGAGGGGTGAGCGCGGGACGAGCCTACCAGCTGGAGGGACCGGCAGAGACAAAGGCCCTGAGGCTGGAGCATGTCTGCGCGTTCCTGGTGAAGGGGAAAGAGACTTTCTTGCAGTGCTCTTGCCTCTGTGAAAGCCTGGGGAGGGAGGCAGAGGGCTGAGTGTCTTGGGAGAAAGGAGTCGGGGCATGTTTTCTTTCCATCACCATTTCTGCAAGCTGCGCGGCCCCCTGTCTATGCCTGTGACCCCTGCACTGTGGTGATGTCTTTTAAGTGGAACAAGAGGTCCAGGAGGCTGAGAAGGAGAAGGCGGAGAAGAGTCTACTCCTTCCCCATGTCCTATCGGTAGGGTTGTCACATAATTCTCCAACTAAACTGGGACCCTGTGCTGCAGAGCCCGGCCAGAGCCCAGGCCCCGTCCCCTCTCTCACTGATGCTCAAGTGGCTTCTCTGCTCTCGTCCGCTTTCTGTCCACTCTCAGCATTCCTGGGCCTGAGATGAGCTTCAGGGGACAGGAGTTTTCTCCTTAAGAAAGGATGCAAGGATGCAGGGAGCCAAACTGTCTCCCTCACCAGCTGGAGGGGTAAAAATGAGAACCCTGCTTGCAGTGGGCAATTAGGTGAAATGCCTTTAAAATCTGGTGAGACCACTGACCGAGCAAGTCCAGTGCAAGGAAACTGTCTTAAGAAATAAATCCTTATACAAGTGTATACTCAGCTTCAAGGATATTTGCCACAGCTTAATTCAAAATAATGTTTAAGTGAAAATAACCTACACAGCAGGAGGGAGTTAAACACACTGTGATCTCGCTGTGTACTTGAATACAATCCTCATGCTATAGAACACAAAATTACATGGAGACCCAGGGGCATTCTGCTGTGTAAAAAAAAAAATCTCAAAAGGTTCCATGATGTCTAATTCCATTTATCTAACATTCTTTTGTTTGTTTTTTGTGTGTGTGTTTGTTTTGTTTTGTTTTTGTTTTTGTTTTTGAGATGGAGTCTTGCTCTATCGCCCAGGCTGGAGTGCCATGGTACCATCTCAGCTCACTGCAACTTCTGCCTCCCGGATTCAAGCTATTCTTCCATCTCAGCCTCCCAAGTAGCTGGGATTACAGGCACCTGCCATCATGCCTGGCTAATTTTTATATTTTTAGTAGAGATGGGGTTTCACCATTTGGCCAGGCTGGTCTTGAACTCCTGAACTCAGGCGATCCACCCACCTTGGCCTTCCAAAGTGCTGGGGTTACAGGCATGAGCCACTGCACTCAGCCTATCTAATATTCTTTTAGTGACGAAATTATAGAGACGGAGAACAGATGAGCGGCTGTCAGGATGGAAAGGAATGGAAAGCAACTGTGGTTGTAGAAAGGGCAGATGAGGGGGTCGATGTGATGGAGCTCGATATAAACAGCATGCTTCCGTTCGCACAGATTCACATATGCAAGCCTAATTCTCAGTGTGACAGTATTCGGATGGTATTAGGAGGTGGGGCCTTTGAGAGGTGATTTGGTTATGAAGGTGGGGCCCTCATATTTGGGATTACAAGAGACAGCAGAGAGATGATTTTCCTTCTGGCCTTGGTGAGGACACGACCAGAGGGGTGGATAGCTGCAAACCAAGGATCCAAGGTTAAGCACATTGTGACCTCGCCCGGTCATAGATACTGGGTCTGCCAGCACCTTGATCTTGGACTTCTCAGCATCCAGAACTGTGAGAAGTAAATATGGACTGCTGTATCCACCCGGTCTAGGGTGTTATTTGTTACAGCAGCCCAAACTGACTAAGACAGAACGGTCCCGCGTCTTGACCTGTGGTGTGGGTTGCACCAGCCTACACGTGTGACAAAATGATACAGGACTAAATACAAACAAGCGCATGCAGGAAAAACTGGGGGCATCCAACTGGGGGGGAGGTTGTATCGACGTCCACCTCCTGATTGTGATACTGCACTGTGGTTATGCACGAACTTACCATGTGGGGAAACTTGGTGAAGAATACACGAGACCTCCCTGAATTATTCCTTTCAATTGTATGTGAATCTACCAGTATCTCTAAAAAAAACTGGGATTTTTTGTTGTTGTTTTTTGAGACGGAGTCTCGCTCTGTCACCCAGGCTGGAGTGCAGTGGCGCGATCTCGGCTCACTGCAAGCTCCGCCTCCCGGGTTCATGCTATTCTCCTGCCTCAGCCTCCCGAGTAGCTGGGACTACGGGTGCCCGCCACCACGCCCAGCTAATTTTTTTGTATTTTTAGTAGAGACGGGGTTTCACCATGTTAGCCAGGATGGTCTCGATCTCCTGACCTCGTGATCCACCAACCTCGGCCTCCCAAAGTGCTGGGATTACAGGCGTGAGCCACCGCGCCCGGCCTAGGTTTCTGTTGTTCTAAGCCACCAAGTTCATGTTAGTGTGTCCTGGGGGCCCCAAGAAATGCACCCAGATTCCAGGCAAACCCAGGCAGCCCAAGGTCAGCCTCTGTGGTCTTTATCTCTGAGTCGCCAGGAGCTCCGAAGGGAACTGCAATGGAGGAAACCCTCCCAGCATTTTGGGTCAGAGACCCTAGCCCTGAAGACCTGCCCCTGCCCCCGTGTCTGGCTGTGACCCCAGAGAGCAAGCGAGGAGGAGGAGGCTCATCATTGTGCCAGTGGTCCTGGCCCCCGAGCCACCAGATGCTACATTCGGCTATGCCCCCAGCAATCCCCCTGGTCCGTGGGCCAGAGTGAGTGACAGGGAGGGGCCTGATTGAAGAATGAGCTCACAGGGAGGGTTATTTATTCTATCGAGAGCCGTCATCAGCTTCTGAGTGGTGCCCACGCGCTGAGCCAAGAGGTTTAGGAGTGGCGAAGCGAACTCCTGCAGCTTGCGGGCAAATCTCGTGGGGTGTCAACAAGCTCAGGCTTTCTTCTCTCTCTTTTTAAAGAGCATTTCTTTCTTTGCCTCTGCCTGTCTATTTTCTATCATATCCTAAGCCTCACCAAATTGTATTCCCAGAAGATGAGGCTGATAAGCCACCCAGAAATCTGAGGAGTCTCCATTTTTTTCCCATTTGAGACAGGGTCTCACTGTGTCACCCAGACTGGAGTGCAGTGGCATGATCACAGCTCACTGCAGCGTTGAGCTCCTGGGATCAAGCAACCCTCCTGCCTCAGCCTCCCACGTAGGTGGGACCACAGGCGCACACCCCATGTCTAATTTTTTTTTTTTTGTAGAGATGAAGTCTATGTTGCCCAAGTTGGTCTCAAACACCTGGCCTCAAGCAATCCTCCCTCCTCAGCCTCCCAAAGTTTTGAGATTGCAGGTGTGAGCCACCACACTCGGCCTGGGTGGTGTCATCACAGTCCACCTTTCACTCTGCCCCACATCCCACCCATCCTGTGGATTTTCCTTCCTCAACATCTTTCAATGCCATGCACTTTCCTCCCTCGCCACCACCCCCATCCTGGCCTACGCCTCCTCCACCTCTCTCCTGCCATCCCCATCCTGGCCTAGGCCCCCTCCACCTCTCTCCTGCCTCCCAACTGTCTCCTGATTCCAAACTGGCCTCCTTCAAGCCTTCTTCATGCTGCTGGAGTCCTTTTTGCCAAGTGAAAATCCTATCTGGCCATTGTTATTGATGGAATGGTGTTCCCCACAAAATTCATGTCCACCAGAACCTCAGAATGTGACTATTTGAAAATAAGGGCTTCCCAAACGTACTTGGTTAAGATGAGGTTATTTTGGATTAGGGTGGACACTAAACCCAGTGAGTGGTGTCCTTATAAGAAGAGGAGAGGACACACAGAGATACAGAAACAAAGCCCATTCGAAGATGGAGGCAGAGACGGGAGCAATGCAGGTGCAAACTGAGGAACGCCGGATGGATGGGAGCCACCAGAAGCCAGACCAGGCAAGGAAGGACTTCCCTAGGGACTTTGGAGGCAGCGTGGCTCTGCCAGCACCTTGATTTCTGACTTGTAGCCTCCAGAAGTGTGAGAATAGATTTCTGTTGTTTTAGGGCATCCTTGGGAGATGAACACAGTCCCCCTGACCCCGCCCCCCAGCTTCACTCCCACCGAGCATCCGGGGGCTCTTGGGATAATGAAGAGGCTCATGTCCTTGGCTTCCAAACTCCTCTAAGTTTTGTCCCAGCTCACTAGCCCGGCCCATCCCCCATCTGCTGTCCTCCTCTCTGCTCTCTGCTTTTAGTCCCTTGATTCTTCCGTGCTCCCTGCCTCCACCGTCTATTTTCTTGATACTCCCTCTGCCTAGAATTCTCCATTGAGAAGGGTTTGCATGGCAGGGAGAGGGATGGGGACTGAGGCCACATGCCAGGTGCTTCAGTTCTCCCTTGGTCCACAGCTGCATGGACCCAGCAGAGTGAGGGCGGACCTGAAAGAGAACTTGGATCCCATTGCTCACTGATTTTTCCAAGACCTTCTAGGTGCTTTCTGTTTCTGAATACCCAGCCTAGTGTCCTTGACTTCACAAAGTGCGTCTGAAATGCCAACCATATATGGATTTTTTTTCAAGAGCGTGTCTGTTTCAGCTCCAATTTCTGAACATGACCTGTTGGGCATTTTCCATCTGGCACCTCGACAACCACATTCTGTGACTTCCAGGTCATCCCGCATCTACTTGCTTCACTTTCTCACTGTGAAAGGCCCTTTGTTACTCCCAGGAAGTGTCACTAAAACAATGGACAGTTAATTTCACTCCTTTCCTGGGGCTGGACTCAGACCAGGAGGGAGCCGAGGCTCTGTCTCCAGTCTCCCCAGGGGAGGGAGAGAAGGGCCATTGGGATGAGGCTGTTTCCTTCCAACAGAATGTAAGCTCCATGCAGGCCGAGGGCTCAGCTTGTTTTCTGTTGCCCCCAGAGCCCAGCCCTAGAGAGTTGAGTGAATTCGTTACGGTGGACATCTCTTGTTCCGTGCCCAGCATCCACTCAGCTTTCTCCATGTTCCTTGGTTTCCTCAATTTGTCGACCCTTCAATTACTTTGTTCCTTAATTTCTTTGGCCCAGCCCGTGGGGAATATTGAGAGCCGGAGCCAAGCAGACCGTTCTATTCCATGAGCTCGGGGATAAGCACGTGACCCAGTCTAACCCAAAGACTCACAAGGAGACTGACACCGGGATCCCCGGAAGGTTCTTGCTGTTCCCTTCTTCTGGAATCAGGAAGCCCACGTGGCCCTGGAGCTCCTGGCCGCCATCTTGTGAGATGGAAAAAGTGGGGCCAATACAGAGGAGAGAGAAACCTCATCCTTTTGTTTAGCTAGAGCCCTGCATCCAGCTTTCCCTAAAGCCGGATTTGATTCACCTCTGGCTTATGATTCTGTCACATAAGTCATTAATTCTTCCCTTCAGTTAGGTTTTTGGACCCATGCAGCCAAAATATGCCTGTTGGATCTATGAGTGAATGAATGGATGGATGGATGAAGAGCTAAGCTCCAGTTCAAGCCAATGAGTATGTTCAGTGCCTGCCACACAACCACTCCATCCCTCCTGATTCCCAGCCTCCCACCAATTCTCTGCCTCCTCCCTGCTCCTATAACACACAGCTTCCTGATCTCCCAGTGCAGACTCTAACAGCCCGTCCGCCAGAGTCCAGCCTCCCCCAACAGCAACTTAGCACAATGCTCTCACAAACAAAAACAATTTTCTCTCTAATAGAGATTCTAGGGGCCATTGTTAAGGTTGTACTTTTTTTTTTTTCACTCTACTACAAAAGTTAAAACTATTTCAGCTGCCATTTAGGGAGCCCTACCTATAATACACCAAACACTGCTCTGGGCCTATATAGCAGATGGTGAAACAGAGGCTTGAAGAAATTAAGTAACTCGCCCAAGATCACACAACTTGATCATGGGCAGAAGATCCGAAACTCCAATGCCCAGAATCTATTTTTCCATTTGAAAGACAAGTCCTCAGGCCGGGCGCGGTGGCTCACCCCTGTAATCCCAGCACTCTGGGGGCTGAGGCGGGCAGATCACCTGAGGTCGGGAGTTCAAGACCAGCCTGACCAACATGGAGAAACCCCATCTCTACTAAAAAATACAAAATTAGCCGGGAGTGGTGGCGCATGCCTGTAATCCCAGCTACTCGGGAGGCTGAGGCAAGAATCGCTTGAACCCCGGAGGCGGAGGTTGCAGTGAGCTGAGATCGTGCCATTGCACTCCAGCCTGGGTGACAAGAACGAAACTCTTGTCTCAAAAAAAAAAAAAAGAAAGACAAGTCCTCATGGTGGCTTCTTGATGGAGGACGGGGCCGGGCCCTTCCCGAGGCCATGCTGTCGAGGGAAATGTTCTACTCTGCTGGAAATGTCCTGCAGCAGCACAGGTCACTGTGGCTCTTGAGCACTTGCAGCATGGCTAGTGTGACCAAGGATCTGAACATTTTAAAGTTTATTTTTATTAATTTTAATTTAGATTTCAATTACCACACGTGGCTAGTGGCTACCAAATTGGGCAATTCCACTTTACAAACTATCTGTTGATCTGAATTAAGACTGAGCTTTGGCCGAGCATGGTGCCTCATGCCTGTAATACCCGCACTTTGGGAGGCCGAAGCGGGCAGATCACCTGAGGTCAGGGGTTTGAGGCCAGCCTGGGCAACATGGTGAAACCCCGTCTCTACTAAAAATACAAAAATTAGCTGGGCGTGGTGGCGGGTGCCTGTAATTCCAGCTACTCAGGAGGCTGAGGCAGGAGAATCCTTGAAACCGAAGGTGGAAACTGCAGTGAGCCAAGATCGTACCGCCGCACTCCAGCCTAGGCAATAAGAGCGAAACTTCGTCTCAAAAAAAAAAAAAAAGGAGACTCAGATTTGCACAGGGAACATAGAAACCTCAGTGTCTTGAGGAAGAAGGGGTCAATCCCAGTCCCTCGTGAGATCCAGTCGTGGTAGAGTGATGGCTCATCTCTGGAAGCTCAACCTCCATGATTCCTCCCAGGGCCTCACTCTGTTCCTGGAGGGGGCCATGCTCTGTCCTGCCTGGCCCAGGCTGGGCTCTCTGTCTAGAGGAGTCTCCATCCTCTCTCCCTCCAGCCCGTTGACCTGGCTAACTCCAACTCATCCTCAAGGTCTTAGCTGACATATTACTCTCACCAGGAAGCCGTCTGTGTCCCCTTGGCTGGGTCCACGGAGCACACCACCCTCACAATTGTAACTAACAATGTGTGAGCTGCTTGCACAGTGGTCATCTCCTGTGCTTTCCTTGAGGACAGGCACATACATGTCTGCCTTGTCCATCTCTGTATCCTGAGCACCTAGCTCAGAGCTTAATGCATATTAGATTCTCAAGAAATATTTGTCTAATGAATGAATCAGTCAATTGAGCCAAAACAATGGAAATACCAAAAGTTAAATTCTCTGTAGTTCTTCTTGGACCTAGATCATGGGAAGATAAAGTTTTTCTTTAAAGGACCAGATACAGTGGTTCACACCTGTAATCCCAGCACTTTGGGAGTCCGAGGCGGGCGGATCACGAGGTCAGGAGATCAAGACCATCCTGGCTAACACGGTGAAACCCTGTCTCTATTAAAATACAAAAAAATTAGCCGGGCATGATGGCGGGTGCCTGTAGTCCCAGCAACTTGGAAGGTTGAGGCAGGAGAATGGCGTGAATCCAGGAGGCGGAGCTTGCAGTGAGCCGAGATCGCACCACTGCACTCCAGCCTGGGCAACAGAGCGAGACTCTGTCTCAAAAAAATAAAAATAAAGTACCAGATAGTAAATATTTTAGGCTTTGTGAACTGTACAATCTCTGTCATGACTACTCAGCTCTACCATTGCAAGGACAAAGCAGCCATAAACAATATATAAACAATGAGCATGGCTGTGTTCCAAATAAAACTTTATTTAGGAAAACAAGTGATGGGCCACAGGTAGTAGTTTGCCAATCTCCGCCCTGGGCTTGAATGGGGAATATCAAGTGGAGGGCAGTGAGGTGGGGCCAGTGGGGAAAACCTCAAAGGCTCAAGTGCCCCGAGGATGGATGGCCAAGTGGTTCCTGTGGCTCTCCACCCTCCCGGCTCCTCCATAGAGAGAAGTGAAAGGACACTCCCTGAGGTGAAGCTCTTTGACCAGATTTTGCAGATGCTGCACAACACTGAGGAAGGGAGTGGAGGAGACCAGGTCCCTTGGTTTGAGACTCTGGCCAGGGCACAGAACCAACCCCTAGAGCTGGGGAATTCGTGCATACAATGGAACCCATTGATGGAGAACAAGAGCTGTGTTGAAAGCTGGTGCGTTTCTTGTCATAGTTCGCCAAGGGGATGTGGTGAGCTGGGCTCTCTCCACATCCTGATGTTGCTAAAAATCTGGCGCACGGGGGCCTTCCTGTCCTCCAGAGAGCCCCCCAGCACTGCTCCAGGGTCGCAGAGCCCCCTCGGGAGTACATGCCATCCCGTTCTGGCTGATGGAGCCAGGAGCTAGTGTGATCCAATTTTGAGATGCGCCAGCCATTCCCCTGGCCATCAGCAGCTCTGCCCTGGCATCCCTGGGATGTGCCTACCTAAGCAGGAGACACAGGATTTTTTTCTTTAATGCTTCCTTGGAATGGGTGTGCTTTACAGCTGTTTAACTGGCGTTTGGCTTAGAGTTGGGCAAAGAGACTTTCTCTTCCATGAAGCAGCCCTTTGTCACACAGGTATTCATGAGAGTAGCTTCCACTGTGACCCCAAATGCATCTGCCCAGAGGGAGCGAGAGGAGGGGTGGGAGGGAGCGAGAGGAGGGGTGGGAGGGAGGGCTTTGGAGACCTTGGCACTGGGTCTATTCACCCCACGCTCAGACAGACATGTGCCCACCCTCACCCACTATGAAAACAGAGCTATACAAAGGATACCCTCAGTTCTCCTGGGCCAAGAACAAGGTCTAAGGCAGGGGACTCCCCAAAATGGGTGGCAGGCAGCATCCCACGGGCCAGCTCAGAGGCTGCAGCGTTTGCAGGCACGCCTCTCTCTGTTGGAACCTTGGCTCTGCCATGTTGAAATCTGGGACAAGCACCTTAGCCTCCCAGAACGTCGTCATCCCCATTTTACAGAAAAGGAAACTAATGCTGGTGGAGGCTTTAGGAAAAACGTCGGGGATGTCCTCTAAATGGGATCATCGCTATTCGAAGGGCCTTCTGTTGTCGTTGCCGCTCCTGGTGAGTCAGTTTGAGTCTCAGAATGGCTGTCTCCCTGAGGAGAGCCATGGCCACACGGGGTGCAGCTTCACTGCCATAGGGCATCATGACCAGGGATTAGGCAAGTCCCAGGGAAGGACTCTGATTAGCTAAGCTTGGGTCACGGGCCTTGATATGGTTTTTCTGTGTGTCCCTACCCAAATGTCATGTTGAATTGTAATTCCCAATGTCGGGGGAGGGACCTGGTGGGGGTGATTGAATCATGGGGGCAGATTTACCCCTTTGCTGTTCTCATGATAGTGAGTGAGTTCTCATGAGATCTGGTGGTTTAGAAGTGGAGGGTGGGGGACAGGCGTAGTGGCTCATGCCTGTAATCCCAGCACTCTGGGAGGCCGAGGCGGGCAGTTCACCTGAGATCAGGAGTTCAAGACCAACCTGACCAGCATGACAAACCCTGTCTCTACTAAATATATCAAAATATTAGCTGAGCATAGTGGTGGACGCCTGTAATCCCAGCTACTTGGGAGGCTGAGGCAGGGGAAATTGCTTGAACCTGGGAGGCAGAGGTTGCAGTGAGCCGAGATCGTGCCACCGCACTCCAGCCTGGGCAACAGAGTGAAACTTCATCTCAAAAATAATAATAATAATAAAGTGTGGGGCTGGGCACGGTGGCTCACACCCGTAATCCCAGCACTCTACATCTACCAGGAAGCTGCCAGCCATGGTAATTATCCAGGTGACAACACAAATCAACCACACTCACTCAGAGGTGAGCGGGGCCAGGAGGGGGTCTGTGGAGCTACCATACAAGCCACAGAGGATGCTGAGGACTCCGAGAAGTCTGGTTCTTGCAGGGGGAGTTAACAGGTGTGAAATATACGTGAAAAAGGAAGAAAATGAAAAGTGCTGAAGCCCCCACTGGCTGCTCTGAAAAGCATCTTTGTATTATTTGCTGTCAGGCTCCCTGCTCACTGCAGCCACCTCTGGCAGGCAGCTTTGTCACCAGTCCCCGAATCTCACTATCTTTTTAATCCCCTTCCTCAGATCACCTGTGTGCCCCATGTCAGACGCAGCCGTGGACACCAGCTCCTAGATCACCACCAAGACTTAAAGGAGGAGGAGGAAGTTGTGGAGGAGGTGGAAAATGAAAGAGATGCCCCTGCTAACAGGAATACTAACGAGGGCAATGGGGAGGAGGAGGCTGACCATGAGGTAGACAAAGAAGAGGAAGAAGGTGGAGGGCCAGGCGTGGTGGCTCACGCCTGTAATCCTAGCATTTTGGGAGGCCGAGGCCGCCGGATCATGAGGTCAGGAGATCGAGACCATCTGGCTAAAATGGTGAAACCTCGTTTCTACTAAAAATACAATACAGGTGTGGTGGCATGCACTTGTAGTCCCAGCTACTCGGGAGGCTGAGGCAGAGAATCGCTTGAACCCAGGAGGTGGAGGTTGCAGTGAACCAAGATCGTGCCACTGCACTTTAGCCTGGGCGACAGAGTAAGACTGTCCCAAAATAAAATAAAATAAAATTAAATTAAATTAAAAAAAAAAAAAGAAGAGGAAGAAAGTGGAGAGGAAGGGGGAGGAGGAGGAAGCTGATGGTGAGGAAGAAGATGGAGATAAAGATGAGGAAGCTGAGGCTGCTGAGGCCAAACTCCCTGCTGAAAATGATCAGGATGACAGTCTTGTTACCAAGAAGCAGAAGACCAATGAGGATGACCAGGCAGCCAAAAAGGAAAACTCACACTTCAAGAAAACCTTGCCAGCCAGTCACGGTCACTCACGCCTGTAATCCCACCACTTTGGGAGGTCAGGGCAGGCGGATCACTTGAGGTCAGCAGTTCGAGACCAGCCTGGCCAACATGGTGAAACCCTGTCTCTACTAAAAATACAAAAATTAACATGGTGGCGGATGCCTGTAGTTCTAGCTATTCGGGAGGCCGAGGCAGGAAAATCGCTTGAACCAGGGAGGCAGGGGTTGCAGAGAGCTGAGATCCCACCACTGCACTCCAGCCTGGGTGACAGAGCAAGATTCCATCTCAACAAACAAACAAAAAACTAAAGATAAGCTGGGCGCGGTGGGGCTCAAGCCTGTAATCCCAGCAGTTTGGGAGACTGAGGCGGGTGGATCACCTGAGGTCGGGAGTTCGAGATCAGCCTGACCAACATGGAGAAACCCTGCCCGTACTAAAAATACAAAATTATCCAGGTGAGGTGTGGTGGTGCATGCCTGTAATCCCAGCTATTCAGGAGGCTGAGGCAGGAGAATCGCTTGAACCTGGGTGGCGGAGGTTGCAGTGAGCCAAGATCACGCCATTGCACTCCAGCCTGGGCAACGAGAGCGAAACTCTGTCTCAAAACAACAACAACAACAACAACTAAAGATAAACTAGGATTTTATTTGGCTGAGTTGTCAAACAAAAAGAAAGAAAGGTGCCCTAGAACAAGATAGACTCAGGGATCCTCATTCAGGTCTGACCACCCTGAGAGATGAGCAGTGAGCCCCCTTGTCAAGGAGGCCAGGGTTTCAATTCAAGCCTTGCCATTCACTCGCTCACTCATTCCTTCATTCAAAACGTATTTGTTGGGGCCGGGCATGGTGGCTCACGTCTGTAATCCCAGCACTTTGGGAGGCCCAGACAGGAGGACCACTTGAACCCAGGATTTTGAGACCAGCCTGGGCAATATGGCAAGATCCCATCTCCACAAAAAATACAAAAATTAGCCAGGCATGGTAGCGCACACCTGTAGTCCCAGCTACTTAGGAGTTTGAGGTGGAAGGATCACCTGAGCCTGGGGAGGTCGAGACTGCAGTCTGCTGTGATCATGCTACTGCACTCCAACAAGTGAGACCCTGCCTCGGAAAAAAAAAAAAAAAAAATGTTGGCACCCACTGTGAGTCTGGCTCTGAGAAGATACAGTGTGGGTGAAATAGACATGGCCTTGCCTTTAAATTGTGACAGTCTAGCCAGGGAGACAGTTTCTAAACAAATAAAGACACAGTATTAATATATAATTACAAAATGGAATGAACGTGATCAAGAAAAGAAGGGTAGGGATTGGGAGGGAACTAGAAGAGAGGCTTTAGAGAGTCAGGGAAGTCTTTTCTGAAGACCTGTCCTTTAAACTGAGAATCACAAGTGAGCCAGCGTTCGCCAGGTGAGAGGCAGAGCCAAGAATGTTCCAGCAGAGGAACAGCTTGTGGCGACTCTTCCAGTCACGCTGAGGAACAGAAAAGAGGCGACTGCAGATTCAGGGAGACTTTAAGGATCTGCAAGAGGTGAGGCCGTCACAAGAGATGCACTTGTCACCAAGTAGCACAGACACAGAGCCAAAAGGAAAGGTTCAGAAGGTGTGAGGCGCCACCTCCTCCAAAGTGTCCTTTGCTTAGACTGGGATTTCCCTGGACCTGGGAATGTGGATGAGGGACTTGTTTGCCACAGAGCTACTTTGTAATCGATGGCCTGGGTTCTGCTGGCTTGGCTGGCCCCATACTTCTCTTGCAGAGCTATCAATTCTCCCCCCATCCAAAGCAGGGCTGCAGGAGTAGGCACTTGACCCAATTACAAGACCCTATTTCCCCTCCATGCTGATTGGCTCAAGCAGTGGGCACGTGCCGCAAGAAGAGCCAATCGGAATCTTCACTGAAATTTAATATACGATGCCAGGAGGGGGAGGGTCTCACTTTCTTAGAATTGAGAGCTGCAAAGGACCCTGTTTCCCACGATGTAAAGAAACCCTGTCTGAGCATGAATGGGAATGAAGCCAAAAACTCAAAGAAAAGCAGAGATTCTCAGAGCTGAGTGGAGAGAAAAACCGAAACATACAGGCATCATTTGAGTCCCAGATTCAGCTGTACCTGAAGGTAGAATACCCTTGGGTTTTTTTTTTTTTTAATGTTCGTGAAATGACATATCTTTTTTTTTCCTAAGTGGATCTGAATTTAGTTTGTCATTTAAAATTCAGATGTATATCAGAATTCAGAATGATCCAGATTGTATATAGTACATTGCGTATGCTGTACACTGCGTGACCCCCCGTGAGGCCTGGGAAGACACACCAGTATCAAATCTGTTAATATTTCTAAAGCAGAACATATGAGTAGTTATGCCCATAGGGATAAATAGAGACTATAAAATAGCCTCATGTCAGCTTTTGCTGCCAAATGAATTTGAACCAAGCATAAGAAAATAAGAAAAACACTCCCTGTTTGCATAGTTTTAAAAAATGTTGCATTTGTAGCTAAAGGATTACGGACCTGAAATACAACAGAAATTCATTTGACACTTATTGAACCCCTCCCACGGGCTGGGGGTTGTGCCAGGCACTTTCCACAGATAACCTTCCGAGCCTTTACCCAGAAACTGGGTCTTCAAAAGATGAAGTGACTTTGCCAAAGTCATGCTGCCCTAAGTACCAGGTTTGTGACCGAAACCTAAGTTTGGCACCAAAGTCTGTACTTTTCTATTACCCCAGTGGTTCACAAAACCCAGTCTGCAATGAATTTTTCACTACTCCACAGCAAAATGACAGAAATAGGGGGAAAATGGATTCTTTCAATAGATAAATTTAAAACATCAGGATTCACTTTTATTTCAAGAATGCCTACCTGCTGTTTCGTGTTCAGGTGTCCTGAACACGAAACATTTATCAACAATAAAAATGTCTTCACAAAACAGAATACCTTCATCTATAATCTTCACGGGAAATTGGTAAGGACATGTCACTGGCCCAGACGCCAGAGGGCTGATGCAGCAAACTGCAAGCAAAGACTCAGCTCCTGCCCTCTGCCGCTTGTGGTCCTGATGCAGAGATGAATGGGAAATAAAGCATTTGCACTCAAGCCTCAGCTGATTCCTGCAGCAGCTCCATCCAGAGCAGCTTTCTCTTTTCGCGACATCTGTCATATTCACACCATGCCTGTCACAGGAGCAATTGCTGCGTCAGTTCCCTGAGAGACCTGACATCTCATTTTCATGCTGGGGGCTTGCAGGATTGGTGGCACTGCCTGTCTGCCTAGTCTATCCCCAGGGTTGTCCACATCTTTTAAGAACTGTCTTGAGGCCGGGTGTGGTGGCTTATGCTTATAATCCCAGCACTTTGGGAGGAGCTCAAGAGTTCGAGACCAGCCTGGGCAACATAGTGAGACCCTGTCTCAAAAAATAATAATAATAGGCCTGGTGTGGTGGCTCACGCCGGTAATCCCAGCACTTTGGGAGGCTGAGACAGGTGGATCACCTGAAGTCAGGAATTTTAGACTAGCCTGGCCAACATGGTGAAACCCTGTCTCTACTAAAAATACAAAAATTAGCCGGGCATGGTGGCAGGCACCTGTAATCCCAGCTACTCAGGAGGCTGAGGCAGGAGAATCACTTGAACCTGGGAGGCAGAGGTTGCAGTGAGCCAAGATGGCGCTATTTCACTCCAGCCTGGGCAAGAAGAGTGAAACTCCATCTCAAAATAATAATAATAATAAATTTAAAAATAAATTTAAAAGCATTGTCTTGAGGATGGCATGGCATAAAATCTGTAAAGCTCCTAGCACAGCTCCCATCAGAGAATAGTACAAAGTAAATGCTAGTTTCTCCCTCTGAAAACTGATGCATAGGGTCATCTTCATAAAGAAATATTTATGAAGATTAAGTTAGATGGGAGTCCAGGCCAGGCATGGTGGCTCACACTTGTAATCCCAGCACTCTGGGAGGCCGAGGCAAGCAAATCACCTGAGGTCAGGAGTTCGAGACCAGACTGGCCAACATAGCGAAATCCCATCTCTACTAAAAATACAAAAATTAGCTGGGTGTAGTGGCAGGCGCCTGTAATATCAGCTGCTCAGGAGGCTGAGGCATGAGAATCACTTGAACTCAGAAGGCAGAGGTTATAGTGAGCTGACATCATGCCATTGCACTCCAGCCTGGGTGACACAGCAAGACTCCATCTCAAAAAACAAAAATCTTTAAAGTTAGATGAGAGTCTGTTTTTGGTCTCCTTTAATACAGATTTTTAAAAAATAAAGGCATAATCAAAACCACAATGAGATACCAATTCACACCCACTAGAATGGCTGAATTGGAAGGACTAACAATATCCAGTCTACACGAGGGTGTAGAGCAACTGGAATGCTCGCACACTGCTGAGAGGTGAACAGATAGACCCACTTTGGAAAGTGGTGTATCAGTACCCACTGAAGTGAGACATAGGAATCCCTGTGTCTCAACAATTCCACAATCCCAGAAGTGAGCATTTATGTGCACCAAACAGTATAAACAAAAATATTCACGGCAGTTTTATTTATGACAGCCCCAAACTGGAAATAAAGCAAACATTTATCAATAATAAAAATAAATGGTAGTATAATAATACAATGGAGTATTACATAGCAAAGTAAAAGAATGAACATACAATCACATGGATAAATCTTATAGACATAAGGTGGGACCAAAAAAGCCAGACACAAAAGGGCGCATGCTACATGGTTCCACTTAGTTGATATCTGTGATGGTTAATTTTATGTGTCAACGTAGCTGGGCCATGGTGCCCCGATATGTAGTCAAACATTATTCTGGGTGTTCCTATGAAGGTGTTTGGATGAAATTAACATTTAAGGCTGGGCACTGTGGCTCACGCCTGTAATCCCAGCACTTTCGGAGGCTGAGGCAGGTGGATCACGAGGTCAGGAGATCGAGACCATGGTGAGACCCCGTCTCTACTAAAAATACAAAAAATTAGCCAGGCATGGTGGCATGCGCCTGTAGTCCCAGCTACTCGGGAGGCTGAGGCAGGAGAATGGCGTGAACCCGGGAGGCGGAGCTTGCAGTAAGCCTAGATCGTGCCACTGCACTCCAGCATGGGCGACAGAGCCAGACAGTGTCTCAAAAAAAAAAAAAAAAAAGAAAGAAAGAAATTAACATTTAAATGGGTGGTAAGCAGATTGCCCCACATAACCTGGGTGGGCCTCACCTAATCAGTTGAGGGCCTGAATAGAACAAAATACTGACCTCCCCAAGTAGGGGGGAGTTCTGCCGAAGACGGCCTTTGGGTTTGAAGGGTAGCATTGGCTCTTCCCTGGGTCTCCAGCCTGCCATTTTGAACTTGCCAACCTCCATAACCATATGAGTGTATTTCCTTAAAATAAATAAGCTCTGGGTTGGGCGCGGTGGCTCACGACTGTAATCCCAGCACTTTGGGAGCCTGAAGCGGGTGGATCACCTGAGGTCAGGAGTTTAAGACCAGCCTGGGCAACATGGCAAAACCCCGTCTCTACTAAAAATACAAAAATTAGCCGGAGGTGGTTGTGGGCACCTGTAAGCGCAGCTACTTGGAAAGCTAAGGCAGGAGAATTGTTTGAACCTGGGAGGCAGAGGCTGCAGTGAGCTGAGATCGTGCCACTGCATTCCAGCCTGGGCAACAGAGTGAAACTATATCTCAAAAAAAAAAAAAAAAAAAAGAAAAAGGAAAAAGGAAAAGAAAAGCGGTCTCTTCCACCTAGCAATGTAGCAGGACAGGCTTGCAGCTGGTCAGGCCATAGCTCAGAGACACTTGCTGTATCCTTTTTATGGGCCGAGGTGGCTGGTTCCTGTTCAGCATCAGGCGTGCCAGTCACAAACTGTTAGGACGTTGAATTTCTTCACTGCAAATGACGTGGAGATGACATGACTAATCACGCCTGCTGCATGGAATTATTCTAGAAAGTAACCAGTTGGAAACCCACTCCTTGGTCAATTAGGGCTGCCCTTTAATCCTGCCCGCATTGTCAAACATCCTGTATTAATACCACATTTTCTGCAAACACAAAAGAGGAAAATCATATGATGGTGCCCAGGGCTCCTGGTTTCTGTGACAGGCGGCTTCCAGCCCCACAAGGGATGGGATGTCCCTTCCTGGCCTCCTTTGTTTCATTTCTGCAGAGGGAAAGACAGGATCCCAACACCTCCCAAAGGCTGGTAGTATCCCTGGATGGCAGCCCAGTGGGAAACACTTCTCTGGGGAGAGGTTAAGAGGCTGGGGACTAAGTTCTGGAAGGACCTAGGGGACTTCGCTGGGATGTAGTAACTCAAAGGAGGACGGGAATTATTGGGGATGATGACCGGGTGTCCGTTGCCTCTCCTGATGACAGCACTTGCATTTTTCTCTGGGGAACCACCTCTCCATTGCTTTCGGATAGGGACCTTCGGTCCTTACTCTCCCACCCCAAGGGTCATGTGACCTCACATGCCCAATCAATACATTCTCTTCCAGGCTAGGGAATCCCTATGATTGGTTCATGTACGGCATCTGCCCGCTGGTATTCAATTCTAGGCCCTCAGATAGAATTTTTTGGAGGAAGGAGATTTCTTTCCACTGAGATTCTGGACTTGGAGGGTCTATATCTGACCTGGAGTCACCTCAAAGAACAGCCAGCCTGAGAGTGCAGCCAACAAAGAAAGTGGCGCCCAGAAAGGGAGAAGCCACATCTTGGAAAAAAATCATGTGAGCCCCTAGATCCATCTGTGCCTGAAGCTTGTACACTCTTGGACTTTTCACACACACAAGTCAATCAACTCCGCTTTTCACTTAATCTACTTTGAACTGGGGTTTCCAACACTTACAATCAAGGAGGTTTAACAGTGATCCTGCTGGGGGCGGTGGCTCACACCTGTAATCCCAGCACTTTGGGAGGCCGAGGCGGGCAGATCACGAGGTCAGGAGATCGAGACCATCCTGGCTAACATGGTGAAACCCCATCTCTACTAAAAATACAAAAAGAAAATTAGCCAGGCATGGTGGCGGTCACCTGTAGTCCCAGCTACTCAGGAGGCTGAGGCAGAAGAATGGCGTGAACCCAGGAGGCGGAGGTTGCAGTGAGCAGAGGTCACGCCACTGCACTCCAGCCTGGGTGACAGAGTGAAACTCCGTCTCAAAAAAAAAGAAAAAGAAAAAAAGAAACAGTGATCCCAGCTCAGCTCCACGGGTATCTGCTGTGAGCCTGCTCAGGCTTAGTTCCTCTCGGGCACGGTGCATCCTTCAAGTGAAGTAGACTACAGAGTCCTTAGTCATGAGGGAACAATGAAACAGAAAAGCCTGCCAGGCACGGTGGCTCATGCCTATAATCCCAGCACTTTGAGAGGCTGAGGCCAGGGATCACTTGAGGCCCGGAGTTCCAGATTAGCCTGGCCAACATGGCGAAACCCTGTCTCTACTAAAAATACAAAAAAAAAAAAAAAAAAATTAGCCAGGCATGGTGACGGGCACGTGCAATCCCAGCTAGTCAGGAGGCTGGGGCACAAGAATTGTTTGAACCCAGGAGGCAGAGGTTGCAGTGAGTGAAGATTACACCACTGCACTCCAGCCTGGGTGACAGAGTGAGACTCTGTCTCAAACAAACAAACAAAAAAGAAAGAAAAAGAACACCCTTTCTGTTACAATAAACAGGATCAGAGGCAGAAAAGGAATCAGCCCAGACTCTTTGGGTTGTGAATGACAGAAATCTGATTCATCCATGCCTAAGAAAAAGTGAATCTTTATAGCCTCCTTTAACAACAATGTCAGTTTCAGGAATGGCTGAATCCAGGTGCTCAAAGATGCCTTCAGGAATCTCCCTCTCTCCATCCCTCTCTCTCACACACACATTCTCTTGATCTCACATGTACTCTCACTGTCTTGGTCTTGCTCACACTCTCTTGCTGTACCTGTCTCTCTCTCCATCCATCCATCCACATACACATTTTGTGGATTCTTGGGTACACTCATGCACCACACAACACTGTTTCAGTCAATGGCAAACCACATATACAATGGTGGTCCCATACAATTATAATGGAGCTGAAAAATTCCTATTGCCTAATGTTGTAGCTGCTGTAATGTCATAGTGCAATGCATTGCTCATGTGCTCATGCTGAGATAAAGAAACCTACTGCATGGCCAGTCTTTTGTTTTGTTTGAGATGGAGTCTTACTCTGTCACCCAGGCTGGAGTGCAGTGGCATGATCTTGGCTCACTGCAACCTCCACCTTCCTGGTTCAAGTGATTCTCCTGCTTCAACCTCCCGAGTAGCTGAGACTACAGGCATGCGCCACCACGGCCAGCTAATTTTTGTATTTTTAGTAGAGATAGGGTTTCACCATTTTGGCCAGGCTGGTCTTGAACTCCTGACCTCAGGTGATCTGCCCAGCTCAGCTTCCCAAAGTGTTGGGATTACAGGTGTGAGCCACTGCGTCCAGCCTGGGTTATGTTTAGACACATAAATACGTTGTGTTAAAATTGCCTACAGTAACGTGCTATGCAGGTTTGTAGCCTAGGAGCCACAGGCTATACCATTACGCCTAGGTGTGTAGTAAGCTATACCATCTAGATTTGTGTAAGTACATTCTATGATATTCACACAAGAAAATCACTTAAAAGGCCAGGTGTGGTGGCTCATGCCTGTAATCCCAGCACTTTGGGGAGCTGAGGCGTGTGGATCACCTAAGGTCAGGAGTTCCAAGCCAGCCTGGCTAACATGGCGAAACCCCATCTCTGTAAAAATACAAAACTTGGCCAGGTATGGTGGCACACTCCTGTAGTCCCAGCTACTCGAGAGGCTGAGGTGGGAAAATCACTTGAATCTGGGAGGCAGAGGTTGCGGTGAGCCGAGATCGCGCCATTGAGATAAAGCAAGACTCTGTATCAAAAAAAATCGCTTAATGATGCATTTCTCAGAATATATCCCCATCGTTAAATGCATGACTGTACATGTTTTTCACGTATTAGTATCTCTGAAATTAGAATGTGATTTACAGCCAAAGACATGGTTTCACTCGTAGCCTTTTTTTCTTTCCTAATTGTACAAATCAGGGTCCTCCAGACAAACAGAGCCAATAGGATACATATAGACGTATAAGAGGAGATTGATTATAGGAATAGCTCTCAGGATTATGGAAGCCCAGAAGTCCCACAATCTGCCATCTGCCAGCGGGAGAGCCAGGAAAGCCAGTGGTGTCATTCTGTCCAAGTCTGAAAACCTGACAACCAGGAGTTCCAATGTCCAAGGGCAGGAGAAGATGAGTGAGCATCCCAGCTGCAGAAGACAGAATTCGCTCTCCCTCCACCTTTCTGTTCTATTTGGGCCCGCAGCTGATGGGAAGATGCCTGGCCACGTTGGTGAGGGCAGAACTTCTTCACTCCGTCTGCTGACTCAAATGCTAAGTTATTCTGGAAACACCCTCAGAGACACTCCCAGAAATAATGTTTTATGGGCTATCTGGGCATCCCTTAGCCCAGTCAAGTTAACACATGAAATTAACCATCACAGTTGTACATAAAATAATGAATCATATCTTACAATCAAAGGGATTTATATTTATTTCTACAGCTGGCTTCTTCTCCCTCTTACCCTCTCTCTCTCTCTCTCTCTCTCTCTGCCTCTCTCTCCTGCTTCTCTGGGTGGTGAAGGGAAAGGGAACATGGCCAGAGACAATGTTAATATTTCAGGGAGAGCTTATCTCCCCAGGGTCGGCCTTAACATGACAAGGGAGGATTCTGATTGGCCTAGCACAGGCCATGTGACAATTACCATGGACTTGGGGACGAGGGCTGCAGATTACTAGGCCCAGCCCACACTCCCACCTCACAGCACCGGGTCCAAGCTTTCATAATTCACAGCCCTAGCAGAACTGCTCAGAGCACAGGAGGGCCACTGAGGCGCTGGGGGCAGGGAAAGGAGCTAGACAAATACCATCAACAAATATCTTCAGCCAACCCACACTGTGATCCTGATAATCACTCAATGCTAATGCATGTTGACAGTAGAAAAATCAGTGGAATCAAAGGGACGGAAATAGAAAGCACCCTCAATGCCACTGATCAGCGCCAAACACCATTAATTCTTTGGTGCATTTCAGAGTTTTCTGTGACGGTCCCTAAATGAAAAGCTAAGCTTGTTTTGCTTGCTTGCTCTCCAGATGAGCCCTACATTCAAAGGGGCCCATTTACTTTGGCTTGGGCTCTTCAGCCGAGCACGTGGCCTTTGCCCAGGCTGGCAGCCTGAGACAAGAGGCAGACAGATGGCTTTGCCAGCCTGACCCGCACGCACATGGTCCCCAGCCTGGGCTCCTTCTCAGCAACCCCATTCCTCAGCCCTCCACAATGTAGTCATGGGCTGGGAGGGGAGCTGGGGCCCCAGGTGCACTGCAGACAGCTCCACTCCTTGTCTTTGTTTTGCTCTGGTGGTTGTGAGTGGGTGCATTACTGGGGGACACATGATTGTGTGTACACGCATGCAGGGGCATGCACATGTGAGGGAGCCTGTGCAAACGTGTGAGCTTATGTGGGTGCAGGGCTGCACTCACGTCTGACCAGGGTTTTGGCTCACCTGGGCCGCTTCCTGCTCTGCCACCTGCTGCCACGCCCACCCCACCTATAGAAACTGATGATATCTTTTCCCTTTCAAAGCTTTCACCTCCCATCTCATGATCTCCATTCAGTTTCCCAACACTGAGGAGGAGATAGCCTAGGAGAAGGTGGCACAGGTGTCATTATCCCTGTTTACAAGATAAAGAATTTAAGGCCCAGAGAGCTAAATGGAAAGCCTACCATCTTATCATACTACTATCACACAACCAGTTACTGCTGGAAGCGACGACTCTCTCCTGACTCCTGGGCCTGTGATCTTTTCACCAGAAAGGGGGTTCTCAGACTCATTCTCATTAGGAAGCAACACATTCACTGATCCTTTCAACTAAACAAACACTTCCTGGGTGCTTCCTGGAGCTCAAGACTGGGGCCAGGTGCTTTATATGCAATATTCTGAATCCTTCCAACAGCCCAGTGACTGCATTTTGCATAAAGGAAGCTCAGAGAGGTTAGGCCATGTGCTCCAGGTCACAGAGCTGCTGTAGTGGATGCTGTGGTTGCAGATCCCCCCTTCCAGACCAGGACACTCCATTCCTGTGGCTGCTGGGAGCGGGAGCTGGCAGCTCACAGCCGAGCAACTCCCCAGGAATTGCCCTCAGCCTCAGAGAGTTGCCTCATCTGATCCTGTGGCCCCTTCCCTGAGGGACAGCTTGCATCTGATGACTGGTAGATAAGTCTTGGCCTTGATTGATTGGGAACATCTCTTAAGGGCCCACCTGGCTCAGAGCTCCCATGAGGAAGGGCTGAGACCTCAGCACTGCAGCCCAGCTGCTTACCCTCCCTCACAGGTGCAGCTCCTGAGAAAACGCCCCTCTAAACTGCCTGCACATAAATCTCTGATTCAAAGTTTGTTTCCCAAGGACGCAAATGCAGACAAGTAGCAGGTGCAGGACTGGGAACCCTGAGCCTGGGCCTGAGGGTCTCCAGTGTCCTGGACTCCCCCACCCCACTCTGTCGTCTGACCCAGATGCCAACCTGAGGCCTGACCTCTCACCTAGTGTCCCAGCTAGTAGCCGGCTCCTGCCTCCTCCAGCAGGGCTGGGAACAGCCTGGCTGTTAGAGGAAGCTGTGGGCTGTCTTGGAATGCGGAGTTGCCTAAAATTCTGGCAGAAGAGCCATTCATTTTCTTGGAATCTTGACTCACCAGTCTAATTTAACCCCCTGGGGGTGGTGCAGAACCTGCCTCCCTCCTCCCTCCCACTTCTGCCCTCTCCAGCTCCACCTGGAGCCCCTCCCGGAGCTCTCCAGGTGCCAGCCTTGACTCCCCAGCTGGGTCCTCACACGTGCTATTCCCTCTGCCAGGAATTCTCTTCCATGCACTAACCACAGGCAGCCACAGCCTCATCCTCCATGTTTCGGCTCAGATCTCCCTGCCTCTTCCCCAGGAAACTTTCCTGACCCTCCCAGACAAGGTGAGCAGCACCGGGGCCACTGCTTGCCTGACATTCAACGACGTTTCACCCAAACTCCCCGTGGGGCCTATCTCCCACGGTGGACGTCCCACTCCATAAAGGCGGGGCCCTTTTCTGTTCACTGTGGCAGTTTCATGCCTAGCTCTGCAGCCAGTATGGGCTCAATAAACACCTCCTGCCTTCATGAACACAGGACACCATCCTCTCTGGCCTTCTTTGATATTCAGGAGCTTGTCATGGAAAGGAGGGTGTTGGGGAAAAAAATTAAAAACCCTCCCAAGAAGTCAAGCATTGCTTTGGAAAGAGTCAGCCTGAGGTTTGGTGCAGCCTGGAGCAAGTCCTTCAACCCCACAGTGGCTCTATTTCCTCATCTGTAAAAGGAAAAGCGGAATCCAGTCCCCAGAGGGCTATGCGGAGACTAAAGCAGATAAGTCCACCCCAAGTCTTTGATTCAAGTTCAATTTTTTGTCTGTTTGTCTGGTTGTTTTTTTTTTTTTGGTTTGTTTTTTGAGATGGGGTCTCACTATGTTGCCCAGGCTGGAGTACAGTGACTATTCACAGGCGTCATCCCACCACTGATCGGCACAGGAGTTTTGACCTGCGCCATTTCCAACTTGGGTGTGGTCACCCCTCCTTAGGCAACTTGCTCCTGGGAGGTCAACATATTTGATGCTGAACTTACTGTAGACACCAGATCAGCATAGCTAACACACTTCAGCCCACAACTCTTGACCTCAAACGATCCTCCTGCCTCAGCCTCCCAAGTAGCTGGGAATGCAGGCACCCATCACCACGCCCAGCTCAAATTTTATTTTAAAGTAAATCTTATAACTATTTTCAAAATGTAACAACAATTAAAACTCATGTGTCCCCTCCCCCAGATTTAAAACACTGAAGATCACCAACGTGTTACCTGACACGGAAAGAATGAATGGTATGGGGGCACCTGTTGAGACACTACCTCTGGCCGAATTTGGCTTTAATTTCCTGGTTCTCAGCGCTGACCACTGACTCCATGGTGGAATCACCTAAGACATTCTTATTTTTTTAGAGACAGGGTCTCACTCTGTTGCCAGGTTGCTGTGATTATTCACAGGTACAATCGCAGTGCACTGCAGCCTCGAACTCCTAGGCTTAAGCAATCCTCCCACCTCAGCCTCCTAGTAGCTGGGGTTACAGGCATGCACCATTGTACCCAGCTGTCAGCCTAAGGCACTGCTAAAACTGCCAGTGTTGGCCGGGTGCAGTGGCTCACATCTGTAATCCCAGCACTTTGGGAGGCCGAGGCAGGCAGATCACTTGAGGTCAGAATTTTGAGACCAGCCTGGCCAACATGGTGAAACCCCATCTCTACTAAAAATACAAAAATTAGCCAGGCATGTTAGCCTGTAATCCCAGCTACTTGGGAGGCTGAGGCAGGAGAATTGCTTGAACCCAGGAGGCAGAGGTTGCAGTGAGCCGAGATCGCACCACTGCACTACAGCCTGGGTGACACAGCAAGACTCAGTGCTGCTCAGGCTGTCCCACAGGGCAATTATATCAGAGTCTCTTGGGAGTGAGACACTGGAATTTCTTTACATTCCCAACGTTGGGGGACAGCAAACATTTAATCAATCTATAATCTATCTATTCTATCTATTGAGGTGGGTGTCTTGCTACATTGCCCAGGCTGGTCTCAAACTCCTGCGATCAAGTTACTCTTCCACCTCAGCCTCCCAAAGTGCTGGGATTACAGGCATGAGCCACTGTGCTGAGAGAGAAAATGTTTTCTATAAAGCGCCAGATAAAAATATCCTAGGAGTGAACTGTCCCGTCTCCAGTGCAGCTCATCAGCTATCCCTGTGCTGCACGAAATCAGCCATAGACAGAAGGTAAATGAGTGGCCACAGCTGTGTTCCAATAAAGCTTTATTTACAAAAACAGACTGCAGCTGGACCTTGTAGTTTGCCAAACCCTGCCCTGGGTGAGTTAAGATTGAGAACTACTATTATAAGGCAAGCATAAAAAAAAGAAAACCTGTTACCATTTGCAGCTGCTCCCTGTGTGACTCAGATTCCCTCCCTTGTTTCCATCATTAAAACAAATTCGGAAATAAATGGGATGTTAAGGTTTGAGCAAGTCGTCTCTCAATAGAGTGATGATATATTTCAGTTTGCATGGGACAGTCCCTGTTTATACCTGTTTTCCCCACATAATTAGTAAAAGAGCCCAGTTTCACTCTCAAAAAGTCCTGGTGACGACAATAAATTAGTTGATCATACTATTTCAAAACTCTATTTCAATGTTTGTGCTACCAAAATGACCTCATCTTAATTTTCTATTAATTAATGAAATTATCAATAGAAGCAATAGAAACTTATAAAATAAATCAACATGAATTACTAAAAAAAATCAGAAAAGACCTCAATCGTGCAGGCAGAGGGGAAACGCTCGATGAAAAGTGGGGCAATTGAGTTGAACGGCTGTTCACACCAGCTCTTCAGGTATCTGAAGATGATTATATTCGAGACCGCTGACCCTCGGGGATTTCTGTTCATGGAGGAGAGAAGATGCAGCACTGAAGCCAGAACTCTGCTTGGCTCAGCAAGGCCGAGAAGAGAGGGCATCGGTGAGGAGCACGAGCCAAGTGTGAGCTCGTGGCGCCCACTTCAGAAGCGGAGCCAACTGGCTGCATCCTCTGCCAGCCGAGAGGGCAGGCGGGACCCGGGCCAGCTTTTGGATGGAGCCTCCAGACAGGACCCTGGCTCCTGGGGCACGAGGGGGCCGCAGCTGCCAGGGTCATTTGGCAGAGACCCTGGGTCGACTGCTGCCCCAAGGGAGGCCTTTTCCTCCAAGCTGCTCGGGATCAGCACGATGGGGGTCCGGGCAGGCACATCCTGGTTGGGAGTTATGGTACAGAAGAACCCTTTGGTCAGAAGAGAAGGAAACACATTTGCAGCACTTAAACCCCCAGGGGGTTCTCTGAGCAGAGAGAGGACTCTATCCCAGAAGCCAGAGACAGAAGGAGGAGGGACTCCACCAGTGGAGAACTGAGGAGCAAGCGGGAGGCTGGTGGTCAGCCTCTGAGGCTGCTCTCTCGTCTCTGTGTCTCTGGAGCTCTCCTCGGCTCTCTAGACTCTCCCCGCATCCTTTCAGCTCCTTTTTCCTTCTTTTTTTTTTTTAAAGAGGGTCTCTGGCCGGTCGCGGTGGCTCATGCCTGTAATCCCAGCACTTTGGGAGGCCGAGGCGGGCGGATCACCATGTCAGGAGATTGAGAGCATCCTGGCTAACACGGTGAAACCGTCTCTACTAAAAATACAAAAAATTAGCTGGGCGTGGTGGCGGGCGCCTGTAGTCCCAGCTACTTGGGAGGCTGAGGCAGGAGAATGGCGTGAACCCGGGAGGCGGAGGTTGCAGTGAGCCGAGATGGTGCCACTGCACTCCAGCCTGGGCGACAGAGTGAGACTCCGTCTCAAAAAAAAAAAAAAAAAGAGGGTCTCACTCTGTCTTTTAAAGGAGAGTGCAGTGGCACAATCATAGCTCACTGCAGCCTCAAACTCCTAAGCTCAAGCAATCACCCTCCTTCTCCCGAGTAGCTGGGACTACAGGTGCACATCACCACACCCAGCTAATTTTTTTTTTTTTTTTTTTTTTTTTGTAGAAACGTGGTCTCACTATGTCACCCAGGCTGGTCTAGAACTCCTGGCTTCAAGTGATCCTCCCACCTCAGCCTCTCCAAGTGTTGGGATTACAGGCATTAGCCACCTGTAGGCAGCAGGGAGCTATGGAAGGGATTTGAAGCAAGATGGACCTCTGGACCCCCCACTGGCCAAGCCTTAGCTTATTTTTCCATTGGGTGATCTTGTCTATTTGTTCACATTTAAAGACAAGACTCTCAAACGCTTACTGGAAGCTCCAGCAGGGGCACGGACCGGGCTTCCTCTCGGGCCTCTGGGTAGGAGCTGAAGGGATTAAAGCATTTAACTGGGAATGGAACCAGGGTTGGCGCCCCTAGCACTTTTTTCTTGGGCCTCTTAGTTTCTTCTGAACAGCATTGCCAGATTTTACTCATAAAAATTTGTAATTCGGGGGACATATTTATACCAAAAAAAAAAAGTATCTGTTGCTTATCTGAAATCCAATGTAACAATGCATCCTGTATTTTATCCAGCAACCCTACCTGAGAAGAATCCTCCAGCCTCAGGCCCCTGGCCACCAGCATTCTGGAAGCTGAGCAAGGAAGATGCCAGCATTTCGCTGCTTTTTAAGTAGACTTTCCTGCAATTCCATTTTCAGTGCATGACCTGCAGCCACAGTTAGGCTGGAATCTCTAAATCCAGGTTCCCCTGGTTCCAGCCTTCAGAGGAAACCCTAGTTGGTCTTTTCTTGGGATGGAAAAGGGTAGATGACTAGCTGCCCAAAGTGATGGGGATGCGAGTCTAACTATCCCTTTTAAAAGCCTTCAGGCCAGGCACGGTGGCTCACGCCTATAATCCCAGCACTTTGGGAGGCCTAGGCGGGTGGATCACTTGAGGTCGGGAGTTTGAGACCAGCCTGGCCAACATGGTAAAACCCTGTCTCTACTAAAAATACAAAAATTAGCCTGGCGTGATGGCAGGTGCCTGTAATCCCAGCTACTCTGGAGGCTGAGGCAGGAGAATCTCTTAAATCCGGGAGGCAGAGGTTTCAGTGAGCTGAGATCACGCCACTGCACTCCAGCCTGAGCGACAGAACGAGACCCTGTCTCAAAAAAATATAAATAAATAAAAATAAACCTGTTGTCATTTGTCCATTGGCTTTCCTGCTTCCAAACTTCCTGACATCTCTGAAGAGCTGTCATCTCCCCTTCCTGTTCCTGCCCTAGTGAATGTACATGTTTTCATTCCTTTACTGCCTTGTTAGTCAGGCAGGTTCAATCTGTCTTGTTGAGCCAGAGGTTCCTGCCTATCTCTGTCCAGGGACTTCACTTCATCCCTCTCTGCTGCTTCTGCTCCAGTCACACACGGCACAAACGCGGCCACCCGGAGCTCGCAGGACAAGCCAGCTGAGCCCTGGTCTCATAGCCAACTGACCCAGTGTGTCCACATTCAGATTCCAGATTTCCAAAATAGAGGCTCGCATCGGTGTCCTCTGGGTCAGGATTCTGCACCTGAGCCAGGGAGCCATAGAGAGGCAGCATCACCTGGCAATAAGAGCCCACACCTGTGGAAAGGAGGGCAGGTCTCAGAGAAGGTGTGGGCTGGGCAGACATCCCAAAAGATGTCTAATCCGGAGTCAGGAATCTTTAGAACCTCATTGGCTGTGAAGAGGACCCTCAAACATCCTCCCTCCAACTCTCCACACCTTGGCCCTATTCTCACCTCCTCCCATGCCCACTGACGTCTTGTGAATTCCCCTTGCACACAGAGAAACATAACTGAATTACTGTTTTCTACACCTATCTAATCACCAGCTCTGCCAATCCTGCCTCCCAAGCACAAATGGTTTTTAGTGTCACGTCATTACCTTGCCTGGGCCACTGTCATCTCCTTGCTGCAATAGTCTCCTAACTGGTTTTCCTTCTCTAATCTTGTTTGCCTGCAATCCAGTCTAAAAAGGCAACCCGTGTAGTGTTCTTAAAACACAGATCCGGTCATTTGCTTCAAATCCCTTCCACAGCTCCCTGCTGCCTATAGGAAATTGAACCAACTCCTCAACTGGCCTTCAACGTTATCATATTTCACCCCCACGGCACCCCTCCCAGCACTCCACCTCCAGAAGACAGGATTATTTAAAATTTCCCCAACCTTCCACCAACCCACACAATTTCCTTCCATGACACTCTGCTTATAAAATCCACTCTGCTGAGACATCCTCTTCCTCCACGTCATCCCTTAAAACTCATTTCCAGGCCGGTCATGGTAACTCATGCCTGTAATCTCAGCACTTTGAGAGGCCGACGCAGGCAGATCACTTGAGGTTAGGAGTTCAAGACCAGCCTGACCAACATGGTGAAATTCCATCTCTACTAAAAATACAAAAAATAGCCGGGCTTGGTGGCACGTGCCTGTCATCCCAGCTACTCGGGAGGCTGAGACAGGAGAATCACTTGAACCTGGGAGGCAGAGGTTGCAGTGAGCACAAATCGCACCACTGCACTCCAGCCTGGGTGACAGAAAAAAAAAAAAAAGAAAAGAAAACCTCATCTCCACATCATCTCCCCACAAAGCCTCTCCTGACTCATGCAAATTCACACAGCACTGGAGACCCCCTGGCCTTTGATCCTGTATTATTCTGGGCTCATCTCCATCACTACACAAAGACCCCAAAACAGACTGTGTCATCCAATATGGTAAGACAGAGAAAGTATTAAGCTGCTTAATATATAAAAACTCCTACAAACCAATATTAAAAAACAAACATTCCAATAGAAAAAGAAGATCAAATGAGTCCAGGAGTTCAAGACCCGCCTGGGCAACATAGCAAGATCCCACCTCTACAAAAAATTTAAAATTAGCAAAGTGTGGTGGCATGCACCTGTGGTCCCAGCTAGTCTGGAGGCTGAGGTAGGAGGACCGCCTGAGCCTAGGAGGTCAAAGCTGCCATCACTCCACTGCACTGGCAACAGAGTGAGACCTTGTCTTAAAAAAAAAAAAAAGCAAAAAAAAAGCTGAGCGTGGTGGCTCACGCCTGTAATCTCAGCACTTTGGAGGCCAAGGAGGTGGATCACTTGAGGTCAGAAGTTTGAGACCGCCTTGGGCAACATGGTGAAACTCTATCTCTACTAAAAATATAAAAAATTAGCTGGACATGGTGGTGGGCACTTGTAGTCCCAGCTACTTGGGAGGCTGAGGCAGAAGAATCACTTGAACCCAGGAGGTGGAGGTTGCGATAAGCCGAGATCACACCACTGCACTCCAGCCTGGGCAACAGAGCGAGACTCTGTCTCAAAAAGAAAAAAAGAACAAAGACCAGAAACACAAACAGGCAGCTCACAAAAATAAAAACAAATGCATGAAAAAATTCTCAACCTCATAGTCAATGTTCACATAGACAAGAAGATGCCATTTTTACCCATTAGATTCACAAATATCAAAAAGTTTGATAATGCAGTGTTGATAAGGAGATGGGGGCCAGGTGCAGTGGCTCACGCCTGTAATACCAGCATTTTGGGAGGCCAAGGTGGGAGGATCACCTGAGATCCGGAGTTCGAGACCAGCCTGACCAACATGGAGAAACCCCGTCTCTACTAAAAATACAAAATTAGCCAGGTGTGATGGCGCGTGCCTGTAATCCCAGCTACTTGGGAGGCTGAGGCAGGAGAATCACTTGAACCTGGGAGGCAGAGGTTGTGGTGAGCCGAGATCGCTCCACTGCATTCCAGCCTGGGCAACAAGAGCAAAACTCCGTCTCAAAAAAAAAAAAGTAGATGGGGAAAGAGTCATATTCATGAGATTCGTTGTGATAAACATTAATACAATTTCTCAGGGGAACAATTTGGCAATAACTGTAATAGTTTTAAATGCATATGCCCTTTATTCCAGAACTCCTACTACTATATAATATGTATGTTTATGTAATAGAATGTACATCTATTCTTCCACATGTTCAGAAAGATGAGTGAAAGGTAGGTTCTTTGCAGCATAGTTTGTATTAGCAAAAGAAAAATAATGCTGATGTTAAACGGTCAATAAATTATGCTATATATATATATATATATATGCACAATAGAATAGCATGCAACCATGGAAATAATAGAGCTATAATGGCTAACTGCTACTATTTTAAAGAAAGAAAAAAGGCAAAATGCAAAGGAGTGTGCAAAGTACGTGCCCTTTTGTAGAAAAAAGAAGAGGTCTGTCTCATGCGCTCATATTTGTACAGACTTTCTGGAAGGAAAGTGTTAACAGTTAACAGTGGCTGCCTCCAGGGGGAAGGATGGGGTCAGACAGGACAACAAAGTTTACTTTCCAACAAATATAGCTCTTTTCGGTTGTGTTGGAATATTTTTACCAGGCTAACTTTTTTTTTATCTAGAGATTTTTAAAATTAAAAATAACTGGCCAGGCGTGGTGGCTCACTCCTGTAATCCCAGCACTTTGGGAGGCCAAGATGGGCGGATCACTTGAGCTCAGGAGTTCGAGACCAGCCTGGCCAACATGGTGACACCCTGTCTCTACTAAAGAATACAAAAAAAATTACCTGGGCATGGTGGCCCGTGCCTGTAATCCCAGCTACTCGGGAGGCTGAGGCAGGAGAATCACTTGAACTCACCATTGCAGTGAACCGAGATCGCACCACTGCACTCCGGTCTGGGCAACAAGAGCAAAAACTCCTCAAAAAATAAATTAATTAAATAAAATAAAGTAAAATAATAAAATTGAAAATAACAATCCCGAGTGGAGTCCGCCAACTCCGACTGATAAATCCCTGAAAGGCAGAAACACATTCTTACTCTCTCTGGGCCACGTGTACCATTCCATGAGGAGCCAGACTTTCCAAACAAATGACCCTTGCCCTAGCCGAAAGTCCTCCCTCGACACCTACGCTCCTCAGTGCCCTAGTCCCTGCATGTCTCAGGAACTTAAAGCCAGGAGTTGAAATGTAAACCCTTACAACTCCAATGGCTGGCACCAACAGCGCCTCAGCCCCCGCCACCAGGCGCTCTCTCAGAGTTCCTGCCTGGTTCCCTTCCCCGCATCCCCGTTTGCTTGTCAGGGACTGAAGCAAGCCTTGGAGTGGGGTCTGAGCAGACCCAGAGGTCGTGCTCCTCTTCTGCCACTTCCAGACCATGTGTAGAAACATAGCTTGATTTGACAAATACCTACCGAGAATAGTTCACTTCTCCAAATGTTTCCTGGGCACCCATAACACACCGGGCTCCATTCTAGGCAGCGCAGTGAAATGCCTCCACACTCAAGAGCATGGTCTAGTGTGGAGAGTGAGAGTTTGGTCTCCCAAGTTTGTAGGGGACAGGAGAATTCAGTGAGAAAATGCATGCAGAGCGCCGGGCGCGGTGGCTCACGCTTGTAATCCCAGCACTTTGGGAGGCCGAGGCGGGTGGATCACGAGGTCAGGAGATCGAGACCATGGTGAAACCCCGTCTCTACTAAAACTACAAAAAAAAATTAGCCGGGCGTGTTGGCGGGCGCCTGTAG
>NW_026652296.1:4173186-4195115 GCF_009828535.3 Hylobates moloch
AATCCCAGCTACTCGGGAGGCTGAGGCAGGAGAATCACTTGAACTCACCATTGCAGTGAACCGAGATCGCACCACTGCACTCCGGTCTGGGCAACAAGAGCAAAAACTCCTCAAAAAATAAATTAATTAAATAAAATAAAATAAAATAATAAAATTGAAAATAACAATCCCGAGTGGAGTCCGCCAACTCCGACTGATAAATCCCTGAAAGGCAGAAACACATTCTTACTCTCTCTGGGCCACGTGTACCATTCCATGAGGAGCCAGACTTTCCAAACAAATGACCCTTGCCCTAGCCGAAAGTCCTCCCTCGACACCTACGCTCCTCAGTGCCCTAGTCCCTGCATGTCTCAGGAACTTAAAGCCAGGAGTTGAAATGTAAACCCTTACAACTCCAATGGCTGGCACCAACAGCGCCTCAGCCCCCGCCACAAGGCGCTCTCTCAGAGTTCCTGCCTGGTTCCCTTCCCCGCATCCCCGTTTGCTTGTCAGGGACTGAAGCAAGCCTTGAAGTGGGGTCTGAGCAGACCCAGAGGTCGTGCTCCTCTTCTGCCACTTCCAGACCATGTGTAGAAACATAGCTTGATTCGACAAATACCTACCGAGAATAGTTCACTTCTCCAAATGTTTCCTGGGCACCCATAACACACCGGGCTCCATTCTAGGCACCGCAGTGAAATGCCTCCACACTCAAGAGCATGGTCTAGTGTGGAGAGTGAGAGTTTGGTCTCCCAAGTTTGTAGGGGACAGGAGAATTCAGTGAGAAAATGCATGCAGGGAGCTTCGCACCGAGCCTGTACACGGTGAACCCCCAATCAAAGCAGGTGGAGTCACCACCATCACCACCAATATCCTCCTCCTCCTCCCCTGACATCCTCCCCTCCTCCTCCCCTGACGTCCTCCCCTCCTCCTCCCCTGACGTCCTCCCCTCCTCCTCCCCTGACGTCCTCCCCTCCTCCTCCCCTGGCATCCTCCCCTCCTCCAGGCAGGAAACGCATCTTCCCTTTCCCAGTGCCCGCGGTCACAGCTCAGGGCAGAAAACAGCTCCGTGTCCTCCATAATACCCGACATACTGTTGAGTCCCATGCATCAGGAAACCTGAGCAGGGACATTTTTGACATTTGATTGAGGTTATAATCGGCATTTCTGGGAGTCCATAATAATCCCATGAAGCAGCCAAGTTTACAGCTCCAATTCATGACCATCCGGCTTTCGTCTTTAATAAGCTCCTCCTGTGGGCCTGGGCTGCATACTGTGGCAGATTCAGAAGTGGTGTGTGTTGGCCGGGCGCCGTGGCTCACACCTGTAATCCCAGTGCTTTGGGAGGCTGAGGTGGGCAGATCACTTGAGCTCAGGAGTTCAAGACCAGCCTGGCCAACATGGTGAAATTCCGTCTCTACTAAAAATACAAAAATTAGCCAGGTGTAGTGGCAGGCACCTGCAGTCCCAGCTACTCGAGAGGCTGAGGCAGGAGAATCACTTGAACCTGGGTGGCAGAGGTTGCAGTGAGCTGAGATCGCGCCACTGCACTCCAGCCTGGGCAGCAGAGCAAGACTCGGTCTCAAAAAATAAATAAATGAATGAAAAACACGAAGTGGTGTGTGTTGTCCCCCAACAATCTGGTGATGCCACCCCCACCTTCTTACAATCTCGCCTTGGGGAGCCAAGTCCTCCACACAGGAGGCAATTAGCAAGTGCTGCTGTGGTTCAGTATGTCCGAGAAGGAAAGGGCAGGGTGGGCGGGCAAGTTTAGGGAGACTTCAGGGAGTAGGGGTAAGCTTAGGGGAGGTCCTCTCCATCCTCCTGCTATACAGCTTTACTAAGGCAGCAGCATGTGACCCCAAATCTGTTGTTGGGTCACATCTGTTTGTCAATTGCAGGGTTCTCAACCTTGGCTGCCTATTGAAACCCTACAGGAAGCTTTTTTTTTTTTTTTTGAGACGGAGTCTCGCTCTGTCGCCCAGGCTGGAGTGCAGTGGCGCGATCTCAGCTCACTGCAAGCTCCACCTCCTGGGTTCACGCCATTCTCCTGTCTCAGCCTCCCGAGAAGCTGGGACTACAGGCGCCCGCCACTGCGCCCGGCTGATTTTTTGTATTTTTAGTAGAGATGGGGTTTCACCGTGGTCTCGATCTCCTGACCTCGTGATCCACCTGCCTCGGCCTCCCAAAGTGCTGGGATTACAGGCATGAGCCACCGCGCCCGGCCCTAGAGGAAGCTTTTTAAACCCCACTGCCCTGGGCTGCACCCCAGATCCATTAATCAGAATCTGCAGGGGTGGGGCCCAGGTATCAGGGTTTCATAAATTTCTGCAGGTGATTCCACCATGCAGCCAAGTTTGAGAACCAGCCATCTAGTGGCATTCATGAATTTTTTTCTGAGATGGAGTCTAGCTCTGTCACCCAGGCTGGAGTGCAGTGGTGCCATCGCAGCTGACTGCAACCTCTGCATCCCAGGTTCAAGCAATTCTCCTGCCTCAACCTCCTGAGTGGCTGGGACTACAGGCACACTCCACCACACCCGGCTAATTTTTGTATTTTTAGTAGAGATGGGGTTTTACCATGTTGGCCAAGCTGGTGTCAAACTCCTGACCTCAGGTGATCCACCCGCCTCAGCCTCCCAAAGTGCTGGGACTACAGGCGTGAGCCACCACACCCGGCCCATGAATGTTTTTAAGTAGTATTCCAATGGCTATTTTAACTTTTATTCCAACAGTTCTATGTTTCTTTTAAGGTGAGTTAGCAAAAAAGTGTAAGTAGCACAGCTAAACTGGCACTTCATGGTCATTATTAATATGGACAGGGCAGCTACGCGTGAGCTTTAGTGTTCTTCCCAGTCACAGGTGGGACGTCCCTTCTGGTGTGAGTTGGATGTAGTTTAAATGCTGAAAGCCCAGCCTGAGAAACATAGCGAGACCTCGTCTCTACAAAAGATTTTTTTAAATTAGCCAGGTATGGTGGCACACTCCTGTGGTCCCAGCTAGTCTGGAGTCTGAGGCGGGAGAATCACTTGAGCTCCAGGAGGCGGAGGTTACAGTGAGCTGAGATCACGCCACTGCACTCCAGCCTGGGTGACAGAGCAAGACCCTGTCTCAAAAAAATTTTTAATTTCAAAAGATTCACACCCTAGCTGCAAAAGACATCTTTCTGTCCTACTGGCTTGAACGCGGCTTACAGAAGAAAGGCTTTCTGAGAACCATCCCCTCCTACCAAAGGGTCCAGTGCTCCCCGAGTGGAGGGAGCACAGGCTTTTGCCTGACCCAGCCCTCATGAAACGCCCAGCTCTGCTGCTTACCGGCCAGTGCACCTGGTGATGGCTATGATCCGCTGGCCTCTGTCTTCCTCCCCAAGCAATGGAGAAGCTGGCGGGGTTACTAGGAAGCCCTCCCACAGAGCACACAGAAAGGGAAGGCAAACGCCTCCCCTTGTCCATGGTTAACGGTGTCTGTCCTGCACCTGCGCCTCCCAGCGGCCTCGTTCTCAGAAGGCTGACCTGTGGCCCCAGATGTCTGCGATGGGAGGGAGACCTTGTGCAAAAGGAAGGCATGTTTGCAAAACCTGGGACGTGCAGAGTTCCCCGATGCCTTGGAGGGAGCAGGTCTGGGTGGGACTTGGCTCTGCCCTCAGGCAGGCACCTCAGACTGACCAGATGCCCGGCTCCCGGTGCACCCTGGCAGGAGGCACAGGCTGCCTGGGTCCCTTTTCTGGCGAGGTTAGCATGGCTCACATGCTCACGGCATTGGCCAGGCTTCTCCACTGTAAAGTTCCTATGCTTCCCTCGCGGGAAGGCACTTTGAGACCATGTAAGTATCCCGTTGCTCTCCAACTTCACACCCACTCTATTAGTTTCTTATTTCGATTTATTTATTTTTAGTTTTTTATTTTTTGAGCAGCAGGGTCTCATTATGTTGCCCAGGCTGCTCTCAAACTCCTGGACTCATGTGATCCACCTGCCTCAGCCTTCCAAAGTGTTGGGATTACAGGCATGAGCCACCACTCCTGGCCGCATCCACTCTATTTGTTTCCTTTGGCTGCCCTAACAAATCCCCACAAGCTGGGTGTCTTAAAACAACAGAAATGTATTCTCGCACAGCTCTGGCAGTCAGAGTCTAAAAGCAAGGTTTCAGCAGAGCTGTGCTCCCTCCAAAGGCTCGAGGGGAGAATCAGCTCCTTGCCTCTTCCAGCGCCCCGTGGCCCCAGGTGTTTGTGGTTTGTGGCTGCATCGCGCCGTCTTTGCCTCTGTGGTCCCATGGCACTCCTCGTCAAGTGTCTGTCTCTTCTATCTTTTACAAAAACACATGTCAGCCGGGCATGGTGGATCCCAGCAATTTGGGAGGCCAAGTCGGGAGGATCACTTGAGCCAAAGAGTTTGAGACCAGTCTGGTCAATATAACAAGACCCATCTCTACAAAAAAAAATGTTTTAAATTAGACAAGCATGATGGTATGTGTCGCCGGTCAGAGCTACTTGGGAGGCTGAGGCAAGGGGATCACTGGAGCTCAGGAGTTCAAGGCTGGCAGCTGCTGTGAGCTATGATCACACCACTGCACTCCAGGCTGGGTGACAGAGTGAGACACTATCTCTAAAAAATAAAAATAATATGTGTCAGACCAAGTGTAGTGGCTCACACTTGTAATACCAGCACTTTGAGAAACCAAGGTGGGCAGATGGCTTGAGCTCAGGTGTTCAAGACCAGCCAGGGCAACATGGCAAAACCCCGTCTCTACCAAAAATATAAAAAAATTAGCCAGGCATGGTGGTGTGTGCCTATAGTCCCACCTACTCTGGAGGCTGCGGTGGGAGGATTGCCTGAGCCCAGCAGGTGGAGGCTGCAGCAAGCTGAGATTTCACCACTGTACTCCAGCCTGGGCAACAGAGCAAGACCCCATATCAAAAAAAAAAGAAAAAAGAAAAAGAAAATGAAAAAAAAAATAGGTGTCATTGGATTTAGGGCCACCAGTTATGCAGGATGACCTTATCTCAAGATTACCAACTTAAACACATTTACAAAAATTGTTTTTCCAAATAAGGCTACTTTCACAAGGGCCTTATTAGGTCGTGGACATTTCTTTCCATTCAACCCCTGAGGCCCACTCATTGTGGCATTCTTTGATGATTCTAGCCTGAACTCATCATTATGATGAATTGCCAAGTGCCAAAGATTGCTTTCTAATTCCATCTCACCTTCCCAGCTGCTTATTAGCATCCTACTGTCCCTTCTCCACATTTTGAAATTGATTTACACCAGTGGACTTCCTACTTCTTTTTTTTTTTTATTTTTTGGGCTGGGGGGTCTCATTATGTTGCCCCTCCTGGGCTCAGTGATCTTCCTGCCTCGGCCTCCTGAAGTGCTATAGGCAAGAGCTCCACGCCCGGCCCTTCTTCTTTCTTTTCTTTTCTTTCTTTCTTTCTTTCTCTCTCTTTCTTTCCTTTCTTTCTTTTTTTTTTTTTTTAAGACTGGATTTCGGCTGCGCACAGTGGCTCACACCTGTAATCCCAGCACTTTGGGAGACCAAAGCGGGCGGATCACTTGAGGTCAGGAATTCAAGACCAGCCTGGCCAACATGGCAAAACCCCATCTCTCCTAAAAATACAAAACATTAGCCAGGCATGGGGGTGCACACCTGTAGTCCCAGCTACTTGGGAAGCTGAGGGATGAGAATCATTTGAACCTGGGTGGGGGCGGAAGTTGCAGTGAGCTGAGATCGCACCACTGCACTCCAGCCTGGGTAACAGAGCAAGACTCAGTCTCAAAAAAAAAAAAAAAAGAGGCCCCCCACACACACGCACAAAAAGAGACTGGATCTTGCCTGTCACTCAGGCTGGAGTGCAGTGGCAGGATCATAGCTCACTGCAACCTCAAACTCCTAGGCTCCAGTAATCCTCCCTCCTCAGCCTCCCACAGAGCAGCAATCACAGATGTGCACCACCGCATCAGGCTTCCCGTTTTGTTTTTCTAAGTCATTCATTTTTGTTGTATTTTATAAAAGTCTTGGTGAGTGACAGACTGAAAATAAACAGAACTGAGCCCCCACCCCGATAGATGGCCAAGTGCTGGTCATGGATACTTGTGGGGTGGGGGCGCAGTCATCCTCAGGGTCCCCCATATTTAGTTCCTGAAACCTGCATGTCTGAATTTCAACTCTAGGTAGATGGAGTTTATTGAGTGCCTACTGTGTACCTGCGAATTACCACCTCCATCCCGGCCCCGTCCACTCCTCACTGATTCATCAAACGGGCTCCTACCTGGTCTCCACCCACCCTCTGCCTGAGAGCAGCGATCTGAAAACAAAACCCCAAAACTCTCCAGTAGCTTCCCAGTGCTCTCGGAACTAAGTCCAAACCCCACACCTCAGCCCGAAAGGTGCTGCCTGACCAAGGCCTGCCCGTTGTCCAGCCTCATGCCCACCATTGGCTCTTTGTGCTGCCAGCCCAGTCGCCCAGGCCTTCCGTCTGCTTCTGATACGGGCCAGGCCTTGTTCCCATCATACCTTTGCATATGCTGTTCCCTCTGCCAAGAATGCTTTTCCAACACCCTTCCCATGGCGGGTCTGTGTCATCCTTCAAGTGTCCGCTCTAATGATGCCTCTTCTATCGCTTCTCGGCCTTTTGGCTAAGATCAAGTGTAGTATCTAATGATGCCTCTTCCAGGCAGCCCAGACAGCCTGGTCTACAGTACCCATCCCCCACCAGCATTCTCTCTATTTCCTTCCCAGAGCTGTTTGGGAATTGTAAATCTCCGGGCAGGGCGAGAACTCAGATAAAATTTTCATTTCTTATGCAAATATGTCTGCCCTTCCCTGATGGCCCAAGGATTCTCCAGCTTTTCCTAGTAGAGACTGAAGGATGGGACCACTGAGTTCCAGCCTGGGATGCACAGTTCATCCGCGGCAGGGAGGCTTGGTAGTCAGTATTCCAATGGAAGTGACGTGAGGAGGGGCTGGCTGGGATCCCAGCTCCCACTCACCATTTGATGATCCCATCTGGGAAAGGAGAGCACGATGGTGCCTTCCTTGGAGAGGAGTCACTGCAAGGATTCATGGTAGTAGGGCCAAAGGGCAAAGGGCATCAGTGTCATAATGCTCCACCACTAGTGGCCACCATCATCACTGGACAGTCACCTCCGGGGCAGGGACCAGGTCTATTCTGTTCATCACCATGTGCTATAAATGAGCCAGCACATAGTAAAGGATCAATAAATACCTTACACATGAAGCGCTAGTAAGGTGGAGGACGCAGAAACTTACTAAAAGGTGATTTCAAACCTCCAGGATCAGTCAGGATGCCCATGCGTGCTTTGCCGTGAGCAGAGCAAGGGCAAAGCCTTGTCACGGGGCACACTGGAAAGCGGGAGGGAGGGGCTGATGTGGGCAAAAAACATTTCACCTGGCCAGCCACAGTGGTTCACGCCTGTAATCCCAGCAATTTGGGAGGCTGAGGCAGGTGGATCACTTGAGAGCAGGAGTTCAAGACCAGCCTGGCCAACATGGTGAAACTCCGTCTCTACTAAAAATACAAAAATTAGCTGGACATGGTGGCAGCGCCTGTAATCCCAGCTACTTGGGAGGCCGAGGGAGGAGAATCGCTTGAACCTGGGAGGCAGAGGTTGCAGCGAGCCAAGGTCGCACCATTGCACTCCAGCCTGGGCAACAAGAGTGAAACTCCATCTTCAAAAAAAAAGAGAGACGCAGTCTTTCCATGTTGCCCAGGCTGGTCTTGAACTCCTGGGCTCAAGTGATCCTCCCGCCTAGGCCTCCCGAAATGCTGAGATTATAGGCTTGAGCCATTGTGCCCAGCCCTGACTTTTAATCTTTTTGTTTTTTTAAGAAACAACTTTATTAGCCAGGCGTGGTGGTACACACCCATAATCCAGCACTTTGGGAGGCCAAGGCAGGTGGATCGCTTGAGCTCAGGAGCTTCAGATCAGCCCGGGCAACATGGCAAAACCTCATCTCTACAAAAAATTAGCCGCTACAAAAATCAGCCGGGGCTGGTGGCAGGTGCCTGGAATCCCAGCTACTCGGGAGGCTGAGGCAAAGAATCACTTGAACCTGGGTGGCGGAGGCCGCAGTGAGCTGAGATTGTGCCACTGCACTCCAGCCTGGGTGACAGAATGAGACTCTGCCTCAAAAAAATAAAAATAAAAAAATTAGCCGGGCATGGTGGCACGCTCCTGTGGTCCCAGCTACTCTGGAGGCTGAGGCAGGCTTAAGCCTGGAAGGTGGAGGTTGCAGTGAGCTGAGATTGCACCACTGCACTCCAGCCTGGATGACAGAGGATTACACAGTGCGACCCCATCTCAAAAATAAAAAAAAATAAATAAACTTTTTTGATGTATAATTTACACATCACAAAATTCACCCATTGTTAGTGCACAATTCTGTGACTTTTAATATTTTTTGCATATGCATAATCATTATCGTAATCCCATTTTTAAATATTTGTATCACCCCTGGCAGGGCGTGGTGGCTCACGCCTGTAATCCCAGCACTTTGAGAACCCGAGGCAGGTCAGGACTTCGAGACTAGCCTGGCCAACATGGTGAAACCCCGTCTCTACTAAAAATACAAAAATTAGCCAGGTGTGGTGGCGGGCGCCTGTAGTCCCAGCTCCTTGGGAGGCTGAGGCAGAAGAATTGCTTGAACCCGGGAGGCGGAAGTTGCAGTGAGCAGAGATCATGCCAATGCACTCCAGCCTGGACGACAGAGCAAGATTCCATCTCAAAAAAAAAAAAAAATTCCATCATCCAAAAAGTTTTTCCGAGTGCTGTAGTTTTAAAGCCATTCCCTTTACATTCTGATACCCGAGAGTAAACCTTGAAATCCTCCAAGGCGAAAATGTTCTCCTGAGAGACCCAAGTTAGCTCCTATTTCCATCCTTGGGAGAAAGCTCTTTGGGTAGGGTGCTATTTAATTGGCATAATGGGTACTACTTAATTTGCATACTGTGCCCCCTTGCCCCGTGAGATAAATAGAGGGATAGCAGTGGATGGCTGGGAGCCCCCAAAGAGACAGTGCCTGGTGATCTGGCAGAGACTATTTTATCATCACCAAGTAAATAATGGAGAACAATTTTGAGACTCCAAAGAGATCCCACCTAAGACGGGGGGTCATCATTCATTGAAAAAATAACATAAACCTGGTTTGGGGGATCTTTTTTCTGATCTCTGATGTGTCAACTAAAGCTAGTTTTTCTCAGCCCGTCAGGGTCTGGTCTCTTGAGATGTTGAATGCAATTGTGGGAAGGAGGAGGAATTGAGCGATGCCTCAAACACATTTGAGTAACACTTGGATAAGCCAAACTGTCTTGAGTGCGGAATTTCTCAGAGCCCTCCATGTGCTGGGAAAGACTAGGAACCCCCAAAAGGGAGCTGCTGGACCAGGCAAGTCATTTTTCAGGGAAGATAGAATTGGTACCCACAGAACACCTCTCATGTCTTAGGCCTCTGGAACACAGTTACATGAGAAATAGTAGCAAAGACTCCACATGTACAATGCCTGTTTCAAATGCTGAGCTTGGGGCTTTGTGCTGGTTATGTCTTTAGATGACATAGCAGCCCTAGTTTTTTTGTTTGTTTGTTTTTTGAGACAGAGTTTCGCCCTTGTCACCCAGGCTGGAGTGCAGTGGCGCGATCTCAGCTCACTGCAACCTCTGCCTCCTGGGTTCAAGCGATTCTTCCGCCTCAGTCTCCCAAGTAGCTGGGATTACATGCATGCACCACCACGCCTGGTCAATTTTGTATTTTTATTTTTATTTATTTATTTATTGAGACGGAGTCTCACTCTTTCACCCAGGCTGGAGTACAGTGGTGCAATCCTGGCTCACTGCAACCTCCATCTCCCAGGTTCAAGCGATTCTCCTGCCTCAGCCTCCCAAGTAGCTAGGATTATAGGCATGCGCCACCACGCCTGGCCAATTTTGTATTTTTATTTTTCTTTGTATTTATTTATTTGTTGAGATGGAGTCACTCTTTCACCCAGGCTGGAGTGCAGTGGTGCAATCTTGGCTCACTGCAACCTCCGTCTCCCAGGTTCAAGCGATTCTCCTGCCTTAGCCTCCCGAGTGGCTGGGATTACAGGCATGTGCCACCACACCCGGCTAATTTTTGCACTTTTAGTAGAGACAGGTTTTTGCCATGTTGGCCAGGCTGGTCTCGAACTCCTGACCTCAGGTGATCCACCCTCCTCAGCTTCCCAAAGTGGTGGGATTACAGGCGTGAGCCACCGCGCCCGGCCGCAGCCCTGTTTCATAGAAGATGATGGTCTGAAACTGGAACACCGTGGCCACTACACTAAACCATCTCCTTCATGAGGCCATTCCTCTCAGGAGCAGGCACACCGCAAGAGCTCAAAAATTAGCAAGCACTGGCCAGATGCAGTGGCTTACACCTGTAATCCCAGCACTTTGGAAGGCAGAGGCAGGAAGATTGCTTGAACCCAGGAGTCTGAGACCAGCCTGGACCACACAGTGAGACTCCATCTCAAAATATGTAAAAAAAATAAATTTAATTTAAAAAAGTAAAAGAGACAAAGTGAAAGGTCAGCCTCCCTGTCATCCACGACCCTCTGCCCCCAGTCTCAGTCCCACAGTCCCTACCCCAGAGGTAACCTCTTAGTGGGTGATTGTCTAGCCTCCTTAAAGATATTCTAAGTAGAAACAGGCATGTTACCTGCAGTATTTTTTTTTTTGAGACTGAGTCTCACTCTGTCACCCAGGCTGGAGTGCAGGGCGCGATCTCAGCTCACTGCAACCTCCGCCTCCCGGGTTCAAGCATTTCTCCGCCTTAACCTCCCGAGTAGCTGGGATTACAGGTGTGCGCCAGCATGCCGGGCTAATCTTTTGTATTTTTTTTTATTTTTTAGTAGAGATGGGGTTTCACCGTGTTAGCCAGGACGGTCTCAATCTCCTGACCTTGTGATCCGCCCGCCTCAGCCTCCCAAAGTGCTGGGATTACAGGCAGGCTTGAGCCACCGCGCCCAGCCTACCTGCAGTACTTTTGTCAAAAATAAAGACATTGGCCAGGCACGGTGGCTCACTCCTGTAATCCCAGCACTTTGGAAGGCGGAGGTGGGAGGATTGCTTTTTGCTCAGGAGTTCAAGACCAGCCTGGCCAACACGGTGAAACCCCGTCTCTACTAAAAATACAGCCGGGCGTGGTGGTGCATGCCTGTAATCCCAGGAACTCAGGAGGCTGAGGCACAAGAATTGCTTGAACCCAGGAGGCGGAGGTTGCCGTGAGCCGAGATTGCACCACTGCACTCCAGCCTGGGTGACAGAGCGAGACTCTGTCTTGAAAAAAAATAATAAATAAACATGTTAAAAAGTAAAACAATTAAAATGATATTGTGACACCTTAAATCATTCTGTCATTGGCTAGAATTAGTTAGCATCAACAAATAGAGAAAACAATAATTAAAAAGAAAGAGTTGAGAAAATCTGCCTTCTTGAAGATTTTCTTAAATGGTTGGTGCCTTCCACCACTGAATTTTTTTCTGTCTTGTGGGAGAAGACTACTCATGGATATTAGCAGTAGAATAGTGTCTTCTGCTTGCAGAAAATTAGTATTCCTGGGCCAAAGAAGAAAAGAAACAGGAGAGAATGAGGCCCCCCATGGCTTAGAGTGCAGTGGGTGCTGTGGGGGAGGGGCGGTTCCCTCCAAGTGGGCTGAGGACAAGAGCAGGGATGGGAGGGGGCTGTGGGCCAGGGGCTGTCACACCTGTATAAGGACACCCTTCACCTCACAAGGCCCCTCCCTTTCTCCTTCTTTCTCCCAGCTGGAAAAGTAAAGGGAAGAAATACAGCAAGTTTACCCGAATCTACTGCAACATTGATTGGATGGAAATCAAGCTGAAAAACACGATGGAAAATTGCCTCGGGTGAGAAACCACAGCACTAAATCCAAACTTAAAAAATAATTGTGGCCGGCGGTGGCTCACACCTGTAATCCCAGCACTTTGGGAGGCTAAGGCACACGTATTACCTGAGGTCAGGAGTTTGAGACCAGCTTGGCTAACATGGTGAAACCCCGTCTCTACTAAAAATACAAAAATTAGCCGGGTGTGGTGGTGGACGCCTGTAGTCCCAGATACTCAGGAGGCTGAGATAGGAGAATCGCTTGAACCCAGGAAGTGTAGGTTGCAGTGAGTGGAGATCATGCCACTGCACTCCAGCCTGAGCAACAGAGTGAGACTCCATCTCAAAAAAAAAAAAAAAAGAAGAAGAAAAAGAAAAAAGCCAGGCCAGTGGCTCACGCCTGTAATCCCAGCACTTTGGGAGGCTAAGGCGGGTGGATCACTTGAGGTTAGGAGTTGGAGACCAGCCTAGCCAACATGGTGAAACACCGTCTCTACTAAAAATACAAAAAATTAGCCAGGCATGGTGGTGCTCACCTATAATCCCAGTTACTTGGGAGGCTGAGGCAGGAACCCCGAAGGCGGAGGTTGCAGCAAGCCGAAATCGTGCCACTGCACTCCACCCCGGGCGACAGAGTGAGACTCTGTCTCAAAAAAAAACTTAGCTGGGCGTGGTGGTGCACACCTGTAGTCCCAGCTACTGGGGAGGCTGTGCCAAGAGAATCACTTGAACTCGGGAGGTGGAGGTTGCAGTAAGCCGAGATTGCACCACTGCACTCCAGCCTGGGTGACAGAGTGAGACCCTGTCTCAAAAAAAAAAAAAAAAAAAGTCTCCAGATTTTTTTCTGTGTTTGTGACAGCATTTCTCAACCTCTGGACTGACATTCGAGGTTGGATAATTCTTTGTTGTGGGGAGATGTCCTGTGCATGGGTGGACGGGTAGCATCTCCCTATTACATAATAGTTGCAGCCCCCAAGCCCCACCCCCCACCAAAGTTATGACATTGCCAAATGTCATCTAGGGGGAAATTCCACCCTCTCTCAGAGCCCTCGTGCTCAAAGGTTGACTTCCTCCTGGTTCATGAAATAGGAACCATTGGGTCAAGCTGTGGGTAAACTGCCCCCATCCCCTGACCCCCACCCTTCTCCCAAGGGGAGATGGAAGAGAAAGAGGTGAATTGGTGGGAAGAGGACTGGGGCCTGTGAACAGAGTAATGACACGGTTCCTTGCTGCCATTATCGCCATCTTCATTTTGGAAGAAATCCATCGGCCCCACCATATCCTCCTCCAAGGCATTTGACCCAGGAGGCTGGCCAGCCATTCTGACTGAAGGAACATACATCGGCGGCTCTCCCTCTGTCATCACCAAGACCCAGGAGAACTGCCGAGTGCCAGAAGCTGCTATAAATAGTTTACAACCGCTTGAAAAGTGCTAGAGGTGTCTCCCGTCCACCTGGCAGCAAGTTCCATCAGGTCCGTCAGCAAAACATGCTGGCACCCGGCTCCTCTCTGCCACTCCGGCCTGTCCCCCCACCTCCTTGGATCACTACCGGAGCCTCGTAACTGGCCTCCCTGACTCCACACTAACCTATTTCTCCCACAGAAGAGGGAATTGTCTGTTTAAAAGCCAAGTTAGGTTTTATTTTTTCCTTGCTTAAAACCAAACGTCAACTGGAATAAAATCCTAGCCTCATGCGCTGACTCTGAGCACAGCGTGTCTCCTGGGCTTCCCCACCTCTCACGCCTTGCCATCACTCTGGCCTTGTCTCTATCCCCGGGTATCTTTCCTCCTGGGCCACTTATGGCTGGCTCACTCCCATTATTCAGGGCTTAAAAAAAAATGCCCCCTCTTTTGAGAAGCCTTCCCTGACCACTCTTTGCTAAGGGACTCCCTGCCGTCGCTTTCACCACCACCTCCCTATCGCAAAACCTCATTTTATTTGCACTGTGGTACTTAGCATGCCAGAAACTTCCCTCCTGCCTGATGTCTTCGGCTTCCCCGACTAGGAGGAAGGTCTGGGGAGCTTCTTGGAGGCTTGTCTGCTCTTCCACTGACCAGCCTAGAAGCCTGGATGCCCTAAAACAAGCCCTTGCCAGGTGATTATTAATGAAATGACTTAATGAAGGCTTAGAAGGTAAGTCCCAGATTTGAAACCTTAGCACCTACAGGATCCTTCAATTGGGCATCAATTTGGTCTTGTAAAAGACTCTGTAAGTTCTAAGAGTTTTCTGTAAAATAATGGCCTCCAACCATGTCATTACAGGGCTGAGGGAAGGAGAGGGAACTCGCAGTCTGGAGCTGATCCCAGTGCATCAGAGTAAGCCGCAGCTACCGGTAGAGAGGATGCTGGTGAGGTCCCCTAACTCAGGACAGACGCTGGCAGGGGTGGGCAGGGCCTTGGCACTAAATAAGAGCAAGGCCAGCTCTCAGCCCAACTGCCAGTTTCCTGAGCCATTTAAGGCACAAAAATTCTCCTGACACCTTGCAAATCCTTCTGGTAAGAGACAGGTTAATAATACTAGCAGCTACTATGTGCAGAGCACCCACCAGCAGCCGGCCAGATGCTGCATGCTCTGTAGCCACCACCATCTCATCTGTCTTCCCAACATCCTCACAGGGGGATGACTAAGATCCTCAGTTTAGACATGAGGCAGTTGGCTCAGAAAAGTGGAGAAACTTGCCTAAGGCTACACAGCCAGGAAGTGACTGAGTCCCACCTCAACCGGCCAGCCCAGCTGCCTGGAGAGGCAGATGAGCTCTCAACCTCATCCCTCAAACTCAGCCGTGTCTGACTTGGGAATGTTCAAGATCCTAAGTCCCTTTGCAGCTCTAAGCTTTTGCATTTGCACCTAAAATGGGACTAACATTTCCTATGATGCTCAAATTTCATTTATTCTTGCAATTGTTTTATTAATTACTTAGCAACCGCTCTGTGCCAAGTAGTACTCCAGGCCAGGGGCCAGAAAACTTGATCTGCCACCTGTCTGTGGATGAGACTGTGTGAGTTATTTTCACAGCATGCTCTATAGAGATTCAAATATCCCCCTGTCCCCACCAACAATGTTTTTAACCTGTGATCTCACCATGGGGCAGGTTTTTTATTGTCTCATTAACCAATAGTAACTTAGGCCAGGGGTTAGCAAACCTTATTTGGCCCATCACCTGTTTTTTGCACAGCTCACAAGCTGAGAATGGTTTTTACTCTTATTTTTTCCTTTTTTTTAAAAGTCAGAGTCTCACTTTGTCGCTCAGGCTGGAGTGCAGTGGCATGATCATAGTTTATTCCAGCCTCACACTCCTCAGCTCAAGTGATCCTTCCTCCTCAGCCTCCAAAGTACCTGAGACTACAGGCATGCACCGCTATACCCAGCGTATTTTGTTTATTTTTTGTAGACGAGGTCTTACTATGTTGCCCAGGCTGGTCTTGACCACCTGGGCTCAAGTGATCATCCTACCTTGGCCTCCCAAAGTGCTGGGATTTAAAGGCGTGATACATTTTTTAATGGTTGAAAAAACATTGAAAGAATATTTCATGACGTGAAAATTATGTGAAATTTACATTCTTAGCATCTATGGATAAAGTTTTACTAGATACGGCCATGCCCATTTTTTTGCACATGGTCTAAGGTTGCACTAGACCACCTGGCCTCTAAAAGCTGCAAATACATATACAATTTTTTTTTTTTTTTTGAGACAGACTCTCACTCTGTCACCCAGGCTGGAGTGCAATGGTGTGATCTCAGCTCACTGCAACCTCCACCTCCTGGATTCAAGAAATTCTCCTGCCTCAGCCCCCCGAGTAGCTGGGGTTACAGGTGCCTGCCACCACACCTGGCTAATTTTTATATTTTTAGTAGAGACAGGGTTTCACCATGTTGGCCAGGCTGGTCTCAAACTCCTTACCTCCAGTGATCTGCCTGCCTTGGCCTCCGAAAGTGTTGGGATGACAGGCATGAGACACTGTCCCCAGCTACATATGTATATTTTTGAGACAGGTTCATGCTTTGTCACCCAGGCTAAAGTTCAGTGGTGTGATCACAGTTCACTGTAACCTCCTCTTTCCAGTCCTTCCACTTCAGCCTCCAAAGTAGCTAGGACTACAGGCATGTACCACCACACTCAACTAATTTTTTTTTTTGGAGAGATGGGGTCTCATCATGTTGCCTAAGCTGGTCTTAAACTCCTGGGCTCAAGCATTCCTTCTGCCTCAGCCTCCCAAAATGCTGGGATTACAGGCCTGAGCCACCACGCCCGGCCCAAGGCCTCAAATATTTACCATCTGGCCCTTTACAAGAATAGCTTGCCACCCTTGGTTCTGGATCTTGTTGACATGCTGGTGACATAGGGCACCCCACATGGAGCGTACACTCTAGTCCAGGAACAGCCCATGCAAACATCAAAAGCTGAGGCAGACCATTCCAGATCCTGGTCTCTGCAGTGAAGATAGGAGAGAGTGACTTGGGAGCTGCTGTAGTCCGCAGGGTCTCTGAGGGGCTGTGTTCCACCTCAGAGCTGCATGAGGAGTTAGGCACAGGGGCTTCCGGAAAGAATCTTTGAGGCAGGGGGACAGCAGATGCAAGATTCTGAGACAGGACCAAGCATGATTCCACAATCGGCAGCAAGATGCAAGGCTGGCGTGGAATGGACAGGGGACCACTTGTAAGTAGGCCAGGTAAGGAGACTGGAACTTTCTTCTGAGCAGAATGAGACATGATTGCATGGTGTTAGGCAGTGGCATGACAAATCCTGGCTCCATTTCAACAGGATCCCTCAGGCTGCCTGATGGGAAAGGCCACATACATTCAGGGGATATGGCCAGACAGGAGATGCCAGCGACGTAGAGGAAGACGATGGGTGTGTGTGGGGAGGAGACAGCTGCACTCAGTGTGATCTGGATGTGGGGCCAGCAGCAATGGCTGATGCCTCCAATCTGGGCTCTCAAGAGGTCCAAATGAGGGAGCCACAGACTGATGACAACTGAAAGCCACACACAGAGGCCACCTGACACTCTAGTTTGCTGGGTCCTTTCACCTTCTCCATCTCACTCTCATGAGCCCCCCAAGGACAAGCAGGTGGTCCTCACAGACCCAACTGATAGAAAATGCCAGACCTGCCTAAGTTTCCAAGGGCGCCAAGGGTGATGCAGACTGTGACCCACCTCTCCATCAACCAAGGAGCAATTCTTATCATTGTTCTGCCTAAAACAAATCCTTTTGCTTTTATTTGATTCCTTTTGTTTTCTTCCTCAGCTACCACACCATCTCCCCTTTCTGCCCTCTTATTATTTGATCCCCTCAATAACTTTGCAAGGGGCCAGGTGTGGTGGCTCACGCCTGTAATGCCAGCACTTTGGGAGGCCGAGGCAGGTGGATCACCTGAGGTCAGGAGTTTGAGACCAGCCTGACCAACATGGCGAAATCCCCTTCTCCACTAAAAATATAAAAATTAGCTGGGCTTGGTGGCGGGTGCCTCTAGTCCCAGCTACTCAGGAGGCTGAGGCAGGAGAATCACTTGAACCCGGAAGACAGAGATTGCAGTGTGCTGAGATCGCACCACTGAACTTCCGAGATGACGCCACTACACCCTAGCCTGGGTGACACAGAGAGACTCTGTCTCAAAACAAACAAACAAAAAACTTTGCAAGGTAGGTAGGTGCCATGTTATCTATAAACTCAGAAAAAAAAAAATAAGCAGAGATAAATGTGCAGCAGTGAGAGGTGCATACTCGCTCAGTCATGAAGCTGTCAAGTGACAGAGCCAAGACTTAACCCCAGGCCGGGTTCTTTGATGCCAAAGTAAAAGTTGATTCTCATCGACCTCAACCTGGCAAGGGGTGAGAAGAGAAGGAACAAGAAAAAGGGAGAGGCTGGTTCCCAGGATCCAGAACCACATCAGAATCCCCAGGGCAACAAGATGAATTTCAGACCGTGGGGAAAGAAAGATGGTAACCCAGCTATTCTTTTTCTATTTCCCCATCCACAACCCAAGCTCCCTGGGTGGAAAAAAGGCGGGAGATAAAAATGCCAACCACAGAACACTTGACTCAGACATTCCACTCTGAGGTATTTCCCCAGAACAGAGGAAAGAACGCTGGGTGTGGTGGCTTACTCCTGTAATCCCAGTGCTTTGGGAGGCTGAGTCAGAAGGATCACTTGAGACCAGGAGTTCAAGACCAGCCTGGGCAACATAGTGAGACCCTGTCTCTATAAAAATAAAAATAAAAAATTAGCCAGGCATGGTGGTGCGCACCTGTACTCCCAGCTACTCGGGAGCTGAGGTGGGAGGATTGCTTGAGCCCAGGAGGGAAAGGCTGCAATGAGCCATGATCACATCACTGGATTCCAAGCTTGGGTGGCAGAGGGAGACTCTGTCTCAAAAAGGAAAAAAAAATTAAAAAGCCAGGCGTGGTGGCTCACACCTGTAATCCCAGCACTGTGGGAGGCTAAGGCAGGCGGATCACTTGAGGTCAGGAGTTTCAGGCCAGCCTGGTCAACCTGGTGAAACCCCATCTCTAAGAAAAATATAAAAATTAGCCAGGCGTGGTGGCAGGAACCTGTAATCCCAGCTACTCAGGAGGTTGAGGCAGGAGAATCACTTGGACCTAGGAGGTGGAGGTTGCAGTGAGCCAAGATTGCACCACTGCACTCCAGCCTGGGCAACAGAGCGAGACTCCTCAAAAAAAAAGAAAAAAAAAAGGCCAGGCGCGGTGGCTCACGACTGTAATCCCAGCACTTTGGGAGGCCGAGGCGGGGGGATCACGAGGTCGGGAGATCGAAACCATCCTGGCTAACACGGTGAAACCCTGTCTCTACTAAAAAAAAAAATGCAAAAAATTAGCCGGGCATGGTGGCGGGCACCTGTAGTCCCAGCTACTCAGGAGGCTGAGGCCGGAGAATGGCATGAACCCAGGAGGCGGAGCGTGCAGTGAGCCAAAATCGCGCCATTGCACTCCAGCCTGGGCGACAGAGCGAGACTCCATCTCAAAAAAAAAAAAGAAGAAGAAGAAGAAAGCACATGTCTACACAGAGATGCACAAAGGAATTCTCAGCAGCTGTATTTGTAAAAGACAACAACTAGAGAATTGGAGACAACCCAAATGTCTATCAACTGGGGATTAGATAAACAAATTGTGGCATAGCTGCATAGCTGTACAACGGGGTAGTGCTTGCCAATAAAAAGAACAAACTTCAGATACAAGCAACAACACGGAGATCTCAACTGCATTGTGCTGAGTGAAAGCAGCCAGATAAAATAAAAATAATGCATTGTCTCTTTTTCTGTATGCTTCTATTTATGTACAATTCTACGAAGGCAAATGAATCCAAAGTGGCAGGAAGCAGGTCAGTAGCTGGCTGGGGGCAGAGTTGTGAGGAGGGGTGGAAGGAAGGATGATAAAAAAACACAAGGGAACTACATTTTGGGCAACGGACATGCCCATTATGTTGACTATGGTGATGGTTTCAGAAAACGCTACATTGTGGCTGGGTGTGATTGCTCACACCTGTAATTCCAGCACTTGGGGAGGCCGGGGCAGGAGGGTTCCTTGAGCTCAAGAGTTTGAAACCAACCTGGGCAACACAGGGAGATACCACCTCTACGAAAAAAGCAAACAATTAGTGGGTGTAACGGTGCACGCCTGTAGCCCCAGGTGCTCAGGAGGCTGAGGCAGGAAGATTACTTGAGCCCAAGAGGTCAAGGCTGCAGTGGGCTGTGATCACATCATGAAATGCCAGCCTGGGTGCCAGAGTAAGACTCTGTCTCAAAACAAAACAAGACAAAAACACTAAATTGTGTATTTATTCTTTTTTTTACCATTGTCTCTCTTTTTTTCTTTTCTTTCTTTTTTTGAGACAGAGTCTTGCTGTTGTTGCCCAGGAGTGTAGTGGCACGATCTCGGCTCACTGTGCAACCTCCACCTCCCAGTTCAAGCAATTCTCCTGCCTCAGCTTCTTAAGTAGCTAAGATTATACAGGTGTGCACTACCATGCCCAACTAATTTGATAGGTTTTTTGGTTGTTTTTTTTTTTTGAGACAGAGTCCCGCTCTGTCATACAGGCTGGAGTACAGTGTGGCACGATGTCGGCTCACTGCCACCTCTGCCTCCCGGGTTCAAGCGACTCTTCTGCCTCAGCCTCCTGAGTAGCTGGGATTACAGGAACATGTCACCACACTCAGCTAGTTTTTGTATTTTTAGTAGAGACGGGGTTTCACCATGTTGGTCAGGTTGGTCTCAAATTTCTGACCTCATGATCCACCCATCTCGGCCTCCCAAAGTGCTGGGATTACAGGCATGAGCCACCATACCAGACCAGACCAGCTAATTTTTTTGTATTTTTAGTAGAGACAGGTTTCACCACGTTGGCCAGGCTGGTCTCGAATGCTTGACCTCAAGTGATCCACCCACCTCGGCCTCTCAAAGTGCTGCGATTACAGGCATCACCGCACCAGGCCTCTTTTTCCTTTTATTTATTTTTAATTTTTATTTTTGGAGATAGTATTGCTCTGTTGCCCAGGCTGGAGTACAGTGCAGTGATCATAACTCACTGCAGCCTCCAACTCTTGGGCTCAAGTGATCCTCCCACCTCAGCCTCCTGAGTAGCTGGGGCTATAGTAGTCATGCCCCATCACACCCAGCTAATTTTTTTTCTTTCTTTTTTTTTTGAGACAGGGTCTCGCTCTGTCACCCAGGCTGGAGTCTAGTGGCACAATCTCGGCTCACTGCAACCTTCATCTCCCAGGTTCAGGCAATCCTCCTGCCTCAGCCCCCTGAGTAGCTGGGATTACAGGTGCTCACCACCACGCCCAGCTAATTTTTGTATTTTGGGTAGAGACGGGGTTTTGCCATGTTGCTTGGGCTGGTCTTGAACTCCTGGCTCAAGTGATCCACCCACTGTGGCCTCCCAAAGTGCTGTGATTACAGGCATGAGCAACCGCACCCAGCCCAGCTAATTTTTGAAAATATTTTTCTTAGAGGTGGGTCTTGTGTAGGAAGAGTGGGTGGATGAGCAAGGAATTGACAATGGGCCAACTGGATGGAAGAATGCCCACGGAGGGTACAGCAGTTAGTAAGCGCCCGGTAAACAAAAGTGTCTACTATATGTCATGTTTACAATGGACATCACATAAATAACATCTATCAGTGTATGTATATACAATATGTCACATGTCACTATATGACATATACAGTACATATCATTACATATACAATATACGTCACTATAGATCATGTTTACAACATACCTCACTATTTGAAGTGGCACAATGCCTAGCAGATAGTAAACCCTCAATAAATAAAACCTATTATTACTAGGTTTCTCGGGGCTTTTTTGAGACAGAGTCTCGCTCTTTTGCTCAGGCTGGAGGGCAGTGGCGCGATTTTGGCTCACTGCAACCTCCACCTCCCAGGTTCAAGTGATTCTCCTGCTTCAGCCTCCCAAGTAGCTGGGACTACAGGTACCTGCCACCACGCCCGGCTAACTTTTTGTATTTTAGTAGAGACAGGGTATCTCCTCGTGGCCCAGGCTGGTCTCAAACTCCCAAGCTCAGGCAATGTGCCTGCCTCCACCTCCCAACGTGCTAGAATTACAGGCAGGAGCCACCGCACCTGGCCATCACTGACTTTCTTAAAGCTCCTAAAATGACTTTGAAAAATACATTAAGTAAGGCCGGGCACGGTGGCTCACGCTCGTAATCCCGCACTTTGGGAGGCCGAGGCGGGCGGATCACGAGGTCAGGAGATCGAGACCACGGTGAAACCCTGTCTCTACTAAAAATACAAAAAAATTAGCCGGGCGTGGTGGCGGGCGCCTGTAGTCCCAGCTACTCAGAGAGGCTGAGGCAGGAGAATTGCTTGAACCCGGGAGGCGGAGCTTGCAGTGAGCCGAGATTGCGCCACTGCACTCCAGCCTGGGCCGCAGAGCGAGACTCTGTCTCAAAAAAAAAGAAAAATACATTAAGTAAGGCCGGGCGCGGTGGCTCACTCTTGTAATCCCAGCACTTTGGGAGGCCAAGGCGGGCGGATCACGAGGTCAGGGGATCGAGACCACGGTGAAACCCCGTCTCTACTAAAAGTACAAAA
>NW_026652296.1:4195865-4219610 GCF_009828535.3 Hylobates moloch
GATCATAACTCACTGCAGCCTCAACTCCCGGGCTCAAGCTATCCTCCCACCTCAGCCTCCGAAGTAGCTGGGACTACAGGCAGGTACCACCATGCCAAGCTAATTTTTTAATTTTTTGTAGAGATGGGGTCTTGTTATGTTGCCCAGGCTGGTCTTGAACTCCTAGGCTCAAGCGAGGAGGCCTGAACTCCACCTAAGCCTCCCAAAGTGCTGGGATTACAGGTGTGACCCACCATGTCCAGCCAGTAATACCTACATTTTTTTTTTTTTCCAAAAAATAAAACAAAATTCTTGACACACAGTAAATTCTCTGTTGATGGAAGCTATTATGGTATGATGACGATAATGATTATCATTATTGTTATATCCAATGCTCATCTTCCCTAAGGAAGCAGGTTCCTTGGGGACCACGAGCCACAAGTAGTGTGAGTCCTGATGTGCAGCAGGACCTACTCTAGCAGCTGATCCCCACGTCACAGTGGCCACAGGCATCCCATCGCATCAAATACTGAGGGAAAGACTTGTCCATGGGAGAGAACTACCAAAGACAGCACAGGTAGATGGCATTCCTTCCCTCTGGCAGCCAGAGGTACCAGGACATGGAATACCCACTTCCTTCTTTCAGCATCAATTTCTACAAAAAGCTTTAAAAACCTAATGCAGTCGGGTGTGGTGCCTCATGCCTGGAATCTCAACACTTCAGGAGGTTAAGGCGGGAGGATGACTTGAGCCCAGGAGGTGAAGACCAGCCTGGGCAACCTAGTGAAATCTCATCTATAAAAAGTAAGCAAAATTAGCCCAGACGTAGCGGCACATGCCTGTAGTCCCAGCTACTCAGGAGGATGAGGCAGGAGGATCACTTGTACCCAGGAGGTGGAGGCTGCAGTGAGCCAAGATTGTACCATGGCACTCCAGTCTCAGCGACAGAGCAAGACCCTGTCTCAGGAAACCTAAACCAATATCGGTTCCATGTCACTGACCTAGGCAGGGTTTAACATATGGGATCTTGTAATGTGGTCTCTTAACTGCCTCAAAGGTGTTAGGTCCAGGTGTCACACAGCCTTGTACTAGCATGCCTTGGACAGGGGAAGTGAAACTGTAGCTGTTCCACCAGGAGGTCTGAGGTAACCCCTGGGGTTTGAATGTATAATCTTCATAGGTCAGTGGGAATTTGGCTAAAAAGCACACACACAGTAGGTTCAGGCAGACCTTTGCATCAGTCAAGGCTCAGCTCAGATGTCACCTCTTCCACGAAGCTGCCATGACTGCACCTGTCTGAAATGAGCTGCCCCGGTCACTACCTGTTTTATTTTCTTCCAAGCACTACTGCTATCTAAAATGCTCTTTGGGGGCCGGGCACAGTGGCTCACACCTGTAATCCCAGCACTTAGGGAGGCCAAGGTGGGTGGATCACCTGAGGTAAAGAGTTCAAGACCCAGCCTGGCCAACATGGTGAAACCCCGTCTCTACCAAAAATACAAAATATTAGCCGGGCGTGGTGGCAGGCGCCTTTAATCCCAGCTACTCGGGAAGCTGAGGCAGGAGAATCACTTGAACCCGGGAGGCAGAGGTTGCAGTAAGCTAAGATCATGCCATTGCACTCTAGCCTGGGCAACAGTGCAAGACCCCGTCTCAATAAATAAAATAAAATAAAATGCTCTTTATCGTCTGGCTCCACCACTAGACCGAGCTCCCTGCCAGCAGGGCCAGACTCTACCCAGTTCACATCTATGCCCCCATGCTTAGAACAGAGCCCAGCCTCGAGGAGGTATTCAACAAACATTTGTTGAATAAATGGAAACACAACCAGCAAGACTTCACCCATCCTTGCCCCTCCAAAGTGAAGAAGTATAGAGAAAGTTGTGCTTACTGCTCGAGAGAAATGGACGGAGCTGGAATTACACACACACAACCCAGTCTATTCAGCATCCAGCAGCTGAGTGCTCCTTTCAAAACACAAGATTTGGAAGTTTCTGTGGCCCAAACCCCACTGGCTTCCCCATGTCCCTGGGGGTAAGATCCGGAGTCTGCGTGCTCCCCACATCTGCTGTTCATCCCCACCCTCCCCACTCCAGCCACAGGGTCCTCTCTGCTCTCCCATGAAAATACCCAGCACACCCCACCTCAGGGCCTTTGCACATGCTGCTCCCTCTCTGGGATTCCCTCCTTAAGTATCTGCCCTGCATGCCCTCTCATCTTCCGGCTTTGGCTCAAGTTTGTGTGTGTGTTCCCATGTGGAACATTTATTTTTATTTTCTCCAACCATTTGTTAAGAGGAACAGATTCTAGAAACCAAGGCACAGAAGGACTCACTGAAAGACCTGGAGATCCTAAGTTTGGAGAAGATGGGAGGTTTGAAGGAAGCAGGATAGCAGCCTAAAAATACATGAAGGGTCAGGGTGCAGGAGTTAAAGCCTGTAATCCCAGCACTTGGGGAGGCCAAGGTGAAATTCCTTCGGGTGGGTCGGCCCCAGATCCACACATGGCCCTGAGCCCTGAAGAGGCTCTGGAAAAGGAACTGCCCATAGACCCCACCCCACGGCCCCAGCTCAGCTGTATGATTCAATGTGGGTGTTTACTGGGCATTGAGCTAGTTAGTGCATGGAGAGACCCTCAAGCACAAGACAGACATGGTCCCGGCCCTCATGAGCTTAGGGTCTACTGAAGAAGCCAGACTGTTTGGGTTTTTTTGTTTGTTTGTTTTTTTAGACGGAGTCTCGCTCTGTCACCCAGGCTCCAGGCTGGAGCAAGCTCTGCCTCCCAGGTTCAAGCCATTCTCCTGCCTCAGCCTCCCGAGTAGCTGGGACTAAAGGTGACCGCCACAATGCCCAGCTAATTTTTTGTTTTTTTTTTAGTAGAGACAGGGTTTCACTGTGTTAGCCAGGACGGTCTCGATCTCCCGACCTTGTGATCCGCCCACCTTGGCCTCCCAAAGTGCTGGGATTACAGGCGTGAGCCACCGCACCCGGCCCAGACTGTTTTTGAGAGAGGGTCTCGCTCTGTTACCCAGGCTGGAGTGAAGTGGCACCATCACAGCTCAATGCAGCCTCAACCTCCTGGGCTCAAGGGATCCTTTCACCTCAGCCTCCTAAGTGGCTAGGGCTACAGGCAAGCACCACCAAGCCTAATTTTTTTTTATTTTTATCTTTGTAGAGACAGTCTCCCTATCTTCCCCAGGCTGGCCTTGAACCACAGTGTCCCAACTGCTTGGTGTCCATTGGGTGCAGTAGGAGCCCAAGAGTAGAACATTCCCTGGAGAAGATGCTGGGGACACAGAGCAAGTTACACCCCTCTCCAGAATGGATGTGACTCAGTAACATTTTTGAACTAGAAGATGGAAGGCAATGGTCCCTAAACTCAGCTCATGGTCAAGATCACCAAGTCTGTTTTTAAAATACAGATTCCTGGATCCTAAACCCAGAGTTCCTGATTCACTAAGTCAAAGGCCACACAAGAGCATCAATATTAATCCTTCCACACACTTCTGATGACCTGATAGGTTTAGCAGTCACTGTTTGGAGGGGATACCTTGAAGAACTCAGTTAAAAGAAACAAGCAGACCGGGCGTGGTGGCTCACGCCTGTAATCCCAGCACTTTGGGAGGCAGAGGCAGGTGGATCACTTGAGCCCAGGAGTTAGTTCAAAACCAGCCTGAGCAATATGGAGAAATGCTGTCTGTACACAAAATTTTAAAATTAGCAGCGCTGTGCTCCTTCTGATATCCGGAGGGGAGAATCCTTCCTTGCTTCTTTCAGCTTCTGGTGGTAGCCGGCAATCCTTAATGTTCGGGTTTTTAGCTGCATCCCTCCACTCTCCACTTCCCTGGTCACACAGCATTATCCCATCTGTGTTGTCTCTCTTTTTTTTTTGAGATGGAGTCTCACTCTGTCACCCAGGCTAGAGTGCAGTGGTGCAATCTTGGCTCACTGCAAGCTCTGCCTCCCAGGTTCACGCCATTCTCCTGCCTCAGCCTCCCGAGTAGCTGGGACTACAGGCAGCCGCCACCACGCCCGGCTAATTTTTTGTATTTTTAATAGAGATGGGGTTTCACTGCGTTAGCCAGGATGGTCTCGATCTCCTGACCTCGTGATCCGCCCGACTCGGCCTCCCAAAGTGCTGGGATTACAGGCATGAGCCACCACGCCCGGGTTTTTTTGTGTTTTTTTTTTTTTTAGTTGGAATTTCACTCTTGTTGCCCAGGCTGGAGTGCAATGGCACAATCTCAGCTCACTGCAACCTCCACCTCCCGGGTTCAAGTGATTCTCCCACCTCAGCCTCCCAAGTAGCTAGGATTAGGCACTCACCATCACGCCCAGCTAATTTTTGTATTTTGAGTAGAGACGGGGTTTCACCATGTTAGCCGGATTGGTCTTGAACTCCTGACCTCAGGTGATACGCCCACCTCAGCCTCCTAAATTGCTGGGATTACAGGCGTGAGCCACCGCGCCCAGGCTCTTGTTCTCTTCTTATATGAACATGTCTTACTGGATTAAGGCCTACCCTACTCTAGTATGACCTTGGCTTAAATTACCTGCACCAACCCTATTTCCAAATAAGGTCACGTTCTGAGGTACTGGGAACTTAGGACTTGAACAAATCTTTTGGGGGCAGCATTCAACCCACAACAACTATGAAGTCCCAAATGCTTTCCAGCCTCAGCAAAGGCCAGATGCCAAGGTGTCCTCTTCAACTCACCCACGTTCACATTCTCTTAGGGAGCATCACTCCCGAAGGCTAAGATCTTCCTGGAAAATGTTGAGAAGCCACAGTAACACTACATGTGTCTTAAAACACACACACACACACACAGATTTGACTTCGTAAACATTCCTTGGACAGGACCCTGGAATTATGCCTTTCAATTCTATTTGGTTTCCATGCTTTTCTTCTACCCATTTCCCCCATCTAGATGTTATCCAAAAGAAGCCAGGAAATTACAGCTTTTATGTCTGTGCCAAAAATAATTGAGCGTTCCATGCAACTATGGGCTCTAACATAAGAGTTTTGTAAAGCCTAAAGGTCAAGTTTGTTTCTGCAGAAGATCATGTTCCATGTTACTAGCAGACAGAGACCTTCAAGGTATGATCTGCCTTGTATCAAATATGGACCTTGTGCATGACAGCAGTCTGTACTGGCAAACCTGGGAGGGGTGAGGTTTTGATGGCTCCAAGCATCATCAAGCCTCCCAGGGTGGTGACCTGTAGATTTCAGAAAAGCAAATGAGGACTACTAATATGGAAGAGAAACCCACGGTATACTGAGATCTGAAAAAGTTAAGTCAACAATTACCATTATCAGCTGGACGCAGTGGCTCACATCTGTAATCCCAACACTTTGGGAGGCCAAGAAGGACAGACCACCTGAGGTCAGGAGTTCAAGACCAACCTGAGGAACATGGTGAAACCCTGTCTCTACTAAAAATACAAAAATTAGCTGGGCATGCTAGTGCATGCCTGTAATCCCAGCTACTTGGGAGGTTGATGCAGGAGAATCGCTTGAACCCAGGAGGCAGAGGTTGCAGTGAGCCAAGATTGTGCCATTGCACTCTAGCCTGGGCAACAAGGGTGAAACTCCATCTCAGGAAAAAAAAAAAAAAATTACCATTATCATCCAAGAGCAAGATCTACTCCTGGGAAGAGCGTATCCAAGTGTTGCAACATCAAAATGCCAAAAGCAAACCCTTTATCTCTAAACAAGGGGAAAACTCGTACTGCCCACTGAGCTCAGCTGGCCAGGGAGGACTTTGCTAAGGGTCCCGGCTTCACTCCATCACCTGTCAAACACAAGCAAAAGAATCTCAGGGCTGTTCTTCCCCTTTGTGGCAACAGCAGCTGCTTCCAGGTTCTTCACCTACTTGCTAAGGAAGGCAAATTAAACTGCCACTCCATGACACCCCCTACCAGCTTGCAAAAGGAAAAGACTGGCAAACACTCAGAAGTCCTCGAAGTAACAGCAACCTCCTTAATAATGCACAGCAGCCAACGTTTCCCCAGGGAATCTCGATGGGCTCCAGAAACCCAACCACTGCCAAATCATCAGAGAAGTTTCTCTTTGCTTCTCACCCACCCGTGACCCTACCTTGTTTTGTTTTTCAACATTCAAATATAAGAACCTTGGTCTCAGAGCTTACTGACACTAGACCCCCAAAAATAAAAGAATGACGGCCATTGCATGGAATCATTTCAGTGAGAAACAGACAAGTCATCCCTTTTCTAACCCACAACTTAAATTGTGCACACATGGAAGGTAAGACAACCAAGAACTCCTATTGAAAACACTCTCTGCCCTTTCAGGAAATCTATAGGTGCCCCTATCTGCAGGGCCCAGGGCACCTTCCAAGTGCCAGGTACCCAGATGGCCAAAGTACCCAATCAACAGATGGGCAATCCCGCCGACAGGACAGAGTCTCTCACATAAATGGAATTCTAGGCAGTATATACCTTCAGACAACTGATGGGGTTTCTTTCAGTGCAACCAGGGAAAAAAAGGAAGCGTATCTTCATTTCTTGTCAGAGGACCAAGACATCAGTGATATCATGTGCCTCCACAGCCAGTGTGCCACAACAGCACAGAGCGGGGGGAAAAGGGAAGGTGATTCCCACTAACTTGGGGCTTGAAATAAAACCCACCCTGGGCCACAAGAAGCGAGGGTCCACCAACCTAATGCCAAAGGGCACTGTACCCTTCTTTCCCAAGTAAGCAAGAGTTTCCAGAAAAATCTGCAAGGGAGAGCTGGGCACGGTGGCTCACGCCTGTAATCCCAGTACTTTGGGAGGCTGAGGCACGTGGATCACGAGGTCAGGAGATGGAGACCATCCTGGCTAACACGGTGAAACCCCGCCTCTACTAAAAAATACAAAAAATTAGCTGGGTGTGGTGGCGGGCGACTGTAGTCCCAGCTACTCGGGAGGCTGAGGCAGGAGAATGGTGTGAACCCGGGAGGCGGAGCTTGTAGTGAGCCGAGATCACGCCATTGCACTCCAGCCTGGGCAACAGAGCGAGACTCCATCTCAAGAAAAAAAAAAAAAAATCTGCAAGGGAGCTAACGTTTCAGTAGGATCCTCTTGAGGGGACCTGGTTTTTGGCCACAGCATCAGCTCAGGTGTTGGGAAGAAGAACTCATTATCGTGCATCAGACTTAAGAGCTCAGTGGCAGTCCCCAGACTTCTAGTGGGGATGCGGAGAAAGAACCCAGCAAGTAAGAAGCACTGCTTGGGAGGGCGTGGCGGCTCACGCCTGTAATCCCAGCACTTTGGGAGGCCGAGGCAGGTGGATCACGAGGTCAGGAGATCGAGACCATCCTGGCTAACAGGGTGGAACCCTGTCTCTACTAAAAATACAAAAGAGCAGGAGAAGGCATGAACCGGAGGCAGACTGTGACCGAGACCATCACTCACCTGGCAAAAAGGAACACACTAAAGAAGCACTGCTTTGATTCCCTTCAATCCTTGGTTGACTTTGGGGCGTTTCCAGAACACTGACTGCATTGCAATTCGGCACAGCTCCTAAAAGCCAGACTCTGGTCCAAAAGCAAGTTAAGATGCTGGTAACAGAATAGCCCTTTTTCCCTCAGCCCTTTGCCCCCATAACTTCCTCTTAACACTCAACATTTCAAGCCTTGATTGAGAGATAACTGCCAACCTAAGATCTCTTTTCACCGCTCCAAAGCAAAGCAATTGTGATCTTGTCATATCAACCAGATAAATCCAACTTAATGGGAATGCTTGATGGCCAAGGACAAGATGCCAAGAGCAAAGCATTGGGTTGGCAGAGTTTAAGTTACTTAATAACATCCAATGCCAACATTAAGTCAGGAATCGTTGGGCATTTGGTAGAGAATTATGAATTAAAGATTATAAAACTGGCATTGAAGCAATGGTCTTATCCAATGGGGAAAATCCTATGGCTCCCAGTTCCTTTGAAGCCAGGCCACACATGGCAAACTCTAAACACATCACTTCCTGGAGGAGATGCCAGGCTGCTTCAACTCGAGATCAAGTACCCGCAGTGTGCATCACAAACATCCAGCAAGTACATAACCCCTGCCAGACTCCTCTGCTCCCAGAGTAGCACAAAGACTCAATCTCTGGTTTCCCCTGCAGGCAGACGAAATGAAGAGGATGTCTTGGGTGGATGAGCACGATCTCATTTCCAAAGAGAACTTAGATGAATGGAAAACACTGGCATGCTACACTTCCACTGCTTGCATTCGACTGAATGCCAAGTCCTCCTAAGAAACACCTGCCTAGCCCGGCGCAGTGGCTCACGCCTGTAAATCCCAGCACTTTGGGAGGCCAAGTTGAGCGGATCACCTGAGGTCAGGGGTTCGAGACCAGCCTGACCAACACGGTGAAACCCTGTCTCTACTTAAAATACAAAAATTAGCCAGGTGTGGTGGTATGCACCTGTAATCCGCAGAAGCATTGAACCGGAGGTGGAGGTTGCAATAAGTGATTATCCTTTACCCACCTGGGGACAAAAGGAACTTCACTTATAAAAAGAAAAGAAACATCTGCCCAAAGAACACCCATAATCATTTCACTTCCATTCTTGACCACTGTACAGTATGCTGAGTACAGTATGTCAGTGTACCTGTCCTCAATACAGTAACCTTCCACGAGACATTGTTCCCAAAACATCGGCCCCTCTTAATGTCAATGAACTGTCCCTCAGACATTTCGCAACACCTCCGGGGTGGGGAGGATGATTCTATCCATCTGCAGTTGAGAGACACTGGTGACAGCGTAAGACCTGGGGTAGCTGAACAGTCTCACTAGGGAGAAAAAATGAAACTTCAGGTTCCTCCCCAACAGCACACAAAACTTGCATGCTCAGGGCATTAACTGAGCCACAGTCAAGCCATAAATCAGCTCTGCCCTAATTCCATTCACCCGAAAGACTTTAAAAAAAAAAAAAACAAACCCTATAGCCAGACTTTCAGATTCTAAGAAGAATACTTTTATTATACACATATCATACACACAACAATTATTTGGGGAACATTTACAAGCAGAGTTCGATTCCAAATCTCCATTTCACCCACACACACTGTACTGCACACTCACCTTAGGGTTCAGCCCAACAGGAACGAGACAAAGTTATTGCTTTCTGAACAGAGAGTTTCAATTAAATAGAATCTTCCAAGCCAAGAACAGAGCCCAGCATTCTCTTAATTCTTAATACCCTGTATATATATGAATAAAACCTTACGATGTTATAGATTACCCCATCACCATTAAAAGTTAATATTAAAATTGGATCCCATGTCTCAAAAAAGTTGTAAGAAGTGCACCAGTATTTACAGACCCCATTAAATTATGCATAAATAAAATCTGTACACTCAACACACCGTTTCTTAAAATACAGAACCTCCACGGGGACTTGGGGGTGACAAGCAGCAACAAATTGCTTCGTGCCTACCCTTTTTCAAGTTTACTCGAAACATCTGAAATAAATATGCAAATAAAGCTTCAGTACCTTAAAGGAACATGTCATTTCAAAGAGTCTCCCATTTGAAGAGTTAACTTTCAAAGTTAAAAAAAAAAAAAAAAAGGAAAAAAAAAATCAATCAGCAGGCTTCGTTTCTACAAGTTTCCTAAAACCAGAAGGCCCCCTTTGAACACGGGGTTTAGAGTGTGTCAGATACCACCTATTAACTAGTTGCTAAGCAGATAGAACCTTTGCCTCCTACCAGAGGACTTGATCTCTGAAGAAGCTAGATACACACTTTTGTTTTTTTTCAAGGTAAATATTTAGCGGACACAAAAACCAGCCATTACCTTAACACTGAAAAGAAAGGTATTGTTGATCTGTTGATCTAGAGCACATCATCAATTTGACATTTCAATGGCTAAGTGTGTGGGTCTGTTGGCCCACGGAATGTATTTAAAAAATTCTAAAACTTGTAGCACCACTTTCAGAGAAGGAAAGAATGGGGTTCAAAAAAAAAAAAAAAAGAAGCTTAATGAATAAAGAGCCAGTACTTGTCACCTTCTGATAATAGGTCCAAAGTTGGGAGATAGCTCAGCGCTAGAGAAACAACTAAGGAATCCAGGGGCGGGTGATCCAGAACCAGTGAAGGCCCTTTAAATAGTAAGGTAGGTAACAAACTCTTCCCCCAGGTCAAGAGGGGTTCCCAGTCTGTGCGGTGGAGAAGGATTTTTGCAGTCCTGTTCCTTCCCTACTCTCCGAACCTTTCTTTGTCCCAATTTTATTTCCTGTGCTTCTCCATTTTCTCCAGGGTTTTGTTAGAATCAGCTGGACTCTGGTCTCCAGGGTTCATGTAGGATTTGTCTATGACAATCAGGGCTTCTTTGATGTAGTTCTGCAGGGCAGACACCGCGGCACAGATGGCCTGGCTGCCAAACCCGTGGGTAATCAGGCTGAAATGAGACAAGCAGTTCTGTATGTTCGTCTCCAAGACTGGGGCGAGCCTGCTGGTCCCGTGGGGTGTCCGGTCTTGGCTGAGAAGTTCTGTGAATTCCTTACACAGCTGCCTGTGAAGACAGTCAGTTGACTCGGTGAGTTCCATCTAGCTCCTTACAGGTCAAGAGCATAGAACCAACTACCCTGAGGCTGGCGCCTGGGAGGCAAGCACAACTGCTTCAACCGAGGAAGGAGAATTTAATACTAATAGCCAACTGCTGCGCTTAGCAACTATTCTGCGCCAGGCTGTGAGTTAAGCTGTTTTAAAGCACTATCTTATTTAATCCTCACTGCAGTTAGAAAAGACAACAGGATTAACTTAACCCCAGCTAACTGGCCAAGGTCACCAGGACTGGTAAAAGTAATGGGGCCTGGATTCCAACCCATGAGCTTAAGGGACAGTTTACCTTGGTACAAGTTGGTTCCAATAAACAAATTCCGTGAGGAACCGGGAGAAGGAAGCATCCCCCTGAAACTCTGACTCCTGACACAGCCTGGTTCACTGAGCTCTATTTTACCCCATTTCCTGGCTCGACTAGTTCTGCTTCATTTACCATCATTTTAAAATCAACTTACTGTTGGTTTCTATGAGAAAATCCACAGCTGCATTAAGTCGTTTTTGAGACAGTTAATTTGCCCACATCTACAAATCCACCCTGATCTTTACATTTGAAAGACAAAAGTCTTGCTATCAGGAGGTAGAAGGCACACAATCTCTCTTTACTGGTTGTGACAAAACAAATCGGGTTTTCAACACATTTTTGTAAGATATGCAAACACAATAATGAAAGGGCAGCTCAACTACTTTGAGCTGAATAACTAAGCAGCTCAGAAGTACTCATGGCTGAGTCATGCACTCTTCTAAATCATACAAAAAGTTCGTATTTGACTTTGTAAAAGAAGCTTCCTCGCCATTTTCTTTTGCTCCGCCCTAATTTATTTCAAGAATATTTCTTTGTTGAACCATCGGAACTGTGGAGGGGGAATCTTCTCAACCTCAAGGTCTAGAGCATTGAGTCATCATCAAATTCAAGTTCAGATACTTACTGGGCCGCCAACAGCATGTTCTTCCTAGCTGCCATCTCATTTCGTCCTCCGAGATGAGGTCTGGTTAAATATTCTGCCACTGGTTTACTAGGAAATTCGGCTTCACAGACATAGGCAAAGTCCCTAGCCAAATGAACAGCTTCACCTAGAATAATCAGCAACAGCTTTTAGGATGGCTGTGGTCACTGAGGCCAAACTGCCCTTTTCCTCTCTTTTTGACACGGAGTCTCACTCTGTTGCCCAGGCTGGACTGCAGTGGCCCGATCTCTGCTCACTGCAACCTCCACCTCCGGGATTCAAGCAATTCTCGTGCCTCAGCCCCCGAATAGCTGGGGTTACAGGCATACACCACCATACCCAGCTAATTTTTGTATTTTTAGTAGATACAGCATTTTGCCACATTGGTCAGACTGGGCTTGAGCTCCTGGTCTCAACCAATGGCTCATGCCAGGGATTACAGACAGGAGCCACAGCACCCAGCCCCCATTTTCTCTCTTTCTAGTATACATTGTCTACCAGTCACACATTGCATGCAAGAATGAAATCATATACAGGGCAGACAACTCAGCTGGTAGGTAGAACTTTCTAGGGATTCTCAGTAGGTCCTCCACCCCAGGAATAGAGGGTGGAGATCACACAACGTGAGCAGAAAAGACCCTGAAACTTCTAACTGCACAGTCAAGTCAGCCCTCTGTATCCGTGGGTTCTGAATCTGTATTCATCTAAACTCAGATTGAAAAGATTCAGGGGGGAAATAATGAATGGTTGTGTCTGTACTGAACATACACAGACTTTTGCCATTATTCCCTGAGCAATACAATGTAACAACTATTTACATAGCATTTACATAGTATTAGGTATTATAAGTAAGTGTTGTAGAGATGATTTCAACTATACGGAAGGATGTGTGTCCGTTATATACAGATAGAACATTTTGAACATCCTCAGGTTTTGGTATGGGACCTGGAACCAGTGCCCCATGGATACTGAGATGAGTAAACTTGAAAAACGTTTACCAGTCCTCTGCTCAACAGATAATCAAACATACCCATGTTTTCTCTTTATATTAAGTAGTATCATTTTGGGGAAGTAGGAAAATTTAAGGGCTATAAACATGTTTGACAAAAGCAAACTAGTCACTTCTCTATAAAACGGCGACAACATCTGACACCTTACTTTTTTTTAATAGTGCCTTTTTACTGAAAGGCAGATCTCTAGAATGTTTCTTTTTAAAAAGATGGGAGGGATGTGCTTCCTAAAACCCAACCTGGAGCACCCTTTTCCCTGTCCGAGTCAGTGCAAGAGCTAAGGGAGGCAACCAAGAGTTATCTCCCACCCAAGAGGTACCTTCCCTGGCTCCAGGGTGCAGGACTGGTGAGCTTTGCAAAAACCCAGATGGTGGAGGTGCCCCCTGGGTTGACTGAAGCAGCCTTGGAGGGCCATTGTTCTGGAACACACTTTCTTATTCAATCACCCTGCCTGGCTAGCAAGAAACCCCAGCAGAACCGCCGATTCTACAGGCAGGACAGCTGTTCTCAGACAGGCAGTTCCTTTCTCCTTGCCCTGACCTCCAAAGGCACTCGTAAAAGGTAGAGCAGGGACTCTGCCAAGTCTCTTTGAGCACCACGGTCACGCCATCAGAGCAAGGAAAGAAAGTCTTCAAAAGAGGGTACTACCACGGGGAGCCCATTTCTCCTTGGCTTCCCCTGCCCATAGTGAGAGCCCTAAGCCTCTCTCAGCGTCCAACTCTTCCTAGGAGCAGTAACAACGTGCTTTGTTTTGTTTTTAAAAAATTATTTTACTTTCCCTTCAGCTCCTTTTAAAGGTTGTGTTGCATTCTTGGCTACTGTCCAGGTTGGGGTAAAGGGGCCCCCCGTTCAAGAAACTGAAATGCTATGTCCTACTATCTTAGCACTGGCGAGAGGAACTTGTGCGTGGGCCAGGGGTTCGATTAGTTTTTTTCTTTGGATGGGAGGAAAGAATAGAGTTGTGAATCGGGCCAGTCGTACTGTATACAAGAGGTTCTCTTCACTGACCACAATCCCCAGCTACAAAATAACCCACAGCTACAAAAAACAGAAGCAGTACTTCTGCTCACCAGTAAGTAACCAGCTTTTATTCAAGGTGTACCAAATGATCAGCTGTTATCTTTCAAAAAAACTGGTTTCATTTAACAGGAAATGCCGACACCCCTAGAGTGTGGTTTCTTAGGTCAGGAAAACCAACCAGTTTCTTTCCTACATTGATTCTCTGAGGAATACAGAAGAGCCTACCTGAGCAGCCAGATACTTAAATGTTAACTTATTTGATAAAATTAACTGTGATTCATTCCAATAAACTTAGAAAACAATTCCAATTGCTTTCATCTCTACTTGCAACCAAGTTTTAAGACTTGTTTTCCATTTTTTCTGCAAGAAATATTAAAGACACAGGCACAAATTAAAAACGTCACAAACCAAAAACAAAGCCCCACTGACCTTCTACTAAGGATGTCAGGAGAGTCACATGAGCGGCTTTCCGTCTCCCAGCCGGAAGATTCAACCCAATCTTGTCCAACTTCTCCCGCAAGGACCGGCCTCCATTTTTCGACTTGGCTCTAAGAAAAAGAAAAATTGACTCTGGCTACTCTCAAAAAAAAAAAAAGAACACACACTTTAAAAATTCTAAACTCCTAAAGTGCTGCTGTCAAAGCTGAAATCCGTCAAAGACCATCTACATCACGTGAACCATAATGAAAAGTGATAGCAAGGTCCTCTTTTAATTAGTCCCCATAAGATACAAAATCAATCTTTCCTAACATCAAACTTTGCATCCCAGAATATTTCAAACCGTATGGGTGCAGATAAATTTTCACTTGTGAAACTACAACAGCCCCACAGAAACCCCCTGGGGAACAAACCCAGGGTGCTCCCCACCTCCCCTCAATACAGATGCTATCACTTCATACATGGGATCAAATTCTAACCAAATGACAATTTGTGAGCGTAGTTTTAGCACTTCCTCCCACATTTGGCACTTTCTAAAAGAGAAGAAATGTACTAAAAACTCTAACCCGATTAGAATTCAGTGGTAGGCATAAGGTCACATAAATGTTAAAAATACCTCCTGGGCCTCTGATACACTCACCTTCAACTACCCAACCACCATGCCTAGAATTGTGCCCCAAGTACCTTCTGAGAACACCTCCCAGTAACGAGGCATTTAAGCATTCAGGTGGGGACAGTCGCCGCTGTACTTCGGCCACTGTCACTTTGTATTTAGACGTAGAGCTGAGGAGGGACAATCTTCCAGGGACTGAGCAGAAGACCTCGGTGGGGTTCATTACGGCCCCCACCAGCTCCTTCTGACAGGGGAGGCTCAGAGGGTTCTTGGTCATGGAAATGGGACCTGTGAATGAAGGTCAGAGCTGACAGTCACAAAAGCTCTCTCTGAGCAAAAGAGACCTTTTCAAAACCACTAACCAAAGCTGAAAGTGATCTTTAGACAAGCATCGTTGCACACCCCACGATCAACTGCAGGCTGACTTTATTTAAAAAAAAAAAAAAAAAAGAGTCTCACTCTGTGGCCCAGGCTGGAGTGCAGTGCTGTGACTCTGCTCACTGCAGCCTCAGCCTGCAGGGCTCAAGTGATTCTCCAGCAGGCGCCCACCACTACATCCAGCTAATTTTTTGTTTTAGTAGAGATGGGGTTTCACCATGTTAGCCAGGCTGGTCTCAAACTCCTGACCTCAAGTGATCTGCCTGCCTTGGCCTCCCAAAGTGCTGGGATTAGAGGCGTCAGCCACTGCACCTGGCCATGGCTGACTTTTTTAAAAAGCCCCCTACTTCAGAGACAAATCTAATCTGAAATTCACAAGTTAACACCTTTGGAAGTTAATTAGTGAAGATCCCAAGCTCGGAGGGTTTCTTTTTTTTTTTTTTCCTAGCAGCTGCTGAAAACTATTTAATTAGAACATTTGTTTTCAGAAGACTGCTTCAATACTAAATAAACGGTGAGTTTTTTTTCCCCACTCAAGAACAACCAAAATCACAGGACACATTAAGATTCTTTGCCAAAATTTTTCAGGGCAGTTGATCACAGTAAATTTAATCATCCAAACTAATACATTCTCAGTTTACTGAAAATTTGTAATCTTTTCTGAGTTTTTCTTTAAAATCCATTTTTCCTCCATCCTCAATCCATTTAAGCAGTTCAAGTAACAGACTGAAACTACCTTCAGTTTAGGCCTACTCTATTTCCCAAAACAGTCAAAATGGTAATCCTGGTAGTCCTGTCAGTTAAGTAACTTAATTTCATAAACCACTCACTCACCAAGTAATCCAATTTTCCAAATCCCCTCCTCCCCCATCCTGCAAAACCCTCCCTCTGACAGATCATTCCAAGCTCTGTTCCTTTTAGAGGTATTCATTTTGGTAGGCCAAATCGCTTCAAAACTTTTCTTGCAGGTCAGAATTAAGGAGGTTTTCCATACACGTGTTTGAAATAAAAAATAAAATCACAACTTATTCAACAATTAAAATTGTTACAGAACCAGCCACTCAACGAAGGTGTGCCTGTGACTTTTTTGTTGTTGTTTTTCAAATTAAATCAGTGTTCACTCGCTCTGGAAGACTTTCTCTCACATTGTGAAACACCCATTGGAATGCAAGGGCATTTTTCAAAGAAAAAAAACTAGGCAGTAACAACTCCGGAGATGAAGACAGAGCTCCTAGGAGGTCGGAGGGAAATCCCCTTCTCTCACTCCTAAAATCTAGCTTCCATGAATCCCCTTCAGTCCCTTCTACCACAAATGTCCCACGTTGGCCACCAAATGTCCCCAACCTTGCCAGTCAACTTCATAAGCCCAGATCGTGGGACCAGAGGAAGACCATGCCACCTTGCTATTTACCTTTGCGAATGACTGTCTGATCGTGCAGCAACAGGTGCTGGTCGTCGACATTCTGGGGGAGAGAGGACAAAATTCCCTTAAGTTCGGGGGAGCCTAGAGGGGTGCGGGGTTGGGGCAGAAGGCCGTAGTGCGAACAGGTCCGGGCAGGAGCCGCAGCGCCGCTCACCTGCACCTCGTCCATCTGGTGAGGCATGTCGTGGAGCCCCAGGTTCTCGGCCAGGCCCGCGGCATCCAGGGCGTGTGCGTGCGGTAGCAGCAGGTCGGAGCGGCGGTAGGCATCCCTGCGGGCGCTCACCGCGCCCGCCTCCAGCCCGGAGAGGTGGGGCAGCAGGCCGGCCGGGCGCCCGTGGTGCGAGGGCAGCCCCGCTCCCTCCTGGCTCTGGCGGCCGGGCCAGGCCTGCTGCTGGCTGCCTGTGGGCGCCGGCTGGTGCAGGGGGTTGATGGCGGCGGCGTACGCTTCCCCCAGATGCGAGTAGGGGTCGGCAGACTGGGAGTAGGCCAGCTGCTGGTAGGGAGGGGGAAAGTAAGGTGGCGGCTGATATTCGGCGACTCCAGTGTGGGAGAGGGGTGGCGCGGGGCTGTAGAGGTGCTGCCCGGCGGAGGAGAGGTGGGGGACTCGCGGATTCCCATTGCTGCTCCCGTCGTGGCGATCCTGGAGGGAAAAAAAAAAACAGGAGACCCCGTTAGTGCGAAACCCCGCTACTGCGAACTGGCCGGCATCGCCGGGCTGCGCGGAGGGCCCCAGGGGACCAACCCCACCCGGCCCCGCGGGGCTTGCCCAAGGTCGGAAGGTACCCGGGGGCAATGCGCCCCGAGGATTTCGTTGTAAGCAAAGAGTGCGCGGAGGGAGGAGAGTCTGGTGAAAAGACCTGGGGGAACGAGTTCTCAAAGCCCGGCGGCGAAGGTCTAGGCGCTGCTCCGAAACCCGAGGCGCTCGGAGGCGCCAAGTCTGAACCCTGGGTCTTGGGCCAGAAAAGGCGGGGGCCGGAGCCCGGGGCGAAGGAGCCAGAGCCCGGGGCGAAGGAGCCCGACGCCCGGTGCAGAGCGATCTCGTGGAGCCCGCCCATGGCGCAGGGACTGCAGGAGGTGGCAGCGCGGCAGGCGCGGATAGAGCGCGCGGCGCGGGAAATGCGCACCTCCCCCGCCCCTGGGACCCTCCCTTCCACGCCCTCGGGACAAAGACCTCCGGGCGGGCGGCGCTCGCAAAGCAGGGCCCGCCACCCTGCGCCGCCCTAGGGAGTGAAGACGGAGCGCGCGCACAGGGCGGCCCTCCCTGCTGGCCAGGCCCAGCCGAGGGGAGTAATAAGTGGGGGCGCCCTACACTGCCGAGGGCAGCGTTCTCGCACGTCGGGTCGCAGAGGGGGCATGAAGGACCCTGGAAATTGGGCAGCCTTCCCCGCGCACGTTCCCTCGCCCCTGGGCGGCCCGACTTAGTTTCTAAAGGATGCGTCCCCATCTGCCCAGGGGTCTCGGGGCGCCGGGAACCTGGAGGAACATGGCGCTGTCGCCTCCTGGCGGAAGCGCCCGGGCCTGCGGGCAGGGGCAGCCCCTCCAGGGCCCGGAGGCGCAGTGAACTCCCGCGAGTCCGTGGCCCGAGCTCCGCGCTCCCAGCGCCCCGGAGCTCGCCTAGCGCTGCCTGCGTCTTCTTCCTCTTCCCGCTGGCCGCCTCCTTCCCTCCCACTCTCCGAAACTCTAGCTCAACCTGTCCGACAGGCTGGAGCACTCGCGAGCGCTTACGGCCCCATCTGGCCTCGGGCACCCCCTCCCCGACTCCCCAGCCCCCACTTCTTTTGAAAGCCAAACTTCGGTTGTTTTCGTGCTTCCCCGAGGAGGTAGCGGGGCAGGTGACGAGCCGGCCTTGGAGGAGTGTCCGCCAAGGTGTCCCTGGCAGGTAGCCTCATCTGACCCCTTTGGACGGAGACTTCGTGCGTAAAAGCCACGTCTGAGGGTTGCAGACGGGGCACTTTTCCGAGAAAACGGGAAGCAGGGCTGTTTGCCGCTTAGGAAAGCGCCTGGTAAGCTGTGTGGGTGGGATTTGCCATTCTCCTTCCAGGCCTCGTTCCCGAGGGGAGGCTATTTAGGAAAAGGCCCTGTACAGGAAAGGGGCCCCGCAGAAACGGACTAAGGGGTGTCCGGAGAAGTGGATCCCGTTCCACCGAGAGGCCAGGGCTCCTGTGCCCTCGTCCCCGACCTCGGTCCGGTGGCCCCTGCCTCCCGGACTGTTCTCGGCGGGGCGGGGCTGCACCCCGGAGCCCCAGCTCACCTCGCAGTCCTCTTCGTACTTGACATTATCGGTTATTTTCCACAACATGGCGTCCGGCGTCCCCCAAAACAGTCGCCAGTTAAATCCAGGCTCCCCCCAGCCCCCAAGCGGTAAATCCAAAATCGGGGTCACGGTGACCAGGCGTCTGCCGCCGCCCCCGCCGCAAGCGGGCCTTGCTGTCTGGGTCACTGGACGCGCATCGGCGGCTCTGCGAGCGTAGATGCTGCCGCCGCGGGTGTCAAGACTGCTGCAGTGGACGGGGAAAGCCGCGCCCGAACTGTGTGTCCTGGCGATAGCCGGGGGACCCGAGCGCCTTAATGAGAAGGAAATTATCATAACTCCTCCCCGGGGGCCGGCGCGGAGGCCCAGGCGCCAGGCGGGGCGGCCCCCAGCCAGTCCCAGCCTAGCTCCGCCCTGCACCCGGGCCTGGCGCAGCGCCGAGCCCCACGCTGTGAGGGACGAAGAGCGGAGTCAGTGGGCGGTGCCTAGTTGACAGCCGAAGACCTGCGAGGCCTGGGTCCCCCGACGCGCCTTCCTTCTGTCACCTCCACCGTAAGCACACCTGAGATTGGCAGAGCTGGGGGAAGGGATCCAAATACTGAAACCCACCCCACTTTCGCCTAAACGGCCTTCACTCCTTCCTCAAGAAGACGGATGTCACCTGGAGTTAAGAAACTGCGCATTTGGGGAGCGACTCAACAACCGGGGTCTCCTCATCTCCTAAAAACACATCCCATCCCACCTACACCCCACTGAGGCTTAAGGTCTGAGCTGGGATCATGCAGCTGGAGCCCTAGTCCGCCAGAGACGCCCAGTTCCCTCCTTGGGCACAGCGCGGTCCCGGCCCCCGGCCAGGAGGAGAGAGGAAGGGACTCCTGGGGAGTCTGCCCCAAGGGCGGCAGAGGCAGCAGACGGTCCTACCCGCCCAGGAGTTGCGGACAGCGGCTTCTCGCCGCTGCCGCCCGAAGCGGCATCTCCTGCGGCTGGCTGAGGCCGGGGGGGAACCCGCGCGCACTGGACCAGCCCAGCGGCCCGGCCCTGCCCTGCCCTGCGGAACGCCGGCTCGGCAGCTGCCTCCGGCGGGCCGGTCACTCAGAAGCCTCTACTCACCCTGGGAAAGAAGCGCCGGGCAGAAATAAAACCCGAGCGCCACGGGTAAGGTGGGGGTGAGGAGGTGCAGGAAGTGGAGAGAGAGCGTGCAGAGAGCTCTCGCCTGGAGAGGTAGACACCCAAGTCCCACATGTTGAGGCAGAAAACAAAACTTCCTTCCACACAAACGCTGCTTCCCTCTCCCCTTCGGTACTTGCCACCCAAACTTGAAAGCAAAGTGCAATATTAATTTTTAAAATTCAAACTAACGAAATTCTTTGGCCCAGTTATTATGCAGCAATTGACTTTCATTGTAAGGGGAACATCGCTAATTCTCGAGGGCGTATTTGTTGGGACGCCCCAACTGGCTCCCTGGGCTGGATTTAAACGTTCTGAGTGGATTAGAGGAGAAGACTATTTCCATTTGATACTGAATACGATTGTGCAATAATCAATGCCTATCAGTACGGTGTCCGCACCTGGAGTAGACCTGACTCTCCCATCCACAGAATGGCGGCATCCACTGCGCCTCGCTGTTCCTTCTCGGGTTCGTTTGAACTTTAGCATTTATTTAGACCCAGGTGGGCCTAAAAGAAAATAATAATAATAATAGGCGTCCTCCAAGGGAAACTTTCCCCCGGCCTTAGACAGCAGCCAAATCCCAGGTGGTTTTCCGACCGGACGCGAGAACAAAATCTGGAAGTTGAAACCACTGAGACTTTTCGGCCAAGCATATCTGCAGGGCTTTGCACTAAGGAGAACAGTGCATAAAAAGACACACAGGACCCTGACACTTGTGTCCCAAAACAGGCTTCTGGGGGTAAAATAAGTTACCGCAGAAGCAGAGCTCCTGGTATTAGCGGCGGCGGAGGGGGACACCTGCCAGAAGCAGAAATTAGACCCAGGCCCGCAGGCACTCCAGAGCACAGGTCCGGGAAGATGGGTCCTAGACTCTCCAGAGGAAGGGTGCGGCGCCTCCTTCGGGCTCCTGGGACTCCCTGACGGGTGCCGCTGGGCTGTCCGACATTCTGGGCCTTCTAGCCCTTGGTTTTATTCCCTGACCCGGCCTGAGGTGCAGCTGGAACAAGTTGTCTCGTCTGTGCTGGCAAGTTTACCTCCCGCACGCTGGGGCCCGGAATGGGCAAGAAGGTGCTCATCCCCCATCCCAGGCCCTGGCTCTCCTTTCCCGCAGAAACACTAGCCAAAGCCGCCCCGAGGAACGGAGATGCCTCCGCGTCTGGGAGCGTCTACGCAGGAGGCGAAAGGAGCCGATGGGCACTGAGGGCTCGCGCAGCGCCGTTCCCTGGGCCTAAAGGACCCAGAGGATCCGGAACCGCTTGGCAAAAGCCATTCATTCCCAAAGAGCTTCCCTGGACCCCGGCGCTGCCCCCTTTCCAATGCGTAAGCGCTCGAACTGGAGCGCAACCTCCGCGCCCTCTGTACGGAAGGAAGGCAGCTACAACAAATCCTCTGTCTTCTCGGCACAGGAGACCCTTCCCGAATACGCACACTCTCGGCTTCTGGGCCGGCACCCAGGCTCGCGCGCGCCCTTGTGAGGAAGCCTCAACCCTTCCTTGACTTCAACTTTTCTGCTCAGCAGAGAGCCGGGAACAGAAGGCTCCAGCATCCAAGACAGCCTCCCTCCAACGTCCCCGCCCCTTGCCCACGTGAAGACGCGGACTGCGTGGCCGCGCTCAAGACAGCCGGCGCCCGCAGAACGGGACCCCTCTGGAACCCCGGAGGCCTCGCAGCCGCCTGGAGAAGAGGGTGGAAGGTTGTCGGGGTTCCCCTCTACTGCCCCCTAGGGAGCCTAAACTCACTTACTCCCTGGAAGCCCTGGACCCACGCCCCTATGAAACCGCAGACCAGGCCTCTCCAACAACGGGAGCGCCCCAAAAGCGCGCCACTTCCAAAGAGGCGCGAGCTGGTGCCTTTGGAAACAGGGCTCCCGGCCCCAGGCCTGAGTCATCCGCCGCCCCTGCCCCCACCCCAGACCGAAGAAGGCGGCCAGGCGGGTAGAGCAAGATTCGGGCAGATCTGCGACTCCTCTTCGGGCCCCAGGGAGGGGACTCCCGAGCAGAAGATGGAGGCCCCCGAGCGCTTTCGCAGACTCCGCGCCACGCGCCGGACGTTTGTCCCGCCTCTCGGGACAGCGTGAGCGCCGGTAGGGACCTCAGTAAGTGGCAGACCCGCCAGGATCAAGCAGGGTGGAAAGGCCCGGGCCTGCGGCAAACCCAGGAGGAGGGGCATTCACCCCCGCCACGCTCCCTTCGCGGCACTGGCACCCACTGGACCGACACTGGTGTCAAAAGGCACCCTGAACTATCTATGTCCAGTAAGGGCACGCCCTGGGGCACCACAGACATCAAGTCACAGCCACTCCAAAATAATTACAAAAATGATTATCGTAAATAACAGATTGCTTTAATAGGGCGCGAAGCGGCCGCCGCATACACAGACGCCTCTGGTCTCAGTCCCACCAGACTCAGTTCACTGCTCGCTTCTTTGCGCTCCGCGTCAGGCCGCATGCTCTTCGTTTAGAACCTTTTGAGCCTTACCTCTTCCTCGCAAACAACTCCTTTTTTCACAGGCAAAGTGAGGCGTGGAGCTGAGGGGCTCACAGGTTCCCAAGCTTCCGAGGAGAGCCCGCGTCCACGTCAGTCCCGGCCCGCCGAACCAAACTTTGTGGGCACAGTCTCTAACCTGACAACCACCTGTCCCATTTCACAGCAGGCAAAAGTGAATTTTTAGTCGCCCAACTACCTGAAAGCCGCAAAGGTGCCTAGGGTTGAAGGCCACCTTCCTAGCGGTTCTAGGGAGCCCGTTGGAGACATGCCTGACTCTCCCCCTGCCCTGCCCCGGGGGACCCCCGCCCGCCGGAGGCCTCACACGCTTGGCCGCGGTTTGGTAGACTCCTGTCACCTCTCCACTACCATCCCGGAGCCCATCCGCACGCACCCTAACCGCTCGGAGCGCAGGCCCGAGGACTAAGGCGGGAGCCTCGTGTCCCCTGAGGCCTTCTCCGCTCCGTGTCCTGGGTCACCATACACTTCCAGGCCAGCTAAGCCCGGCGGCTTTAACTCAGAACTTGGTCGCCGCCAGGCGTGGAGCAGGCCACTGTTGCCAGACGCTACGCGGACCCGTCCTCCTGCGCCAGTACTGGGCGACAGGCAGCCCGGGCAGCACCCAGGAGCCACCCTGCACGCCCCCAGGCGCCCGTCCCACCCGGCGCCACCCCTCGCCCTTCGCAGCGAGTCCTCCCGCAGCCTCTCCTCTCTGCCAGCCCCCGGGGTCGCATCTGCCCTCCACCCAGACACCTCTTTTCTCACCCGTAGGAACTGGAAGCTCATGGTGCCAGCTCTCCAACCCTCTGTGAGTTGAGGAGTTTAAGAGTAGGAGAGACGTAGAAAAAGAGTTCCCCGAGGGCCCAGTCGTGTGCGGTAAACACATGCTTCCAGCGTTTATTTAATTAACGGGAGGGGGAGGGGAAGGGGGGGAAATTCACAGCCAAACGAGCTATCGCGATTGGAAGACTGGCAGGAAAGGTCTTGGTTACTCCTCCCTTGCCCTCCTCCCCTTGGAAACTGTAAACTCTGCATTTGAAAAGGGTATACCCTAGGGTTTTAAATTATCTTTACATATGTATATGACAAGCGGTACGTAGGACTCCTTCAGTCAGAAATTATTTTAAATGTAGCCTACCTCTTACTGACAAGGGATTTTTTTTTAGTTAGTTAGTTTCTAAGACCAAAAGTATTAACATTTCTGGGAATTGTCAGCCTTCATGTCACATCACAGGTTTCCGGGTTCAGCTAAAATTGAACCAGTGGTAGTGAATTCTTGGGGTAGGGGAAGAAAGGGAGTGAGGTTTGGGGTCTTAAGTGCCAGAGAGATATGTTTGCACATTACATGCTAATTTGCCTTAAAGAAAGGGGCAAAGTACATGGAAGGAAGGAAAGAAGGAAGCAAGGAAAGAAGGAAGGAAGGAAGGAAGGAAGGAAGGAAGGAAGGAAGGAAGGAAGGAAGGAAGGAA
>NW_026652296.1:4219620-4257950 GCF_009828535.3 Hylobates moloch
GAAGGAAGGAAGGAAGGAAGGAAGGAAGGAAGGAAGGAAGGAAGGAAAGCAAAAACTAAGAGCCCAGTAAAATAGAATAAGAAGACTGTAAACACAGAAATAAATGCTGATGGTTGACTGTAACATCAGTTTAAACATCCCGGGACCCACTGTGATCACCCAGGCCAGGCAGGAGAAATCAGACTTGTACAGAAGCTGCTTCTCATCATCTGAGTTCTTGCTGGTTTTCACACAAAACCTGCCCAAGCAACCCAAACAGCTTCCTTCCAAGAGAGGTGAGTTGAAAACTTATCCAAGATTCCTATACACATGCCTTAGAAGAAATAAAAAAGCAGCAGGCAAGCAGAGTTCCACCCACCTGCTGGTAACCTCTCCCAGAGTTTCCCAGTGCCCCAGTAGCCTTCAAAGGCAGTGTTTTGTTTTATTTTATTTTATATTTATTTATTTATTTATTTATTTTGAGATGGAGTTTCGCTCTTGTTGCCCAGGCTGGAGTGCAATGGCGCGATCTCATCTCACTGTAACCTCCGCCTCCTGGGTTCAAGGGATTCTCCTGCCTCAGCCTCCAGAGTAACTGGTATTACAGGCATGCACCACCACGCCCGGCTAATTTTTGTATTTTTACTAGAGATGGGGTTTCTCCGTGTTGGTCAGGCTGGTCTCGAACTCCCGACCTCAGGTAATCCGCCTGCCTCGGCCTCCCAAAGTGCTGGAATTACAGGCGTGAGCCACCGCGCCCGGCAAAGGCAGTGTTTTAAATGCACGAAGAGGCTGGGCGTGTGACTCACGCCTGTAATCCTAACACTTTGGGAGCCCGAGGCAGGCGGATTACCTGAGGTCAGGAGTTCGAGACCAGCCTGGCCAACATGGTGAACTGTCTCTACTGTCTCTACTATAAATACAAAATATTAGCCGGGTGCAGTGGCACGCACCTGTAATCCCAGCTACTCTGCAGTGGCGCACACCTGTAATCCCAGCTACTCTGCAGTGGCACATACCTGTAATCCCAGCTACTCTGCAGTGGCACGTGCCTGTAATCCCAGCTACTCTGCAGTGGCACGTACCTGTAATCCCAGCTACTCGGGAGGCTGAGGCAGGAGAATCGCTTGAACCCAGGAGGCAGAGGTTGCAGTGAGCCAAGATTATGTCATTGCACTCCAGCCTGGGTGACAGAGCTAGACTCGGTCTCAAAAAAAAAAAGAATGGAATGTGCATTTTTCCGCTGCACAAAACAAAAAGTGACTTCAGCACAGTGACACTTTCATGGAAAAGGGTTTAAACATTCATCCCTGGCTACTTCTTGGGCCAAAAAATAGGCAGAATACAAAAATGCAAGGAAAATAAGTCTTCATTGGAGGCGTGACTAGGATTTTGATCACTAATAGTCTAAGAGCGACACGTGCCATTCTGTATGTCCCTGCTACAGGAGTAACTGAAAGGTACACCCAGGCAGGAGGATGGGGTGGGGGGAGGGGAGGTATAGAGAGAAAGCTAACTTTTTACTTATTTATGGTTGGGTTTTGGTTTTTGTTTTTTCTTATTGTGGGGGTTGCAATTAATATATCATGTTGTAATTATTTCTCAAAATAAGCACAATGATCACTGTTAATATCCTGATTTTATTTAAAAATTTAATCCAGAAAGGAAGATTTTCGTTGTTGTTGTAGTTACATGTGATACAATCACAGCAGCAGCAATAAAGAAACACATAACACAGTGGGCCGGGCGCAGAGGCTCACGCCTGTAATCCCAGCACTTTGGGAGGTCGAGGAGGGCGGATCACGAGGTCAGGGGATCGAGACCATCCTGACTAACACAGAGAAATCCTGTCTCTACTAAAAATACAAAAAAAATTAGCCTGTGGTCCAAGCTACTCGGGAGGCTGAGGCAGGAGAATGGCGTGAACCCGGGAGGCAGAGCTTGCAGTAAGCTGAGATGGCGACACTGCACTCCAGCCTGGGTGACAGAGCGAGACCCCGTCTCAAAAAAAAAAAGAAACATGTAAGACAGTATCAACTTTTTTTTTTTTCTTTTTTGAGACAGAGTCTCAGTCCGTTACCCAGGCTGAAGTGCAGTGGTGCGATCTCAGCTCCCTGCAACCTCCACCTCCTGGGTTCAAGCAATTCTCCACCCTCAGCCTCCTGAGTAGCTGGGACTATAGGAGCCTGCCACCACAAACAGCTAATTTTTGTATTGTTAGTAGAGATGGGGTTTCACCATGTTGGCCAGGCTAGTCTCAAACTCCTGACCTCAAAGTGATTCACCCACCTCGGCTTCCTAAAGTGCTGGGATTACAGGCGTGAGCCACTGCACCTGGCCAATATCTACTTTCACAATTTAAAAAAACCAAAGGATGCCATAACCATTGTTAATGCCCAAATATATTACTTGTCTTCAGAAACTGGAGCACCTTGTCTTGTCACAATACATGAGGATGAAAAATTGGCACTTGGACAAGGTTCCAACCTCCCCAGGGTCCCTTTCCTCGAGATAACAGCCACTGGAAGGGTCTGCAAGGAAGCTGGAGCAACACCCTTTTGGAACAGTTCTTTCTCCTTTGTCCACTTTTTAAAGTCTCATGAGCCGACTGCAGTATCTTGATTTTCTCTCCCTCATCTTCCTCACGTGGCACACAAACGTGGGCTTCCCTAGACCCAGTGCCAAGCTCCTGAGTCCTGCGTGTAAGAACTCATTTCAGTGGAGCTGCAGGCCCAAAAACAACAGCAATGTGATAAAGGCCAAAATGTCACCATGGCAACCCAGAGATCCAAAGGGGAACTCTAGCCAGCAAAAATCAACACCAAATTAAAACCAGAACCTCAAAGAAAGAAAAAATATTATTCTTTAGATCGACTCTGTATACTCTGTAGTATAAAATAAATATCAATCTCCAAGCCCTTTTCAGTACCAGACACACCAATAAAAAAATTTTAGAGACCATATATATATATTTTTTTTTCCCCTCCACTGAATAAAATATTTTTTTAATTATTTTTATTTTTTAGATGGAGTTTCGCTCTTGTTGCCCAGGCTGGAGTGCAATGGCATGATCTTGGCTCACTGCAACCTTCGCCTCCCAGGTTCAAGCGATTCTCCTGCCTCAGCCTCCCGAGTAGCTGGAACTACAGGCATGTGCCACCACACTTGGCTAATTTTTTTGTATTTTTAGTAGAGACGGGGTTTCACCGTGTTAGCCAAGATGGTCTCGATCTCTTGATCTTGTGATCTGCCCGTCTCAACCTCCCAAATGCTGGGATCACAGGCGTGAGCCACTGTGCCAGGCCAACATTTCCTTTCCTTAAGAAACTTAGATATGCTTGGCCGGGGCCAGGCACGGTGGCGGGCGCCTGTAGTCCCAGCTACTCAGTAGGCTGAGGCAGGAGAATGGCATGAACTCGGGAGGCGGAGCTTGCAGTGAGCCGAGATCGCACCATTGCACTCTAGCCCGGGCAACTGATTGAGACTCCGTCTCAAAAAAAAAAAAAAAAAAAAAAAAAAAAAAAAAAAAAAAAAAAAAAAAAAAAAAAAAAAGAGAAAAGATATGCTTGGCCGGGCACAGTGGCTCATGCCTGTAATCCCAGCACTTTGGGAGGCCGAAGCAGGCAGATCACAAGGTCAAGAAATCAAGAACATCCTGGCCAACATGGTGAAACCCCATCTCTACTAAAAATACAAAAATTAGCCGGGCGTGGTGGCGGGTGCCTGTAGTCCCAGCTACTCAGGAGGCTGAGGCAGGAGAATCGCTTGAACCCGGGAGGCGGAGATTGCAGTGAGCCAAGATCACGCCACTGCACTCCAGCCTGGTGACAGAGCGAGACTCCATCTCAAAAAAAAAAAAGAAAAAAAAAGAAACCTACATATGCTCAAAAGAGATTCATGACACTTCCCTACCCTAATTTATCCTACGAGGCAATAATGCGTTTTCATTTTGGTTAAAGATGTCCTACTGCTGCGTAAGCAGATCTGCTACGCCCTCGTCCAATGTCATTTATTTGCCAGTTGGAAAGTTCTTATCCATTAAAATCCTGCACTTAGCCTGGGCAACATGGCAAAACCCCATCTCTACAAAAAATACAAAAATGAGCTGGGTGTGGTGGCATGTGCCTGTGGTCCCAGCTACACAGCAGGCTGAGGTGGGAGGATCACTTGACCCCAGGAGATTGAGGTTGCAGTGAGCCATGACTATGCCACTGCACTCCAGCCTGGGTGACAGAGAGACCCTGTCTCAAAACACAAAACAAAACAAAAAAAATCCTGCACTTAGCACAAAGCAGTGGCTCTCAAATAAGGCGCCAGATGAAGAGCATCCCATGGGAACTTGTTAGAACTCCCCATTTTCAGGCCCCACCTCAGACTCCTTGGAATCAGAAGATCTGTAAGTGGAGCCCGCCAGCTTGTGCCTTGACCAGCTCTCCAGATGATTCTGGAACACACTGAAGTTTGAGACCCACTGGCATAAATGATTGCTATGAAAACAAGGGTGATATTATTTATTCTCTTATTCGTATGTGAGGCTTTAAAACTGTGTACACTGAATCAAACCTCTGTGTTCCAAAACCATAACTGTATAGAATAGGGATTTCTTTATCCTTCACTGTGACTCAGGTCTGTGAACCCTTTTTGTACTGAAGGATGTTCTTTAATCTTATCACAAATTAGGCTTTTAAACAATAACTTTACCCTACTCAACACCACTCATTAAGACCTTGACTTTGTTTTAAATAAATAGTTTTTGGCTGGGTGCGGTGGCTCATGCTCGTAATCCCAGCACTTTGGGAGGCCAAGGCAGGTGGATCACTTGAGGTCAGGCGTCTGAGACCAGTCTGGCCAACATGGTAAAACCCCATCTCCACTAAAAATACAAAACTTAGCCGGATGTGGTGGTATGCGCCTGTAGTCCCAGCTACTGGTAAGACTGGGGCAGGAGAATTGCTTGAACCTGGGAGGCAGAGGTTGCAGTGAGCCGAGATTGCACCGCTGTACTCCAGCCTGGGCTAAAGAGCAAGAACTCAGGCCGGGCGCGGTGGCTCACGCTTGTAATCCCAGCACTTTGGGAGGCCGAGGCGGGTGGATCACGAGGTCAGGAGATCGAGACCACGGTGAAACCCCGTCTCTATTAAAAAAAAATACAAAAAATTAGCCGGGTGTGGTGGCGGGCGCCTGTAGTCCCAGCTACTTGGAGAGGCTGAGGCAGGAGAATGGCGTGAACCCGGGAGGCGGAGCTTGCAGTGAGCCGAGATCGCGCCACTGCACTCCAGCCTGGGTGACAGAGCAAGACTCCGTCTCAAAAAAAAAAAAAAAAAAAAAAAAAAAAGAGCAAGAACTCTGTCCCAAAAAAAAAAAAAAAAAAGACAGGCTGTTGTTTGTTTCACCGCCCTGTATTATTGTGCAATGGAAATAGTTATTTCCTTTTATTTTCCCCTCCACCCCAGTTATTTCCAATCAGCTCAAAGTTCCAAGCCCTTCTTTGTCCCCTACCCTTGCTGCCCTAGGAGTTGACAATGGCGAGCAAACAGATTGGGCATGGAGGGGCTTTATCCAGAGTCATGCTTTTTAAAAATATATATATATATATATTTATTTATTTATTTATATTTTTGAGATGGAATTTTGCTTTTGCTGCCCAGGCTGGAGTGCAATGACACAATCTGGGCTCACCGCAACCTCCACCTCACGGGTTCAATTGATTCTTCTGCCTCAGCCTCCCAAGTACCTAGGATTACAGGCATGTGCCACCACGCCCAGCTAATTTTGTATTTTCAGTAGAGACGACGTTTCTCCACTTTGGTCAGGCTGGTCTCAAACTCCTGACTTCAGGTCATCGCCTGCCTCAGCATCCCAAAGTGATTACAGGCATGAGCCACTGTGCCTGGCTGCTTTTTTTTTTTAAATAGAGATGAAGCCGGGCACAGTGGCTCATGTCTGTAATCCCAGCATTTTGGGAGGCTGAGGCAGGTGGATCACAAGCTCAAGGGATTGAGACCATCCTGGCCAACATGGTGAAACCCCGTCTCTACTAAAAATACAAAAATTAGCCGGGCATGGTGGCGTGCACCTGTAGTCCCAGCTACTTGGGAGGCTGAGACAGGAGAACTGCTTGATCCCGGGAGGTGGAGGTTGCAGTGATCCGAGATCGCGCCACTGTACTCCAGCCTGGCAACACAGTGAGACTCCATCTCAAAAAAATAAATAAATAAACAAACAAATAAATAGAGATGAGGTCTCACTATGTTGCCCAAGCTGGTCTCAAAATCCTAGGCTCAAGCAATCCTCCCACCTTGGCCTCCCAAAGTATTGGGATTTACAGGTGTGAGCCACCATGGCCGGCAGAGTCATTTTGTTGTTGTTGTTGTTGAGTTTTATTAACTGTTTCCACTTGAGAGGCTTCTTTGATAAATGCATATGGAGGCGCACATTTTTCTTTGTCTTGGACTCTACAAGGCACTGGCAGCTACGGCCTGCTCTAGTGGGGGGCTGAAGACAGAGAGCAAAGGCAGGGGCCATGCTTTATGGCACTCAGCATTAGAAAATAGGGGACTCAACTGCCTTAAATGTCATATTTTATTGAGAGTTGCCCGTGGAGCTGGAAGGCAGGTGGTGTCTGCCTTTCCCAGAATGCACCACACTCTTGTCCCTGAAGCTCATGGTTAAGACCACAGGTTGGAAGCCAGGTCTAGTCCACACTTTGACTCTGCCATATCTTAATCAAAGTTCTTCAACAACATGGAGGCAACAGTAGTGCCAGCCGGGTGCGGTGGCTCATGCCTGGAAGCCCAGCTCTCTGGGAGGCCGAGGCGGGTGGATTACCTGAGGTCAGGAGTTCGAGACCAGCCTGACCAACATGGTGAAACACTGTCTCTACTAAAAAATAGAAAAATTAGCTGGGCATGGTGGCGCACGCCTGTAGTCCCAGCTACTTGGGAACTGAGGTAGGAAAATCGCTTGAACCCGGGAGGTGGAGGTTGCAGTGAGCCAAGATTGTGCCACTGCACTCCAGCCTGGGTGACAGAGCCAGACTCTGTCTCAAAAAACAAAACAAAACAATAGTGCCTATCTCATAGGGTTGAGGATTAAAGGAGAAAATGTAGGTAGAGTGTTGAGACAGTAATAGCAAAAATAAGTGTTTGAGCATAACTGTTACTATTGTCATTGAGATTCTCTTCATTCCCACAGCATAGGGCCTCTCTGACCCAGACTGAATCCTATTTCTGAGGATGACCATCCCCCACACCCCCAGGCCTCCAGGGTCAGGTGCCCCAGCCCTACACTGAACCACCTCCCTGCACCCTTCATCAGCCAGGTCCACCTCCTAGGTCCATCTGCCAGGTCAGTGGTCCATCTGCCAGGTCAGTAGTCCTCAGGTGAATCAGCAAATGCGAGGAGCTTAAGACGTTCATTCCTTCATTCAACAGTCGGGACCTCTGCTAGGCTGTCAACCAGTAGGAAACCTGCCTTCTTGCAGCTTCTAGTCCAGGAGGGGATGCACTCATTTATCCAGTCAACAGTTTTTTTCAGGGCCTACTTTGTGGCAGGCTCTATTGCGGGATACAGAACATGAACAAAACTGATGACATTCCCAAACTCATGAAGCCTATGTTGACCTGCAGGAGGTAAGCCGTAAGGAAACTGTTACAGGCCGGGCGGAAACTGTTACAGGCCGGGCGCAGTGACTCACGCCTGTAATCCCAGCACTTTGGGAGGTCGAGGCAGGTGGACCACCTGAGGTCAGGAGTTCGAGACCAGCCTGGCCAACATGATGAAACCCTGTCTCTACTAAAAATAAAAAAAAAGTTAGCCAGGCGTGGCAGCAGGTGCCTGTAATCCCAGCTACTTGGGAGGCTGAAGCAGGAGAATCGCTTGAACCGGGGAGGTGGATGTTGCAGTGAGTCGAGATCGCACCACTGCACTCCAGCCTGGACAACAAGAGTGAAACTCCGTCTCAAAAAAAAAAGAAAACAGTTATAATGGGGAAAAAAAGAGGAAGGAAGGAAGGAAAGAAGGGAGAGCAATAGGGAAGAAATGCTGAGAGGACAAAGGCTTCAGCAGAGGCCAGGGGGCCATGTAGCTGTGCATGTCTGTAACACAGCCTGGGGAGGGGCTAGGCTAGCTAGGGGTTCCCAACAGCTGGACTGCACTGTCAGGCTGGACTGAATGGCTGACTTTGGAACTGGGGAGGATGGAAGAAGGAGATCCTAACACGAAGCCAAGGGGCAGGAAAGAGAAGGGCGTGGCAGGTCCTGGTGTACCCAGAGACAGGGAGCTCGTCTTCTTAAAGGGGCTCCATTGTCCACAGGAACTGGGAGCTGAGATGCACGTGTTACTTAACGCATGTTAGCTCCAGAGTATTTGGCCCAGAGTAGATGTTTAGGAAAGAAAATGCTGTTCTATCCTTTGATAATCTCACCGGGTAGTGAGTGGATTTCCTCATTCACTCAGCAGGCAGTTTGCCAACCCCTCTCCTGTGCCAGGGGACAGTGGCAAAAGAGAGGTTAAGTCCCTGCCCTCGAGAAGCATTGAAAGGAAGACCAGAAGCACCAGGTACATAAAACCCTCAGGCCAGACAGTGCTAGGAAGAAAGGCCGAGGGCTGGGAAACCATGGGGAGAAAGGGCATTAGGAACAGGTGCTCAGGTAAAGGAAACAGTCTTTAGTGGAGACTTGAATGCTCAAAATGCAAGCACAGGCTGGGCGCGGTGGCTCACGCCTGGAATCCCAGCACTTTGAGAGGTCGAGGCAGGTGGATCACAAGGTCAGGAGTTCGAGACCAGCCTGGCCAATATGGGGAAACCCTGTCTCTACTAAAAATACAAAAATTAGCCGGCCATGGTGGCGGGCGCCTGTAGTCCCAAGTACTCGGGAGGCTGAGGCAGGAGAACCACTTGAACCCAGGAAGCGGGGGTTGCAGTGAGCCGAGATTGCACCACTGCACTCCAGCCTGGGTGACAGAGTGAGACTCTGTCTCAAAAAAAAAAAAAAAAAAAGGTGATCACAAAGGAAGTAGATGAAATAGAATAGTCTCCAATTTCCCCACACTCCCATTCAGAGATAAAAACTACTAGAACACAGAAGTATAATTCTACACTTTTCCTAGTCATAATCTGTATGATTTATGATACAGAAAATATAACATGTTACATTAAAGCTATAACATTAGACATAATATTTTTTTTTTCTTTGAGACAGGATCTCGCTCTGTCACCCAGGCTGGAGTGCAGTGGCATGATCTCGGCTCACGGCAAACTCCACCTCCTGGGTTCAAGCGATTCTCTCGCCTCAGCCTCCAGAGTAGCTGGGATTACAGGCACACGCCACCACGCCCAGCTAATTTTTGTATTGTTTGGGAGACACGGGGTTTCACCACATTGGCCAGTCTGGTCTCAAACTCCTGACCTCAAGTGAGCTGTCCACCCTCTTCGGCCTCCCAAAGTGCTGGGATTACAGGCATGAACCACTGTGCCCAGCTAAAACAATGATTTTTGTTTGTTTCTTGACCCAGAGTCTCATTTTGTCACTTAGGCTGGAGTGCAGTGGTGCAGTCACAGCTCTGCAGCCTCCAAATCCCCAGGCTCAGGTGATCCTCCCACCTCAGCTTCCCGAGCAGCTGGGTCTACAGGTGCATGCCACCTTCCCCGGTGGATATTTGTATTTTATGCAGAGAGGGGGTTTCCCCCATGGTGCCCAGGCTGGTCTCCAACTCCTGGGCTCAAATGATCCACCTGCCTTGGCCTCCCAAAGTGCTGGGATTACAGGCATGAGCTATCACATCTGGCTCATAATGAATTGTATTTTTTTTTTTTTTGAGACAGAGTTTCGCTCTTGTTGCCCAGTCTGGAGTGCAATGGCATGATCTTGGCTCACTGCAACCTCCGCCTCCCGGGTTCAAGCGATTCTCCTGCTTCCTGGGTAGCTGAGATTACAGGCATGCACCAACACACCCGGCTAATTTTTGTATTTTTAGTAGAGACAGGGTTTCTCCATGTTGGTCAGGCTGGTCTCCAACTCCCGACCTCAGGTGATCCTCCTGCCTCAGCCTCCCAAAGTGCTGGGATTACAGGCATGAGCCATCGCACCCAGCCAAATTCTTTTTTAATAACAATAGTGGAGTCATCAGCCTGGGCAACATAGCAACATAAATTTTTTTTTTTCTTTGAGACAGAGTTTTCGCTCTTGTTGCCCAGGCTGGAGTGCTGTGCTGTGATCTCATCTTTTAAAAAAAAAAAAAAAGATAATAACTGCCATGTTAGGATGTTAGGACTTTTTTTGTTGTGTTATTATTATTATTATTATTATTATTATTATTTTCAAAGACGAGGTCATACTATGTTGCCCAGGCTGGTTTTGAACCCCTGGCCCTCGAGCAGTTCTCCCACTTCAGCCTCCCAAAGTGACAGGATTCCAGGTGGGGACCACTGAGCCTGGCCCTTTTTTTTTTTCACTTTTGTTAGTCTTTTTTCATATGCCGCATGGCTAACAGGCCTAACAGGCCTACCGCATGTTCCTCACCAGCCCTCTGCACCTACTAGTTCATTTAATCCTTGTATGAACCCTGTGAGGTAGGAAGGATTATATGTTCGTTTTGCATTTGAAGGAACCAGGGAACATAGTGGTTTAGTAACTCACCCTTCAGGGCCAGGCAGGTGTCAAAAATGTGTGAACACTAGGTGCTGAGCACACACCCTAACAAGTTGAGTCAAGTTGCCTTTTAAAGTAACCTGTGACACAAACAAACACATCCACAGGCTATTTAGAGCCTGGGGGCTGCCAGGGTAAGGCAGTAGGAGACTGCAGTCTCTAAAAGGTCCCACTCCCTCATCTTCCCTACAGCAATGCAGGAAAAGTGCTAAATCCAGATGTTGTTGGGAGGAGAGTTACTTTACCAGTCCTCAATTTTTTGCCAACAAGATAAACCACCCCAAAAGAAAGTGCACATTTGATATGCACTTTTTTTTTTTTTTTTTTTTTTGAGATGGAGTCTCGCTCTGTCGCCCAGGCTGGGGTGCAGTGGCGCAATCTCGGCTCACCGCAAGCTCCGCCTCCCAGGTTCACGCCATTCTCCTGCCTCAGCCTCCCATGTAGCTAGAACTACAGGTGCCCACTACCACGCCTGTCTAATTTTTTTGTATTTTTAGTAGAGATGGGGTTTCAGGCCGGGCGCGGTGGCTCACGCTTGTAATCCCAGCACTTTGGGAGGCCGAGGCGGGCGGATCACGAGGTCAGGAGATCGAGACCACGGTGAAACACCGTCTCTACTAAAAATACAAAAAAAAAATTAGCCGGGCGCGGCGGCGGGCGCCTGTAGTCCCAGCTACTCGGAGAGGCTGAGGCAGGAGAATGGCGTGAACCCGGGAGGCGGAGCTTGCAGTGAGCCGAGATTGCGCCACTGCACTCCAGCCTGGGTGACAGAGCGAGACTCCGTCTCAAAAAAAAAAAAAGAGATGGGGTTTCACTGTGTTAGCCAGGATGGTCTCGATCTCCTGAACTCATGATCCACCCACCTAGGCCTCCTAAAGTGCTGGGATTACAGGCGTGAGCCACCACGCCCGGCCGCATCTTTTCAAGTATTTGTTGGTCATTTGTATTACTTCTCTTCGATTTATGTGACTTGCCCATTTTTCTGCTGTGTTACCTTTCTTCAGTTTTTTCCCCAAACTACTTTATTTATTTATTTTTATGTATTTTTTTTTTCAAGACAGAATCTTCCTCTGTTGCTCAGGCTGGAGTGCAGTGGCACAATCTTGACTCACTGCAACCTCCACCTCTCAGATTCAAGCAATTCTTCTGCCTCAGCCTCCCGAGTAGCTGGGATTACAGGAGCACGACACCATGCCAAGCTAATTTTTGTGTTTTCAGTAGAGACAGGGTTTCACCATGTTGGCCAGGCTGGTCTCGAACTCCTGACCTCAGGTGATACACCCGCCTCGGCCTCCCAGAGTGCTGGGATTACAGGTGTGAGCCACCGCACCTGGCCTTCCCCAACTACTTTAATTAATTGTTGTTGATGTTGAGATCTTCAATGCATCTAGTATGGGTAGCAGAGATGAGTAGGGGGAGTATATTTATGGTCTAAAGTAGACCTAATTTGTATTCTTCCCAAATAGACATATAATAAATTGCCTTCACTGCACAGACGGGGCTGATGGAAATGTCATCTTTTTTTTTTTTTTTTTTTTTTTTTTCTGAGATGGAGTCTCACACTGCTGTCACCCAGGCTGGAATGCAATGGCGCAATCTCAGCTCATGGCAACCTCCACCTCCCAGGTTCAAGCAATTCTCCTGCCTCAGCCTCCTGAGTAGTTTGGATTGCAGGCACTCACCACCATGCCCAGCTAATTTTTGTGTTTTTAGTAGAGACAGGGTTTTGCCATGTTGGTCAGGCTGGTCTCGAACTCCTGACCTCAGGTGATTCGCCCACCTCAGCCTCCCAAAGTGCTGGGATTACAGGCAAGAGCCATGGCACCTGGCCTGGAAATGTCACCTTTAATCATATAATGAGCTGACGTCTATCCATGTGCCTTCTTCTGCATCCTCTTACCTGTTTAGTTGATTCTATTCCTATGATTCTGTTCCACTGAGTCTATTCCTACGTTGATGCCAGACTGTTTTGATTATTGTAGCTTTCAGCCTTGTTTCAATTTCTGCCTCATTTCCCTGGTTCAAGTCTTCCAGTAAAGTTATAGAACCAATGTGTCCTGTTCTTCCCCACCTTCCAACACAGAAACAAATCTTGCTCTAATTTTGTGTGGAATTACTCAGAATGGGTAGATATAAAGACTGGATATCTTTCTACTAATGAGGCTGAGATAAGGTCTCTTGTCAGTCTAGAAAGGGCAAGCCCTGGGGCAGAACACTTATATTAAAGCAGTAGCTCAACCAAGGTGATTTAGTGCCCCTGACCCCCCCAGGGGACATTCAGCTAGGTTTGGGGATATTTTTAGTTGTCATGACTAGGGAGGGTGTTCCTGGCATCTAGTGGGTAGAGGCCAGCGATGCTGCTCCACATCCTACAAGCACAGTGCCCACCACAAAGCATTATCTGGTCCAAAATGTCAACAGTGCTGAGGTTGAGGAACCCTGGGTTATCAAATCAAAATCCAAACAGGTGGTCCAGAGGATGGCCACAAGGGCATAGAGTTCTCATATGACTTACCTGTGCGTCTGGGCTAAGGCTTCTTCTGACTTCTTTCAATGAAGGCAGCACAGGGCAGAGTGTGGGAGTGTCCAGGCTCCCCGCCCTGAGTGAGGCTGAGCAGCATGCCAGGGTCAGGTCCAAGCTGTTAGAATCAGTCCCCCTTTCCTCTTAGGTACCCTCTATAATGGTTAGAATCACAACGACCTCCATAAAATTAGCCTTTTCCATATATGGATATATATTTACTTTCTTTCGTTCTTTTTTTTTTTGAGACGGAGTCTCGCTCTGTCACCCAGGCTGGAGTGCAGTGGCACAATCTCAGCTCACTGCAACCTCCACCTCCCAGGTTCAAGCGATTCTCCTGCCTCAGCCTCCGGAGTAGCTGGAACTACAGGCGCATGCCACCACGCCCAGTTAATTTTTTGTATGTTTAGTAGAGATGGGATTTCACCATGTTAGCCAGGATGGTCTTGATCTCCTGATCTCGTGATCCGCTTGCCTCAGCCTCTCAAAGTGCTGGGATTACAGGCGTGAGCCACCGTGCCCAGCCGCTTACTTTCTTTTTTAACATTTTAAATCAACCTTATGGAGATCTAGTTTACAAAGTATAAAATGCACAGATTGACTGGGTGCAGTGGCTCACTCCTGTAATCCTAACACTTTGGGAAGCTGAGGTGGGTGAATCACTTGAGGCCAGGAGTTCAAGATCAGCCTGGCCAACGTGGTAAAACTCTGTCTCTACTTAAAATAGAAAAATTAGCCAGGCATGGTAGTGGGCACTTGTAATCCCAGCTACTCAGGAGGCCGAGGCAGGAGAATCACTTGAACCTGGGAGGTGGAGGTTGCAATGAGTCAAGATCACACCACTGCACTCCAGCCTGGGTGACAGAGCGAGACTCCATCTCAAACAATAAAATAAAATAAATAAATAAAATGCACAGATTAAGTGTTGGGTTTATACGTGTGAGCCACCATATAATGTTTGACCGAATGTCTGGGCACCATGTGTGCCTTCATCTTGACACCTAAGATGAAACATCATAATGTCCAAGTGAAGACTTGGGGGATCCCTATGAAGATTTCTGGAGCCCTTGGTAGAACAGGTGAAACTTCTGAGCTTGGGCGCCTAATTCCACCAGGAAGACTTTAAGCCAGACCACAGAGGAGGGCAGGAGGGCTGAGTGGCATCAGTAATGAGGCTGAGACCCTGCCTGGGCACCGACTCTGTGCCAGGCACAGTGCATTATGATTTCTGGGCATTGATCTAGATAAGATCCCCCTCACATCCGTGAGATGGAAACATGGGTTTTGACTCTTTCACCCACAGGGGAGTTTGAAGACTGACCAAGTCCCCAGAGCCAAACCTCAAACCTGGGGTCCAGAGCTTGGTACTAATCAGGATGCCCTCCTGCCTCCCACAGGAAGGGGAAGGCCTCTTGGATGTGAAATGTGGGGTTCAGCTTAACCCGTAATGAGCATTAGTGAAAAACTTGTTCCTCTGGGGCCCGCTGGGCATGGAACAGGCACCGCCAGGAGATCAGGGATGCGAATGCCCAGCCCTGCACAGCAGGAACCCCACCTGACCTGGGCCCTGTGCACGAGGTCATCTGAGCTTCACGATGCCCTGCGAAATGAGTCCTTTGAATATTTCTATTTACAGACGAAGAAACTGAGGCTCAGGGAGGTTAGGAGGGAACTTCCAAACTTGGTCAGTGTCAGAACCAGCAAGGCCTCAAGCGCAACCAGGACCGAGGCAGCTGGCTCCACCTGAGGCTGCACTGACCTGGGGTCCCAGGGCTCCAGGTTCAACCCGCCTTCATCCCTCACTGGAAGTGACCTAACCTCTCTGTGCCTCAGTTTCCACACATTTAAAATAAAAATGATAGCTGGGCGTGGTGGCTTATACCTGTAATCCCAGCACTTTGGAAGGCTGAGGCAGGCAGATCACTTGAGGCCAAGAGTTTGAGACCAGCCTGGCCAACATGGCGAAACCCCATCTCTATTAAAAAAAAAAAAAACAAAAATTAGCCGGGCAGGTGACACCCGCCTGCAATCCCAACTACTTGGGAGGCTGAGGCAGGAGAATCGCTTGAACCCAGGAGGCAGAGGTTGCAGTGAGCCGAAATCGAGCCACTGCGCTGCAGCCTGGGTGACAGAGCAAGACTCTGTCTCCAAAAAAAAAATGAAAATGATAGTCTCAACCTCTTGGGATCTGGGGGAGAGATAAGTGAAAAGTAATGTCTGCAGAGCGCTTGGGGGGCTTGGAAAGCCAGACCCTTCATCCTAACAAGGGCCTCATTCAGGCTGTGCCCAGGGTCTGCATGTGTCTGTGGGTACCTGGGAAGGCCTAAGTGGTCCCCTGTCAGGCCAGGTGTTGAATCACATGCATTACCTTTCAGACTGGCCACCCAGGCCTGCCTAGGTCCCTCCATGCTGGGATTCCCCACCTCTGCCCCAGTTGTCAATCTGGTACTCGTGCATTCATTCCACAGATTCTCAGGCCCTGTGCTGGGGAGCTGAGAGTCAACCAAAGAGGCCAAAATCTGGCTGGCATGATGGCTCACGCCTGTAATCCCAACAATTTGGGAGGCTGAGGAGGGAGGATCGCTTGAGCCCAGGAGTTCCCGAGCAGCCTGGGCAACATAAGAAGACTCAGTCTTTACAAATAATAGAAACATTAGCTGGGCATGGCGGCATGCGCCTGTGCTCCCAGCTACCCAGGAGGCTGAGGTGGGAGAATTACTTGAGCCTGGGAGGTCAAGGCTGCGGTGAGTCATGATTGTGCAGCTGCACTCCAGCCTGGGCGATAGCGAGACCCTGTCTCAAAAAAAAAAAAAAAAAAACAAAAAAAACCACAAAAGAGGCCAAAAGTCCCCGTCTTCAGGGGGCTTCCCATCAGCAGTGGGAGATAAACCTTCGTACTTGGTGGACAATTCCATAACCAGCCCAGCATTTACAAAGGTGATACAGGAGGGTGCTATGGAAGGCTATGGGGGGTCTGGTCCAGTCCAGGGGTGAGACAGCTTCGCAGCAATCCTGAGGGTCTTGAAGGATGGAGAAGATCCTTAGAGGAAGCAGGGGGAGGGGAAGGGATAGCAAGGCCCTGGGGCATCCAGAGCGCAGCCAGAATTGGAGCACTAAGGGTGGGGTCAGGAGCTGGTTCTTTCAGTCCACAAACATCCATCCTCTTATCTACCTTGCTCAACAAAGCATTTGGACCACAGCGAGTGTTTAGTAAATATGATGCTTTTCTTAAACTGCATGGGCGGTGGATAAGACTTTCTTGTTCCTGCAACAGATACACTCTGAGCACCTCCCAGATGCCAGGCCTGGCTTGGGGACCCCGGGGAACAAAAGCAACAAAGCCCCTGATCTCACAATGCTTACCACGATTGGGGAGGATAAACCACCACAAATACTTAGGACACTGTCAGGCAGTACTCGGAAGGAAACAGAAGAGGCATGGTGTCTTAGAGGTCACAGCAAGTCCTCTCTATGAAGGTGACTCCCCACTGCACACTTCGGAACCCCAGAGGCAGATGTTTAGAGATGTCCCCTTTAGGGCCAGGCAGGTGGCTCGAGCAAGATTCTCACACCAGGTGCTAAACCACTTGCTTTAAGATTAAACTATTCCCCTGCTTGATTGCGATACATTTTAATATAGCCTGTGGCCCAAGCAAAAGCCACCCCACAGGCTGTTTAGGACCTAAGGGCTGTGAGCATTTGGGAAGTTCAGTGCTACAGAATGTAATGGATCCATCCCCTATAGTATCTATAGGACTTACAGAATCATACAGGTGCATGCTATCGGGTAAATGCAAGAAGGGAAGGTGTAGTGTCCAAGAGTTTTTAGCTAATGCTACGTTTAGGTTCTCAAATGCTCCCATCAATTGAATTAGACCCCTGCCGACAGCGAAGAAGAGAGCCTGCGTCCTGGTAAGTTCACCCGCAATGGATGTTCCACTTGGTACACTATCACGAGTAGGAACTCCCTACGTTCTCCACAGAAATAACCAGATTAAGAAGTCTGTAGCCCTTGAGTCCTTTTTCTATATACTGTATTTACATACATATTTCTGCACACAGCTTTTATAAAGAAGATCTTACTGCTCTTTTACATGAATTTGCCAAGCAACATTCTTGGCCATTCTTCGACGTTATCTACAGCTATGTCTCATTTTCTGTTTGTTTGTCATTTTAGCATCTGCACGCCCTGATGGTAGACATGGTATGGTGATGATAACTCTTCTGGAATTTACTGTATTTACTGTATTTACCTGTATTCCTTCTTCAGTGAACTACCTGTTTAAGCTCTTTGCTCATATTACCATTGCACTTTTTAGCGTTCTTTCTCTTTTTCTTCTTCTTCTTCTTCTTCTTCTTCTTCTTCTTCTTCTTCTTCTTCTTCTTCTTCTTCTTCTTCTTCTTCTTCTTCTTCTTCTTCTTCTTCTTATTATTATTATTTTAAAATGGAGTCTCGCTCTCTTGCCCAGGCTAGAGTGCAGTGATGTGATCTCTGCTCACTGCAACCTCTGTCTCCTGGGTCTGATCCAAGTGATTCTCCCACTTCAGCCTCCGAGCAGCTGAGATTACAGGCGTGCACCACCATGTACGGCTAATTTTTGTATGTTTCTTTTTTTTTTTTTTTTTGAGACAGAGTCTCACTCTGTCACCCAGGCTGGAGTGCAGTGGCACGATCTCGGCTCACTGCAACCTCCGCATCCCAGGTTCAAGCAATTCTCCTGCCTCAGCCTCCTGAGTAGCTGTAATTACAGACACGCGCCACCACACCTGGCTAATTTTTGTATTTTTAGTAGAGATGAGGTTTCACCATGTTGGCCAGGCTGGTCTTGAACTCCCAACCTCAGGTGATCTGTCTACCTTGGCCTCCCAAAGTGCTGAGATTACAGGCATGAGCTACCACGCCCGGCTTAATTTTTGGATTTTTCATAGAGACGGGGTTTTGCCATGTTGGCCAGGTTGGTCTCGAACTCCTGGCCTCAAGCGATTTGCCCACCTCGGCCTCCCAAAGTGCTGGGATTACAGGCGTGAGCCACCGCTCCCAGCCTTTTTATTATTATGTTTAAATGGTGCTCTACATATTTAGAGAAACTTCTCTAGTAACCAACTATAGAAATTATCCCTGAAAGTGTAGTTTCTTTTTTTTTTTCTTTTTTGAGACGGGGTCATGCTCTGTCATCCAGGTTCAATCACTCAATCGGGGTTCACTGCAGCCTCCATTTCCTGGGCTCAAGCGATCCTCCCACCTCAGCCCGCTGAATAGCTGGGACCACAGGAGCGTGCCAGCACACCCAGCTAATTTTTGTGTTTTTCGTAGTGAAGGGGGTCTCACCATGCTGCCCAGGCTGGTCTCAAACTCCTGGCCTTAAGTGATCCTCCTGCCTAGGCCTCCCAAGGTGTTGGTATTATGGGCATGAGCCACCGCACCTGGCCCAGTCTTCTTTTTATTAGTCTTGTATCAAGCATTCTCATAGAATTTGTTTTTTAGGTTTGGGTCTTGAGCCTGTGTAGAACTGTGGAATGTGCGTCTATATGTGTTTGGGGTTTGAGGAGGAAGCCTCATGTTACTGTTTCCAAATGAATAGACTTCCAGTCGATTGGCCCAATAGCATTTACTTAAAAATCCCTCCCATTTGAAGTGCTGTCTTCATCATTTCCCTGATTCCTGCACATTCTTGGACCTGTGCTGGACTCTGCCATGCTGTGGGTGAAACCATCTATTGGACACAGATATCAGATGGAGCGCAAAGGCCGTCGCCTTGTTTCTCTGCCTCCTCTCACCGACTCCACCCTCTACAAGAACTTTGAAATCTCTTGGATTTCTCCAACTCTACACGATTCCCTCCTCCGCCAAAAAATTTTTTTTCCTTTAATTTTGAGCAGAATTACTCTTAATTTGTAGATCCCTTCTGAGAGATCTGAGATCTTTATATGAATGAGGCTGGTCCCTTTTAGGTATAGCTGGAACAACAACACAAAAAGCCAGCTCTTTGATGCAGAGCCCTCGGGCTAAAAAAAATAAAATTCCAGACAGGTGACTGAAGGATGGCCACAAGGGCATAGAGTCCTCAAATGACTCACCTGCGGCTCTGGCCAAAGGCTTCTTCCGGATTCTTCTGCTCAGGGCAAGGGTGTGGCAGCACCAGGCTCCCAGCCCTGAGGTGAGGTTGGAGCAGCACCCAGGACAGGGTGCAATTTATTTTCAGTGAAAGAACAGTAGCCTCATTCCACACAGGAACTCTTCCCATGAGTAGGAATCAGATGTATTAAAAAACAATCACTAATCAGGTATTGATCACTTTTAGGCACTCTCATTGTTTGAAAAATTATAGTAGCTTTCATTCAACAAGTATTTCTCCTACTCCTTCTGTGTCCTAAGGGTGGGTATATGGCAGTGTGTGTGTGATGATTACATCCTGGCCTGGGAGAAAAGCAATGAGCAAATAAGTAGTAAGATGCATGGCCCAACATCTGGAGACAGGGCCACAGGGCAAAGTAAAGCCAGAGGGGGAGGACACCTTAGGCGCTGGAACCATTTCTTTTTCTTTTCTTTTTTTTTTTTTTTTTCTGAGACTGAGTCTTGCTTGCTCTATCACCCAGGCTAGAGTGCGGTGGTGCGATCTTGGCTCACTGCAGCCTCCACCTCCCAGGTTCAAGAGATTCTCGTGCCTCAGTCTCCCTAGTAGCTGAGATTACAGGCAGGTGCTACCATTCCCAGCTAATATTTGTACTTTCAGTAGAGACAGAGTTTCACCATGTTGGCCAGCTGGTCTCCAATCCTGACCTTAGGTGATCCGCCCACCTCAGCCTCCCAAAGTGCAGGGATTACAAGTGTGAGCCACCGCACCTGGCTTTGCTGGTGCAATTTCAATAGGTTTGTTGGGGAGACCTCACACAACTCATATGTAAACAATCACAACCTGAGATTACTTTATTTCTTTATCATTTATTAGCTTCTTGTCGTATCTTGCCCTGGAATAGGAGCCTGTTGACGGCAGTGACCTCGTCTGTCCCCATAGGCCTGGTTGACGTTTAACACATGGGGGGCTCTCACTGCTGGTGGGAAGACTCAGTGAAGCTGCTACCAACCAGCAAGATCCAGGCCTCAAGAAAAAGTAGATTAATTCAGAGTGGACCAGCCACTGCTTCCCACACAGTGGAGATAGCCAACCTCAAACTTGAACGATTCGTTGGTTTTGGTCCAGTGGTAGCTCAGTTCCACTGGATCTGGGGCCCTGGGCCTGGGATTTTGCATTTCTAGCAAGCTCCAGGGTGGTTTGGTGGCCCCACCGAGGATCACACTTTGAGCACAGCCCTTGAAGACATTCATTTAAGTGCTTTACAGTGTTTGCCAAGTTTCCAAAGCTTTCCAGCCCTTCCTCTGGTCTCATTTAAAAGCACAAAATTGAAAAGGGGACCTGTTGTTAGATGGTAAGAAATTATTATTCATTTATTATTATTATTTTTTGAGATGGAGTCTCACTCACTCTGTTGCCCGGGCTGGAGTGCAGTGGCATGATCTCTGCTCGCTGCAACCTCCCCCTCTCAGGTTTGAGCAATTTTCCTGTCTCAGCCTCCCCAAGTGCTGTGATTACAGATGGGAGTCACAGAATTAATAAATGCCTGGCTTATTTATTTATTTTGAGATAGGGTCTCACTCTATCACTCAGGCTGGAGTGCAGTGGCACAATCATGTCTCACTGCAGCCTCAACCTCCTGGGCTCAAGCAATCCTCCCACCTCAGCCTCCCAAGTAACTGAGACCACAGCCTTCCACCACCACACCACGCTAATTTGTGTGTGCGTGTGTGTGTGTGTGTGTGTGTGTGTGTGTGTGTGTCTGTGTGGAGATGGGGGTCTCACTCTGTTGCCCAGGCTGGTCTCAAATTCCTTGTTTCAAGCCATTCCCCTGTCTTGGCCTCCCAAAGTGCTAGGATTACAGGCGCAAGCCGCCGCACCCAGCCCAGAAATTTTTATTAACGTGTACTGGGAGTGATGATCACATTGGGGGTTAGAAAAACAAACAAGCAAGAATGCCTTTATCTGCTTAGATGCACACTGATGTATTTCTGGGTAAAATGATATGAGGCCAGGGTGTGCTTTACAATACTGAGAAAGGAGGGACGGGTGGAGGAGAGGGATGGGTGAAACCCACGCAGCAGAAAATGTGGCAGTTGAGACCCCCATGGGTAGGCCAGGCACGGTGGCTTACGCCTATAACCCAAGCGCTTTGAGAGGCTGAGGCAGGAGGATTCAGCAAGCCCAGGAATTCCAGACCAGCCTAGGCTGTTCTCTACAAGACCCCATCTTTACAGGAAATTTAAAAATTAACCAGCCGTGGTGGCGTGTGCCTGTGGTCCCAGCTACACGAGAGGCTGAGGCAGGAGGATTGCTCAAACCCAGGAGGTTGAGGCTGTAGCAAGCAGCGTTTGTGCCGCTGCAGTCCAGCCTGGGTGACAGAGCAAGACCCTGTCTCAATTTATAAAAAAGAAAAAAGGGCCAGGTATGGTGGCTCATGCCTGTAATCTCAGCACTTTGGGAGGCCCAGGCAGGTGGATCACTTGAGGTCAGACCAGCCTGGCAAACATGGTGAAACCCCGTCTCCACTAACAATACAAAAATTAGCCGGGCATGAGGCATGCCTGTAATCCCAGCTAATCCAGAGGTTGAGGCAGGAGAACAACTTGAACCCAGGAGGTGGAGGTTGCAGTGAGCAGAGATCGTGCCAGTGCACTCCAGCCTGGACAATAGAGGGGACTCCGTCTCAAAGAAAAAACAAGAAAGAAAAAGAAATAGGATCAAGCACAATAGCTGCTGTTCTTATTCTAATTAACATCAATATTACTTAAAGGGCAGGGCTGGGTGCAGAAGCTCCCACTTGTAATCCCAGCGCTTTGGGAGGCCTAGGCAGGCAGGAAGAATGCTTGAACCCAGGAGTTCAACCTGGGCAACATAGTGAGACTCCATCTTTACATACAATTTTAAAATAATAAAATTTGGCCGGGTGCAGTGGCTCATGCCTGTAATCCCAGCACTTTGGGAGGCCAAGGCAGGCGGATCACTTGAGGTTGGGAGTTCGAGACCAGCCTGACCAACATGGAGAAACCACGTCTCTACTAAAAATACAAAATTAGCTGGGCGTGGTGGCACATGCCTGTAATCCCAGCTACTTGGGAGGCTGAGGCAGGAGAATCGCTTGAATCTGGGAGGCAGAGGTTGCGGTGAGCCGAGATTGTACCATTGTACTCCAGCCTTGGTAACAAGAGCGAAACTCTGAGTTAAAAAATAATCATCATCACAATAATAATTAAGGCCTGGTAGTCAACTGTTGTGCCTGTGCACTATGCGTAGAAGGGTTTCGGATCAGACTCAGAGGTACTCCTTTTGTGGGTCATCGTCTTCTTTTTCCTTTCTTCCTTTCTTTCTTTCCTTCCTCCCCACCCCCTATTGGAGGGATGGTTTAATTTCTTTCTCCTCCCATGACCACACCCAATGCATAGCCACGGAAATTTGCTGCAGAAAAACCTTGCTATTAGCATTTTCTCTTAACAACAATATTTGCTTACAAAGGAACAATTCCAGCTCTAAGGGAACATTGTTTATGGTGGCTACCTGGAAGTGGCGAAGGCAGGTGAGTGGTGGGTGGGTAAAGACAGAGACTTGCATTTTTTTCCACTTTATAACTTTCTGTTAGCTTTTAGTATTAATATATTTTTAAAATCCAGGAAGGCATACGTATATTTTGGTTATAAAATACTCTTAAAATATGTATAAGTGTACTGCTATGGAACACATAAATGTCCATCTTCCTGGCTTTTTCCCAGAATTGAACGTTATTCCTGAGTTTAATAGGATAGTTCTCTCAGGCTCTGCCCTGGTAGGTGCTCCTCCCATACCAACAAGTAGGAATTGCCTCGCTTCTCCCCAGAAGGAAACATGGTAAATATCCCTGGAGTGCCTTTTCTATATATTTAAGTACACATCTCTGCATACAGCTTTTTTTTTTTTTTTTTTTTTTTTTTGAGGTGGAGTCTCTGTCACCCTGGCTAGAGTGCAATGGCACCATCTCAGCTCACTGCAACCTCTGCCTCCTGGGTTCAAGTGATTCTTCTGCCTCAGCCCCCTCTAGTAGCTGGGATTACAGTCTCGGGCCACCACACCCGGCTAATTTTTGTATTTTTTAGTAGAGATGGGGTTTCACCATGTTGGCCAGAACTCCTGACCTCAGGTGATCCACCTGCCTTGGCCTCCCAAAGTGCTGGGATTACAGGCATGAGCCACCTCGCCTGGCCTTGCATACAGCTTTTATAATGAGGATCTTATTCTTTGCTATTTTACATAAATAGACCACTTGGCAATATTCTTGTCCATTCTTCTGCATTATTATCTATGCCCATATCTCATTTTGTTCTCTACTAGCCTTTTCCTCCAATTTTATTAAGCTGAAACTGACAAATAAAAGTTATGTATATTTACAGTGGACATGTTTTGATATATGTATAATACAATTGTGGAGGCTGGGCATGGTGGCTCACATCTTTTTCCTTTGGGGAAAAAAATATATATACACACATAATATATATTATATATATATTTATATATATTTATTTATATTTATTTATATTATATATAAATTTAAATATATATTTTTATATAATATATATTTGAGGGATTCCTTTTGTGCCCACAAAGATTTTTCTCAGTTTGCACAAACTTGTACTTGACCTCCTCACGTGTAATACGATGTACAGCAAAGCGACCCTTGGTGTCATAGATCAGACGGAAATTCTCTCCTGACTTGTCAATGCTGTTGACATCCATGAATCCAGCAGAGTAGGTTATGTCAGTACGGACCTTGCCATTGATCTTTATGAACCGCTGCATGCAAATCTTCTTTACTTCATTTCCAGTGAGGGCATACTTAAGTCTGTTCTTTAGGAAAATGATGAGGGGGAGACACTCTCTCAAATTGTGGGGACTGGTGGATGGACGAGGAGCAAACACACCGGTCAATTTATTCAGCATCCAGTGCTTTGGAGCTGCTACCTGCTTCAGATGCTTCTTGGGACCACGAGCCATGGCTGCATTAGGCAAGGAAAGAGGACCTCCGTCTTCTAGTGCGCGTAGAAATTGGGGCCCTAATTTTTATATTTTGTAGAGACGGGGTCTCCCTATGTTGCCCAGGCCGGTCTCGAACACCTGGGCTCAAGCTATCCTCCTACCTCGGCCTCCCAAAGTGCTGGGATTACAGGCGTGAGCCACCGTGCCCAGTCTTTTCTCTTTTGTTTGTAAATACAGACAAGGTCTTGCTCTGTTTCCCAGGCTGGAGTACAGTGGCACAATCATAGTTCACTGCAGCCTCCAACTACTAGGCTCAAAAGATCCTCCCACCTCAGTCCCCAAGTAGCTGGAATTACAGGCTTGGGCCACCACGCCCAGCATGCATTTTTTAACATCTGGGGAAAAGTCCACCTTAAGGAATGTAAGTTAATTGATATGTAGAAACAATAATTTTCTCCTGTGGTAGGAGACCAAGATTTGTAGGATTTGTTATTCTAGTAACCAAGAAAATATTCCAGGAGAATTTAGAATTTTCATTCTGTCAGGTGGCAGCAAATCTATGAGACACCCCCACTGCCCAAGTGTGGTGATTAAGGGAAAGTCTTGTGAGCATGAATAGCCCATCTAGGAGACAGGACAAAAGCACTGGCACATAAACCATAACCAAGAGAACCCAGGGCATGGGCATGATTTCTGCTTCCTGGGTCTAGCTTATTTTTATTTTTAGACACAGAGCCTCCTGTAACTCAGGCTGGAGTGCAGTGGCATGATCTCGCTCACTGCAACCTCCGCCTCCCGTGTTCAGGTGATTCTCCTGCCTCAGCCTCCCGAGTAGCTGGGACTACAGGCGTGTGCCCTCATGCTCGGCTAATTTTTTTGTATTTTCAGTAAAGACGGGGTTTCACCATATTGGCCAGGTTTGTCTTGAGCTCCTGACCTGGTGATCTGCCCGCCTCAGCCTCCCAAAGTTCTGGGATTACAGGCGTGAGCCACCACGCTGGCCAGGTCTAGCTGATTGAAAGGTGGCTTGGCACCAATGTTTAAATAAAAGCAACCAAAATGAGGAATGCTCTTTACTCAGACTCTGGGTTACTCAGGCACAGGGTCATAGCACCTACACAGATAATTGGTGGAAGCAGAGGCTTTTCTGTTACTGGAATACATACCATGTTGCTGGACTTGCGAACATCTTTAGAGGATTCTGTACTAGACATTTGGAGACTGAGCCTGCCTGTGATCAAAAGCCCTCTGGCACATAATTATTAGCATGTCTTTTTTTTTTTTTTCTTTTTCTTTTTTTTTGAGATGGAGTCTTGCTCTGTCGCCCAGGCTGGAGTGCAATGGTGCAATCTCGGCTCACAGCAACCTCCACCTCCCAAGTTCAAGCAATTCTCCTGCCTCAGCTGGAGTAGCTGGGATTACAGGTGCGTGCCACCATGCCCGGGTAATTTTTGTATTTTTAGTAGAGGCGGGGTTTTACCATGTTGGCCAGGCTGGTCTCAAACTCCTGACCTCAGGTGATCCGCCTGCCTTGGCCTCCCAAAGTGCTGAGATTGCAGGCATGAGCCACTGCACCCGGCCTTTTTTTTTTTTCCTTTTGAAACTGAGCTTCACTCTTGTCACCCAGGCTAGAGTACAATGGCGCAATCTCGGCTCACTGCAACCTCCGCCTCCCAGGTTCATGCAATTCTCCTGCCTCAGCCTCCCGAGCAGCTGGGATTACAGGCACCCACCACCACGCGCAGCTACTTTTTGTATTTTTAGTAGAGACGGGGTTTTGCCATGTTGGCCAGGCTGTCCCCTAACTCCTGACCTCAGGTGATCCACCCACCTCAGCCTCCCAAAGTGCTGGGATTACAGGCATGAGCCACCAGGCCCGACCTTATTAGTATGTCTTAACCCTTTCCTAGGCACCAGGCAGTAGGATAAGGGTTTTCCTGTCAATCCACAAACATCCATTGAGCACCTACCGTACACTCTCACAATTACAGGCATCGGGCATAGAGCAGTGAACAAAATAGACCTAGTGCCTAACCCTGTGGAGTTTCTGGTCTACTGGGGCCATAGCAATCAAATATCTACGTGGTATTGCATGCCTTAGTCATGGCTACTCAGGAGGCTGACGGGGGAGGATCAATTGAGCCCAGAGGTTGAGGCTGCAGTGAGCCATGATTGTGCCACTGCACTCCAGCCTAGGTGACAAAGTGAGACCCTCACTCAAATATATATATATAATATATGTAATATATTATATGTGATATATAATATATGTAATATATTATATGTGATATATAATATATGTAATATATTATATGTGATATATAATATATAAAATAATTAAATACACATATTTATATTATATATATACACACACCATATATATACACATATATGTGCTACAACATGTGAAAGTGTGATGGAGGAGGGAAATATTCCAAATAAAAGAAACAGCATGTGTCTTGCTATGCAACTTTAACTTGAGGAATTTCACCTACTCCCTAGCAGTATAATTTTGGATTAGACAGCCACTCATGACCTCATTTTTTTCATCAATAAAGTACTAACAAGCACAGCTCATTGCTAGCCCCAAAGGTGCATCATTTCTAGCTAATGAACAGGGACCACCCAGAATCCTGGGGAAATGATTGAGACCTCCCTTCGCTGGTCCTAAGGCCCTGCATGCTCCCCAGCACCCCGGCTGGGCTCTGGCTCCCTAATCCTGCTGCAAACCCTAACCCAGAGCTTTATCTCCGGGAAGTGCGGTTAGGAGAGGTGGGAAATTAAACTTTCTAGGTGTTGTCTCACCATCATTTACCAGAAGCATGTGTCCTCTTGATAATAATACCAATTTTAATTAAGTGATCTGGTACTGGTATAGGGTAATCAGAAAACTTAATAAAATAGAATAAGGCATTTAGAATTCCATCCACATATATATGGGGGTTTGGTAAATGGTAAAAGGTATTATTTCCCATCAGTGGAGAAATAACAAGTTATTCAATAAATGACATTAAGGAGAAGCATTTTGGGAAATTTTTAATTCCTTGTTCCAAAAAAGATTACAGTTGTCCCTCAGTATCCATGGGGGATTGGTTCCAGGACTCTCCTCAGGCACCAAAATCCATGGATGCTCAAGTCCCTTACAGAAAATGATGTAGTATTTGCATGTAACCAACCACACATCCTTCTGTATACAGTTAAGATTCTTAGAAACTTTGACTTAAAGGGAAAGGATGTATAAACAAAACCAATTTGTTTTCTCATCAATGATATAATGAAACAATGTTAAATGAAAGAATGTTGGCCAGGCACAGTGGCTCATGCCTGCAATCCCAGCACTTTAAGAGGCTGAGGCGGGCGGATGACCTGAGGTCAGGAGTTCCAGACCAGCCTGGCCAACATGGTGAAATCCCGTCTCTACTAAAAAATACAATAATTAGCTGGGCATGATGGCGGACACCAGTAATCCCAACTACTTGGGAGGGTGAGGCAGGAGAATCGCTTCAACCCGGCAGGTGGAGGTTCCAGTGAGCCAAGATCGCACCACTGCACTCCAGCTTGGGTGACAGAGCAAGACTCCATCTCAAAGAAAAAAAAAAAAGTTATTTGAGGACCTGCTGTGCAGTCTTTAGCTTTAATACCTAATACAATGTAAATTCTATGTAAATAGTTGTTATATTGTATTGTTTAGAGAATAATAACAAAAACTGTCCATGTTCAGTACAAACACAACCATCCTTTTTTATTTCTAGTAATTTCCACCTGCAGTTGCTTGAATCCATGAATGAGGACCCCATGGATATGGAGGGCTGGCCATCAGATATAGCAAAGAGTTAAAGGTATAAAAATATATTAGGAAGAAAAAGTGTTTAAGGCCAGGTGCAGTGGCTCATGCCTGTAATCTCAGCGTTTTGGGTGGCCAAGGCAGGAGGATTGCTTGAGCTCAGGAGTTTGAGACCAGCCTGGGCAACATGGTGAGATCCTAGCTCTACAAGAAATAAAAATAATTAGCCAGCCATGATGGCTCACACGTGTAGTTCCAGCTACTGGGGAGGCAGAGGTGGGAGAATTATTTGAGTCCAAATGGTTGAAGCTGCACTGAGCTATGATCACACCACTGTACTCTAGCCTGGGTGACAGGGCTAGATCCTGCCTCTTAAATTAAAAAAAAAAAAAAGGTTTAGTAATACACATGATTTTAACACCAAGACTTGAAGAAAGACGTTGACAAAATTTATTACATAAACATTTAAATTATGAAATATTTCAGATATGAAAACATGGGAGGAATAATAGCATAGCCACACGTGTACTCCTCTCATTACAGAAGTAAAACATTATAGCAAGTTACCACCCAGGCAAGCAGAATTTGGAATATTTCTTTCTGTGCATGTTTTTATTCTGCTTTTTCCCTGGTAGGTATCCATGAATCATAGGTAGGTACAAAACTCAATATAGATTTCTTTTTAATTTTTTTTTATTTTTACATTATTTATTTATTTATTTGAGACAAAGTCTTGCTCTGTCATCCGGGCTGGAGTGCAGTGGTGCAATCTTGGCTTACTGTAACCTCCACCTCCTGGGTTCAAGCGATTCTCCTGCCTCAGCCTCCCGAGTAGTAGCTGGGATTACAGGCACCCACCACCACACCCGGCTAATTTTTTTTGTGTGTGTGAGATGGAGGAGTCTCACTCTGTCACCCAGGCTGGAGTGCAGTGGTGCAATCTTGGCTCACTGCAACCTCCGCCTCCCAGATACAAGCGATTCTCCTGGCTCAGCCTCCCGAGTAGCTGGGACTACGAGTGCATGCCACTGTGCCCGGCTAATTTTTGTATTAGTAGAGATGAGGTTTCACTGTGTTAGCCAGGATGGTCTCGATCTCCTGACCTCGTGATCCACCCGCCTCAGCCTCCCAAAGTGCTGGGATTACAGGCATGAGCTACCGCCCCCGGCCTAGATTCTAGTACCTAAATTTTTCCATCCAAGGATACATCCTAGAGATCCCTCTAGGTTGAGACACGTAGCTCTACAACACACAAATGCAAAACTGTGAAAGGAGCAGGCAGTGATGGGGTACACAGCGCCCACCTAGCTAAATTCTCTACAGTGTCACCCTGAATTCTCACCTGGACCTGACCCTCTGGGGGGTTCAAGCTCTTCTCCCCATGACGCATGTGGTAATTGGGGCACAAGAGAATCCACTGTTGTGTCTAAACCATGGGGCTCTGAAGAACCCACAGTGAGGGAAAAAAGCAGAGTGGCCAGAATCTGGCGGCTCCCCAGGTGAGCGATTGAAAATGCAGATTCCCTGTGGAAATAACAAAGGGCAACATCAGCCCAGGAAATTCAGATCATGCCTCAGAAAAGGTCCTTCCCCATTCCTTCTGGGAATTGGCTCATTTGCCCCAGTTGATGGTCTTCCTAAACTCTAGAACATTGGTTCTCACAGAGGGGTTCTCTTTGAGTGGTTCTCTTTGTTGCAACGTCAACATCTCCTGGGAAAATAGTAGAAATGCAAATGGGGCCTTCTGTCCCCGGTTCTTCCCCAGTCAGGAAAAGCTGGGTGGGTGAGGGGTGGGGGGTGGGGGGGTGGGTGGGGGGGTGGGGGTGGGGGGGGCGGGGAAGGAAATAACAAAAAATAATTTTAAAAAGAGATGCAAATTACAGGGTCCCACTCTAGAACTCTGAATTAGGAAGTCCCAGTGGGGGATGGGCACAGTGGCTCATGCCTGTAATCTCAGCACTTTAGGAGGCTGAGGCAGGTGGATCATTTGAGGTCAGGAGTTCAAGACCAGCCTGGCCAACGTGGCAAAACTTCGTTTCTACTAAAAATACAAAAATTAGCTGGGCGTGGTGGCAGGCATCTGTAGTCCCAGCTACTCAAGAGGCCAATGCAAGAGAATCGCTCGAACTCAGAAGGTGGAGGCTGCAGTGAGCCAAGATCGTGCCACTGCACTCCAGCCTGGGCAACAGACTGAGACTTGGTCTCAAAAAAAAGAAAAAAAAAAAAAAAAGAGGCCAGGCGCAGTGGCTTATGGCTGTAATCCCACCACTTTGGGAGGCTAGGGCTGGTGAATCACCTGTGGTCAGGAGTTCGAAACCAGCCTGGCCAACATGGCGAAACCCCGTCTCTACTAAAAATACAAAAATTGGCCAGGCCTGGTGGCGCACACCTGTAGTCCCAGCTACTCTGGAGGCTGAGGCAGGAGAATTGTTGAACCTGGGAGGTGGCAGTTGCAGTGAGCTGAGATCGCGCCATTGCACTCCAGCCTGGGAGACAGAGTGAGACTTAGCCTCAAGAAGAAAAAAAAAGAAAGAAAGTCACAATGGGGTCTGCCTTCCTCCAGGAAATTCAGGTGGGAGCTCCAGCTGGCAACTGCCTTGAATTTAAGATGCTCAGGGTCTTCTCTTTCTGCCAGTGCTCAGCAGTGCGTGGCAGATCATAACTGATATGAATAAGCAGTAGGTGCTCAATAAATACTGTGAATAATTCTGTAAATATTTTCTAAATGCTCACCACGTGCTAGGTCTTTGCATGATGTCCCATGTCCTGGGCATCTGGAGGTAAAGTCCAGTGGGGGAAATCTGTAGGGAAAGGAGCCCTTTCGGAAGCCAGCTCTGATGGTGAGACCTTGACCCCAGCTGAGCACAAATGGGAACAAGGGGTGGGGTTGGATATGTACATGGGGAGAAGGAGATTTAGGTGCAATTTCTGCTGCTCTTCAGTGCCTGTGCTAATGTATTTGGACTTATGTATAATAAAATAACTTGTTTTGTTTTTCTTTTTGTTTTGAGACAGGGTCTCTCTTTGTCACCCAGGCTAAAGGGCCGTGCTGGGATCACAGCTCACTGCAGCCTCGATCTCCCAGACTCAAGCACTTCTCCTGCCTCAGCCTCCCAGTAGCTGGGACCATAGGTGTGCATTACCACACCTGGCTAATTTTAAAAATTTTTTGTAGAGATGAGATCTGGCTCTGTTGCCCAGGCTGGTCTTGAATTCCTATGCTCAAGCAATCCTCCTGCCTCGGCCTCCCTAAGTGCTGGGATTCCAGGTGTGAGCCACTGCACCCTGCCTAGTTTTTTAATTATAAAAACAAGACATCTGCATGGCCCAGAAGACAAACAAAAACAGGGCAGAAGGACCAAAAATAGAAATTGATTTCTCCATCCCCCCAGCAATTCATCCTAATTTTATTTTTTATTTTTAAAATTTATTTTATTTTTTATTTTTTTTGAGACGGAGACTCACTCTGTTGCCCAGACTGGAGTGCAGTGGCACAATCTCTACCCACTGCAACCTCTGCCTCCCAGGTTCGAGCAATTCTCTTTTCGTATTTTTAATAGAAACAGGGTTTCACTATGGTGGCCAGGCTGGTGTTGAAGTCCTGACCTCAGGTGATCCACCCACCTCAGCCTCCCAAAGTGCTGGGATTACAGGCATGAGCCATCACGCCCGGTCCATCTTCATTCTTATACTATTATTTTTTAAATTTTGAAGTCTTACTGATTTGCAAAATAAGTGGCCCCACATTGTGTAGCGTGCCTGTGGCTGGAAGACCTTCTTTAGAAACCAAGTTCATAAAGTTTCCTCACCCAAACATGCTTCAGTAGTGACTTAAGTACAGGAGTGTTAAAATGTCCTTCTTTTGAACTTCATATAAAGGTAAGCCACAGGGCTTTTTTTTGAGTAAAACAAATCTAAGACAAGAAGGCCGGGCGCAGTGGCTCTCGCCTATAATCCCAGCACTTTGGGAGGCCAAGGCGGGAGGATTGCTTGATCCCAGAAGTTCGAGACAAGCCTGGGCAACATGGCGAAACCCTGTCTCTACAAAATCTACAAAAATTAGCTGGGCGTGGTGGTGCGTGCCAGCAATCCCAGTACTCGGGAGGCTGAGGCAGGAGAATGGTTTGAACACAGGAGGCGGAGGTTGCAGTGAGCCAAGACTGTGCCACTGCACTCTAGCCTGGGTGACAGAGCAAGAGTCTGTCTCCAAAAAAAAAAAAAAAGAAAAGGAAAAAAAGTTCTGGAAAAAGTTTCAAAAGGGTATATCATGCATCCACGAAGATGGCTACGACCAAAACTGTCAGGCCTCTGAGCCCAAGCTAAGCCATCTTATCCCCTGTGTGACCTGCACGCATACAAGACTCAGCCCGCCTGCACCCAGGTGATTAAAAAGTTTTATTGCTCACACAAAGCGTGTTTGGTGGTCTCTTCACACAGACGCGCGTGACAAAAACCACGAGAAGTGTTGACGAGAATGACAGATATGGGGATTATGATGCCACAAGCACGGGTACATTTTTCTAGGGAAAAAGGAGCCGGAGCCAGAGTAACCATATGGTTTATCACAGAAGAAAAGGGGGCGCAGTTAGTAATTTCCCCAGTTCATGAGACACCAACCAGGTGGATCCCAGGAAACCCTGACGTCGATCATCCTACTCCAGTGATTCTCAGCCACGGGTGGGGATGGGGTGGGCAATTTGCACTTCAGGGGACATCTGGGTCTGGAGACATTTTTGGTCGTCAGAACTGGGAGGGGGTGATGCAGGTATCTAATGGGTAGAGGCCAAGGAAGCTTCTGTATACCCACCCTGCAATGCACAGGACAGCCTCCCAGCACCAAGACTGACTCAGACCCCAGAGTTAGCAGCGCAGAGGCTGAGAGATCTCCCGGTAGTCAGTCCTGTCACCGGATTCAGACCAGAGCTGAGGCTGAATTTTCAGGCTATTTTTTGGCAGGGGGATGTTAGAATGAAATTTTAAATTATTTCTCCTGCTGCCCAGCTCTGGAAAAACAATCTTAATGTGACCAAGGAAGCACTTGAGCTATTAACACCAGCATTTACTTACAATGGAATTGTAACCTGCTTAATGTTACTACCTTTTTGTTCAACTTTTGCTTGTTTTAATGCAGTAAGTGTGTGTTTTCTAAAATGACCTCAATATTATCTAAATACAATCTTTTTTAAATGCCAAAGAGGTAACAGATTTAAGTACTTTGCATTTCTAGGCCCTTGTCTAGGCAGTTATATGAGTATCTCTGTGCAAGCATACATAATGCTAACGTTTGCTTTGTTCTCTAATGCCAAATCCTTGATACCATCTTCAGCTCAGCCTCCTTATTTTTGACACCTGAGAGGCATTCCATTGTATGGAGAGACCCTGATGTATAAGTCAGCAACCCCTCTCTCCTCAACAGACCCTTAGGTTATTCCAGTTTTTCCTGCTTTTACAAAGAGAGATAAAAGAAGTATCCTCTACACACCTGCTGGTTGCATGTTTTTAAAGATGAGGTTCCTGGAGTTCAAACTGCTGAGTCATGGGGTCTGTACAGATTTTAAATCTTGTTAAAAACTCTTCTATAGTGATTGAAGTTTTTTTTTTTTTTTTTTTGAGACGGAGTCTCGCTCTTTCACCCAGGCTGGAGTGCAGTGGCGCGATCTCGGCTCACTGCAGGCTCCGCCCCCCGGGGTTCACGCCATTCTCCTGCCTCAGCCTCCCGCATAGCTGGGACTACAGGTGCCTGCCACCTCGCCCGGCTAATTTTTTGTATTTTTAGTAGAGACGGGGTTTCACCGTGTTAGCCAGGATGGTCTCGATCTCCTGACCTCGTGATCCGCCCGCCTCGGCCTCCCAAAGTGCGGGGATTACAGGCGTGAGCCACCGCGCCCGGCCAATTGAAGTTTTAATACCAGGACCATATATTACCTTCATCTTAATACATAAATATGTGTGGGTTAATTTCCTCCTGGAACTAGGAGACGCTTGGAGTAAAGACCAAGGCAAAGCATTATAATATAGTAACTGTTAAGAGGAGGCACTGTTTCATCATGTCCAAAAAAATCCTATCTAATTCAAGGGAGATAATCTTGTGAGGGCCAAGTCCAAAGTATGGTAATTACAAAACAACAACAACAACAAAAACCTGTTTGCTGGGGGACATTTGGAGCCAGGCCCTAGCCAGGCATATAAACCATACCTGAGAGCGCCCAGTGCGTGGCCAGAATTTCTCCCCCTTCTTGTGTCTGCCCAGCTGTGGGAGATGGATGCTTATCAAATACAGTGACAATGATGAATGATCTCTTCCTCACCAATTTTTTTTTTTTTTTTTTTGAAACAGAGTCTTGCTCTGTCACCAGGCTGGAGTGCAGTGGCGTGATGCCTCACTGCAACTTCTGCCTCCCGGGTTTAAGCAATTCTCCTGCCTCAGCCTCCTGAGTAGCTGGGACTACAGGCACACGCCACCACGCGCAGCTAATTTTTGTATTTTTAGTAGAGATGGGGTTTCACCATGTTGGCCAGGATGGTCTCAATCTCTTGACCTCATGATCCACCTGCCTCGGCCTCCCAAAGTGCTGGGATTACAGGTGGCAACCACCACGCCCTGCTGTCACCAATTCTTGAGTATGTACAGGGAGCAGAGTCCCTGGAGGCAGGTCATGATGAAGGCACAGTGGAGGGAGTAAACTCCTGCTGGCTGGAGTGAGACAGCCTCTGAGGCCTCTAGGGCTGTGTCTCGGGAAAAGCAGCCATGGATATAGTTGCTCCCTTTCTAGAACACTTACCTGGGAGCATGCCAGGCATTTCCACGTGGGTCACAAACCTCTGTGAGGACACACCATGCACTCCCCACTGATGCTGGCACCACTGTGCAGTCACGAACAAAGCACACCTTTTGCGGATCCTTGTGGGGCTCCTGATCTAATACAAAAGACAAGTTTTGTGTTTGTGTGTTTGTTTTGCTTTTTTTTTTTTTTTTTTTCCTGAGACAGAGTCTTACTCTGTCACCTAGGCTGGAGTGCAATGGCACAATCTCAGCTCACTGCAACCTCTGCCTCCCAGATTCAAGTGATTCTCCTGCCTCAGCCTCCCAAGTAGCTGGGATTACAGGCACGTGCCACCGTGCCCAGCTAATTTTTGTTTTAGTAGAGATGGGGTTTCAACATGTTGGCCAAGCTGGTCTTGAACTCCTGACCTCAAGTGATCCGCCCACCTCAGCCTCCCAAAGTGCTGAGATTGCAGGCGTGAGCCACTGAGCCTGGTGGAAGACAGGTTTAATTTAAAAATAACATAAATGGGCCGGGCACGTTGGCTTAACCCTATGATCACAGCACTTTGGGACCCTAAGGTGGGTGGATTGCTTGAGGTCAGGAGTTGAGACCAGCCTAAGCAACATGGTAAAACCCTGTCTCTATAAAAAATACAAAAATTAGTTGGGCATGGTAGTGCATGCCTGTAGTTCCAATTACTTGGGCGGCTTGAGGAGTAGGATTGCTTGAGCCTAGGAGGTTGAGGCTGCAGTGAACTGATCACACTGCTGCACTCCAGCCTAGGCAACAGAGCAAGATTCTGTCTCAGTTAAAAACATCAAAATTGAAACAAATCACACAAATATATAGTTACAAAGTCTGGCATTGTGTTGAGTTGTTCCAGGCAGAAGGATAGCACCTGGTCTGCTCTGCGGCTTTAACTTGGAGAATTCTTCCCAATTAGCCGTGCAGCCTTAAGCATGTCACCTAAGCTCTGTGATCCATCCCCTTTCACCTATTGAGTAAAAGTAATAAGCATAGCGTCACCATATTGGAACTGTGCCCATATAATTCATCATCAAAGGAAGGACTCTTTTGAGAATAATAAAAGGACATGGCCGGGCGTGGTGGTTCCCACCTGTGATCCCAGCACTTTGGGAGACCAAGGGGGTTGGATCACGAGGTCAGGAGTTCAAGACCAGCCTGGCCAAGATGATGAAACCCCATCTCTACTAAAAATACAAAAATTAGCTGGGTGTGGTGGCATGCGTCTGTTATCCTAGCTACTCGGGGGGCTGAGGCAGGAGAATCGCTTGAACCCCGGGTGGCAGAGGTTGCAGTAAACCGAGATTGCACCACTGTACTCCAGCCTAAGCGACAGAGCAAGATTCTGTCTCAAAAAAAAAAAAAAAAAAAAAGGACACTACTAACAATGATAACAATGACAGGGGGCCAGGTGCAGTGGCTCACACCTGTAATCCCAGCAATTTGGGAGGCTGAGGCAGGTGGATCACTTGAGCCCGGGAGTTCAAGACTAGCCTGGCCAACATGGTGAAACCCCATCTCTACTAAAGATACAAAAATAAATAAATAAATTGGCCTGGTGCAGTGGCTCATGCCTGTAATCTCAGCACTTTGGGAGGCTGAGGCAGGCAGATCATGAGGTCAAGAGATCGAGACCATCCTGGCCAATATGGTGAAACCCCATCCCTACTAAAAATACAAAAATTAGCTGGGTGTGGTGGCGTGTGCCTGTAGTCCCAACTACTCGGGAGGCTGAGGCAGGAGAATCACTTGAACTCGGGAGGCCGAGGTTGCAGTGAGCCAAGTTCGCACCACTGCACTCCAACCTGGCAACAGTGCAAAACTCTGTCTCAAAAAAAATAAAAATGAAAAATTAACTGGGCATGGTGGCATGTACCTGTAATCCCAGCTACTAGACAGGCTAAGGCAGGAGAATCGCTTGAACCTGAGAGGCAGAGGTTGCAGTGAGCTGAGATTGCGCCACTGCACTCCAGCCTGGCGACAGAGCAAGACACTGTCTTAAAGCAAAACAAAACAAAAACAATGACAGGGAAGCATGGTCCCCTTACTCATGCAGGCACACAGTGTGCACACTCCTACACACTTGAAGTGGGAAGCATTATCCTGATTTTACAGATGAAGACATGGAGACTCACCCAGAGAACTTACCTGCCTATTCACCTCGCAAGTAGGTGGAGGAGCCAGGATTTTTATCCAAGACTTTTTGACTCCAAAATCCAAGAGGGGAGTGATTGTGCCATACTGAGATTAAGTTGAAATACCTGCCTTGTAGGGTTGTTTTAATTGTCAAAATGTATTCAAAATTGCCTGGCCAGTAGGAGGTACTCTAAAAAATGGAAATTATGGCTGGGCACGGTGGCTCACGCTTGTAATCCCAGCATTTTGGGAGGCCGAAGCGGGTGCATCACAAGGTCAGGAGATCGAGACCATCCTGGCCAACATGGTGAAACCCCGTCTCTACTAAAAATACAAAAAAATTAGCTGGGCGTGGTGGCATGTGCCTGCAATCCTAGCTACTTGGGAGGCTGAGGCAGGAGAATCACTTGAACCAGGGAGTCGGAGGTTGCAGTGAGCCGAGATCGCACCACTGCACTCCAGCGTGGTGACAGAGTGAGACTCAGTCTCAAAAAAATACTATTATTGTAATTAGCAAGGACTAAAACCAACATAATCCTTGGGTTAAGCAATATCAAGACAGGCAAAAGTCACTTCACTTCTTGCTCCAAAAAAATACCTGCTCTGGAAGATAAGATTATGCATCAGATGTGACTTCGAAACCCTGTCTTCCTGGGCCACCATTCCAAAGCTCTTATGTCAGAAACTCCCCAGTCCCAACCAGTTTCCTGCCTTGCAAGACTTGCTTTAAAATCACCCAGCCAGGGCCCTAAAAACCCATAAATACCATTCCCTAATTTCTCTAATTTGAATCTGGTGACGTGGTGTTCTCCTTTACTGCAAGAAGTCCAAATAACCTAGTTTTGCTCGATTGACAGGTTTTTCAGGTGGAATTAAGCGAATAGAATTAAAGGCTATGAAGGCATTCAAAAATGTTTTTTGTTATTAGTCTGCAAAATAGAAACAGCCAAATGTGGTAGAACCCATAATAGCCCCCAAAAGCTGTCCACATCCAAATCCCTGTAACCTATGGATATATTACCCAACATGGCAAAGGGATCTCACAGATAGGAGTAAATTAAGGATCTTGAGATAGAAAGATTATCCCAGATTATCTGGGCAGGCCCAACGTAATCACAGGGGGCCTTCCAGAACGGAGAGGCAGGTGGGTCTGAGTCAGAGGAGGAGAGGTGAAGATGGAAGCAGAGGCTGGATTGATGTCTGGAAAGATGGAGGTGACCACCAGGAGCCAAGGAATGCAGGCGGCTTTTAAAAGCTGGAAATGGGGCGGGGCGTGGTGGCTCACACCTGTAATCCCAGCACTTTGGGAGGCCGGGGCGGGCGGATCACGAGGTCAGGAGATTAAGACCATCCTGGCTAACACAGTGAAACCCCGTCTCTACTAAAGATAACAACAACAAAAAAAAAAGC